>NW_023416317.1:3854254-4419254 GCF_014108235.1 Myotis myotis
TTTCCGTTTGAATATTTACTATGATTCACTATTACTGCTGCTGACATATGAAAATGTTCTATTCTTTGCAGGTTCAGTTACAGGAATAAATTTCTTCTGTCATTACTAAGATAGCTTTAATGGAAGCTGAAAGGTGTACGTCCAAGGGGCCCGGGTGGGTGATAATTAGCTATTATTTTAAATCTAGTGTGTAATTTTAGTCAAGAGATGACATTGACAAAATAGTTAATATATTATTTCATCATAGAGAGTCTTCATTTTGTGGTTGTTAATCCTCACCAGAGAATATTTTTCCATTGATTTCTTTAGAGAGACTGGAGGGGAAAGGGAGAAACAGAGAGAGAAACACGGATGTGAGAGAGACACATCTATTGGTTGCCTCCCGCGTGCGCCCTGACCAGAGCTAGGGATTGAGCCTGTAACCGAGGTCGTGCCCTTGACTGGAATTGAACCTGGGACCCTTCAGTCCACAAGCTGATGCTCTATCTATTGAGCCAAACCGGCTAGAGCTGGAGAATCACCATTTTTTCAAAATGTTTTAAACAAATTTTCCTGTAAGCGTGTTCTTTTTCTGCTTCAAAAAGCTATACATTATAAATGAAGGTAGCTGTTACTTACACAAACACACACACACACACACACACACACACACACACACACACACACCTAGGACCCTATTCTCATCCCCTGGCAATGCAGAGCTGACAACATTCCATTGTTCTAGATCAGAACTGGCTGTCACTTAGGCAGGAGTGCGGAAGCTTCTCTCTGCCCGGGGCCAGTTGGACATTCATAGCATCATTCGCGGGCCACAGAAAATTATCAGCTTAAAAATTAGCCTGCTCTATTTGGTCAAACATTTAGTTGACTCACCCCAGTGCCTTGGCAGGGCCAGCCCGAATGATTTCACGGGCCTCCTACCGCCTGCAGGCCGGACGCTCCCCACCCTGACGCAGGGGGACTGTGACTCTTGCTGGAGGTCACATGAGGTCAGGGCAGAGTTCTTTGCCTGCGCTTGGGCACAGCATCAAGATTTGCTGCACCTGCTCTTCTCCTGGCAGCCAGACCTCTGAGGGGTGGGTGAGGGGTTGCTTTGAGAGAAACTATCACTTCGGTAACTGGTCACCAGTAAAGCATATCCAGCTGCCTTGGTGGGGATACGGTCCGAAAATAACATTAGTCTGAAAAGAATGAAGAGAACTCTTTTTAAAATAGAAGAGAGGATGAAGTTCCAATGATCGTCTGACCCAGCTCCCTGCCTTTTGCGGGAATGTTCTACTGAGCAAACCTGCCCCCCCAAGTCTGTTCCACTCCAACTGACCACTCACCCATTAATGCAACAAATATTTACATGGTGCCCACCCCCCGTCAGGCCCCCTCCGAGGGGTCAGGGATGCCACCAGGGGTAAGACAGGTCCAGTCTCAATGGCATGGAGCATACAGTGCAGGTGTTGCCATCTTCATAGTCAAAGCACTGCCTTTTACTCAGCTGAGAGCACCAGATCCGAAAGCACAGGACACCCTCCATGTACCCCCTGCTCAGTACCTCACTTTACATTTCCGATCAGTTCTACGGGGTTATCGCTGTTACGTTGTGTTTGTTCATGTCGACTAAGAAAAGCACGCTTCCAAGTGCACTCTGAATGGGCTTTCCATGAGGTCCCCACATGGGCCTCCGCTTGGAAATGCCTTTCATGTGTGCAAGGGCGTGGCAACCCCGCTGCTGTCAGGGCCTGGCTTGGCCTGCGGTAGGCGCCTCTGCATGTGCCTCAGGGACAACATGTAAGATGGGGGGGGGGGCACGCATCGCCCCTGATGAAAATGCCCGTCGCTGCTGTCCGTCTGCTCCCGCTGCCCCGCTGCATACACAATAAACGTCTGCTTTAACGCCGAATCGTGGTGTAATCTGTAACAGACTTTTTAAATCTTTTTATTCTTAAATCATTGTAGACTTACAGAAGCTCAAAAATAGTACAAAATACCCATCACATATGGCCACCTCTGCCTTATCGTTCTTTAAAAGGTATTTTAAGTGGCACTACACCTGCGCATGTGCAGGGTCCACAGGGCCTGCGGCTCAATGGCGGTGCGAACAGTAAGGAAGGCTCTGGCGTGTGTGTGTGTGTGTGTGTGTGTGTGTGTGTGTGTGTGTGGCAGGGGGGGCACACACGCAGCTGGCCGTGGTGAACACCACTAACACTATTCAGGGCGCTTTAACCGGCCCAAAATGTGCATCTTCCACACGATGAAATACTGTAGATGCCAGCAGCTTGGCTATCACAAGGTGCCAGCACCAAGTGCCTTCGGCAGTCAGGGGAGATGCACCTGTGCCCACTTGGAGAGGTGAAGCTAAAGGCTTTGGGGTCCCCCCTCTTGTGCTGGAGGGCAGAGATGACCGCCCAACCCCTGGATTTGCAAGGATGCAGTTAAAATTGAAATACAATTTTGAAGTTTTGTGATTTTTCTTTTTACTGATGTTCCTAACTAGATTACTGAATGCCAAAAATGTGCTTAGAAATTACTTACTCCTAGAAAACTTAAAAAAAGAAAAAGATTATTTTCCTCTCAAGAACTTAGAAATATGATTTTTGTATTTTCTAGGATATATCTTATTAAGTAGTCCATTTATATCTTAAGATTGTATTTTTTCACTTTAATGTTTACTCTCTACCCCATGCTTCTGGCCCAAGACCCTGAAATGAAGTTGGCAGCACAGAATAAAGGAAAATCTGTTCAACTTGCTGGGCTCAAAGGTTACCTCCTCCAAGGAATTGCCCTTCTAACCAGCTTAAAGGACAGCGAGTCTGTAGGCCCGGTGTTGAAAACTGCCGGACTGCAGGCCAGCTCTGAAAGCCTGTGTTATTTGGCTTAGGTATGATTTTATAAAATACAGCACGTCACTTTAAAATGTCCAGCTACCTGGACCCCTTGCTGCATTAGACCAGCCCCGCTGGGACTGCATGTGCACGGCGCAAGTCAGCTGGCTCTGCACGGCCCTTTCTGCTTTTCCTCAGTACCCAACGTGCCCTGCTACCCAACACAGGCCTGCTTCCCTCCTTTCCCTTGCTTATTCGGCTCCCGTAGGAGGTTTTAGTTTTTGTCACTCTTGATGTTTTTAGCTTTCGTTTTGTCTAACAAACTGAATTTATTAGATAATGACTATAAATTAATAACTTACAATCAATACTAGAGGCCCGGTGCACGGATTCATGCACTGGTGGGGTCTCTCAGCCTGGCCTGCACCCTCTCGCAATCCAGGACCCCTGGGGGGATGTCAGACTGCTGGTTTTGGCCCGATCCCATGGGGCTGCCGAAACCAGCAGTCCAACATCCCCCGAGGGATAGAGCAGTGCAAGAAGCGGCAGGCAGCCTGGGAGGGCCAGGCACCTCCACTCCCACTCATCCTGGCCCCACTGTGGCTGCCTCCATTTGGTAGCGCTGCAGCAGAGGCAGGAGAGGCTCCTGCCGCCACAACTGTGCTCACCAGTTGTGAGCCTAGCTTCTGGCTGAGCAGCGCTCCCACTGTGGGAGTGCACTGACCACCAGGGGGCAGCTCCTGCGTTGAGCATCTGCCCCCTGGTGGTCAGTGAGCGTCATAGCGACCAGTCGAGTGGTCGACTGGTTGTAACAGTCACTTAGGCTTTTATATATATACTATAGGCCCGGTGCACAAAAATTTGTGCACTGGGAGGGGAAGGGGAGTCCCTCAGCCCAGCATGTGCCTTCTCACAGTCTGGGACCCCTCGGGAGATAACGACCTGCTGGCTTAGGCCTGCTCCCGGGTGGCAGAGGGCAGGCCCAATCCCTAGGTGCAGCCGCTGATTGGGTTCAGAGCAGGGCTGATTGGGGAGTTGGGGCGCCGCCCCCTGTCATGCACAGAGCAGGGCGGATCGGGAGGTTGCGATGCCACCCTCAGTCATGCTCAGGGTAGGGCTGATTGGGGGGTTGGGGCACCGCCCCCTGTCACTCACAGAGCAGCACCCATCAGGGGTTTGGGGAGCTCCCCCCTGTCATGCACAGAGCAGGGCCGATCAGGGGGTTGGGGCGCCGCCACTGTCACACTCAGGGCAGGGCCAAAGGGGAGGTTATGGTTCTACCCCGTCACACACAGAGCCGCAGGGCGATCAGGGGGTTTGGGCGCTGCCCCCTATCACGCTGATCCCGGTGCCGGGAGGCCTCGAGGCTCTGCTGATCCTGATGCTGGAAGGCATATTACCCTTTTACTATATAGGATGGAGGCCTGGTGCATGGGTGGGGGTCGGCTGGTTTGCCCTGAAGGGTGTCCTGGATCAGGGTGGGGGTCCCCACTGGGGTGCCTGGCCAGCCTGGATGAGGGGATGATGGCTGTTTGCAGCTGATCACACACCCTTCAGGGTGGGGGTCCCCACTGGGGTGCCTGGCCAGTCTGGGTGAGGGGCTGAGGGCTGTTTTCAGGCTGGTGGGTGACTGAAGCTCCCAACTGCTCCTTTTTTTCTTTTTTTTTTTTTTATTCTGGGCCAGCTTTAGCTCTGAGGCTCCAGCTCTTAGGCCTCCACTGCTGAAAGCAGGTTTCTGGCCTTTGTTTACCTTCTGTATTTGAAACAATGTTGCGATCCTGCTGGCTGAAGCCCAGCGACTAAAGCAGGTTTCTGCGGTTTTGTTTAGCTTCTATATTTGTAACATAGTTGCTTAGAGTTGCAGCTCAGAGGCCGGCAGCGGCAGGCGGGGAACGTTGGAGTCCTCCGTCACTGAAGCAAGCAAGCCTCATGTTCGCTTTAAGCTGCCTGGCTGCTGGCCGCCATCTTGGCTGGAAGTTAATTTGCATATCGCCCTGATTAGCCAATGGGAAGGGTAGCAGTTGTATACTAATTACCATGTTTCTCTTTTATTAGATAGGATAGATAGTAGTGCAAAACAAAGACATTAGGCTTGTACAGGCTTATCCCTCAAAGCAAATGCATGGTTTCCTCTCATTTGAAAATTCTGTGGTCCGTTTACTGCTCACCATCTAAGATGAGTATTTACATTCTTCTCAGAGGCCACCTACACATAATTTACATGCAAGCTTCTGTGCCAAACAAGGTACCTTCAACATTCTCTCATCCCCTTTGGGCTCGCCTCTGTGCATCCCTGCGCTGCTTCCAGCCGGCGCCTGCAGACACTGTCAGTGTCTCTTTGGAAAGGCTTTGGTGTAACATTGTAAGCAGCTGCCGTAGTCAAAACAGTCCTTATGGTCACAGAATGTAAGATTCTAGACTCTCGAGCCTCATCGCCAACTCTGGCCATTTCTCCCACGTCTCATTTATAAGACCTTCTCTCTCTTTAACAAGGTTCTCCAGATCCTCTCCTTCTGTGATTTTTCTCCTCTTTCCTGTCTTACCTTCTCCCCTTGTTTCAATGACCACATAACGTGGGACAACCCCTGAGGCTCCCTTTCCCAGGTTGAGCTCTTTCTTTAGGCCTGTTATTGTTCCCGCTCCCGTTTCCCCGCTGTCTCCATTCCTGCACACCTTCAGGTCTAAGGCCCAGAGTTCTCTTTTTTTTAATTTTAATATGTTTTTATTAATTACAGAGAGGACAGGAGAGGGAGAGACAAAAACTTCAATGATGAGAGAGAATCATTGGTTGGCTGCCTCCTGCATGCCCCACACTAGGGATCGAGCTGCAACCCGGGCATGTGTCCTGACTGGGAAGGGCTTCCCTTCCCTAGCTGTCGGCTGCGGGCCAGGGCCTTCCTTCATTCCGCACCACCCCCTGGTGGTTAGCACACGTCATAGCGAGTGATCCAACTCCCGGTCTCCCGGTTGAACTCCCGAGGGGACACTTTGCATATTAGCCTTTTATATATACAGATTTGCCTATATTTTCTGGCTGCTTTTATAGTTTTATTTATTTAATATCCCATATCACAGGCAAATCAACGGGGAAATGTTGAAGTAGGAAGTAAGAAGTCTGCTTTGCTACTTCTTCCCCAAGCAGCCAGCCACTGGCCATGTCGTGGCTCACTCCCACTGTTGCCAGGACCTGGACTGCCCGCTTGGCCCTATTTTAAAAAGTCAATGGCTCTGGCTTACTACTAGGTCGGTGCCACCTTTTGCTTTTAAGATATTTTTTATTAATTTGGAGCCCTGTTGTGCATATGAACATGTATTGAGAATAGTGCTGTATAAAATGTGTTCTTATTTCCACTCAACAACACAGAGAACACACTGTCTTACTCATTTCTTGCAGCTTTGCAGCTATTTTTGCTCCTTGGTTCCTCACTGTTGGTGTTCTCCCCGTAAGCCCTGCCGAGTGCAGTCACGGCTCCCTCCGCGAGCCTGGCGCTGGGAAGGAGAGGCCAGGCCGCACGCGCGAAGGGCTGCGGTCTGAAGGTTGTGAGGCAGCAGCACATCAGAGTCCTCTTTGTGGGAGGATGTGAGGGAACTTTTCTAGTCAAAGGTCATGGGCAGAGAACCAGCTGCAAGAGAGGCCATAGCAGATGGCCAGGATGGGTCATCACATGGGCAGGTGGGCATGGGCCACACAGGAGAAACAGCCTCGGTCATTACTATTCAAACGCTGTGGGTCCCCGGCCCTCTCCAGCGTCCTCTGGAAGGTGGCGTGTATGCGATGGTGAGTCACCCTCTGAAGATATAACACCACATGGAACCCCGGAAGAACTGGCCTTAAGTCGTTCCTATGAAGCAAAGCTACAAGCTCATTTGCAGCCAGACTTAAGCTTCTCTTTTGTGAATAACATCTTGTTTTTAAATTTTAGTGAGCACCAAAGTAGGACCATGCTTCACACAGGAAAGATGGGTTGTTAAAATAATGTATATGGGTGTGGTGGTATTTTTTGGTGGTTGAGATATAAGTACTGAAATCAGACTGACCTGGGTTCAAACCCTGCTCTGCCACTTCCCACTGTGTGACCTTAAGCAAGTTACGTACCCTGTCTGAGCCTGTACCTCTTTACAAGGAAAAAATGTTTTTTAAAATATGTGTTATAAAATAAACAAACAAACAAAATGGAAACAGACTCGTAGATACAGAGAAGAGAGGGGAGGGTTGAGGGACTGGGTGGAAAAAGCGAAGGGATTAAGAAGTACACGTTGGCAGTTACAGAGCAGTCACAGGGATGAAAAGTACAGCAGAGGGAATATGGTCAATAATATCTTAATAACTGCTCAGATGGGTACCTGAAATATCCAGGGAGAACCACTCTGTACAGTACATGATTGTCTAACCACTACACTGCACATCTGGAACTAATGCAGAGTAATATTGAATGTAAGCTGCAATTAAAAACAAAGGGGAAAAATAACTGTGAACATTAATTACTAATTTGTCGTATATTATCCGGTCCTTAAGATAGCCTTGTGAGTTAGATGCTGCTATTGTCATCTTACACCTGAGAAAGGTGATGCCCAGTGCCACAGGCTGGTGCTAGTCCCAGGAGGTGACCAGGCGACGCCAGCACGCGGCCTGGCTTCTATGACATGCTTCACTGTGTGCGCACAGCCCTGGATCAGCTCCCAGCTTCAGCAGATGCCCAGTGAAGGGTGCCTGTGGGTGTTTTATCATGAATTCAGGGGCTCTCTGGCCAGAATTTCTACTCCAGTGTACATCCTTTGAGGCATGTAAATGTCATTTTTGCTGTAAAGCTCTTGAATTTCCAGGATTGATTCTTCCCCTTTCCTTCAAATGCTTAAATCACAGGTGCAACTGCCAAAAGAACTGGAATAAGAGGCCACAGCCTAACCTAGAAGAACAGGAATTGGAATAAGGACTTGGACTGGAGCTTGAGGCTGTATCAGCAGCGTGTTCTGGATCCAGGTGGAATGGGAACAACGCTAACGTCTGATGGAAGAATTTTATAAAAGGCAAAATGCTTGGCACATGGCAGTATGTGGCTGACAAGGAAGAGGAAGGAGACTAAGTAGTGATATTCAGGGGCAACATTTTCTACTTGCCATCAGTTTGAGTAACTATGGTGAAATTTAGTCATGCTCCCAGCACAAAAGTTAAAAAAACAAAACATTTTTTTGTAAACATTCGCTTTACTGTTGCTTTCTTCTGCTAAGTAACAATAAATACTATAGAAGTGTTACTAGTATAGTTCCATTTTTTTTTACCTTCCATCTCCTGTGCTGTAATTCACCACACCGTATCTTAAAGGAACAACTCATGTTTCATCTCCGGAAATGTGGTGGGGGACTTGAGCTCCAGGCCCTTCTGCTGCTTTGAAATGGAAGAATCATTAATTAGCTCCTCTCTCAGAATCCATTGGGGTTTCCAGTTTCCAGCCACGCCTGGCTTTCTCCCTTGGCCATTCTCCTGGGGCTTTGGGATACACTTCTGACAGAAGTATCTGTGAGGAGCAGAATGTGTAAGCCACAGGACATGGAGAAAACAGTGTTTCCAGAAAACCCAATGGAGAAAGTAAACCCTTTATATACACAAAACCTTCCCTATTTCCAAACACATAGGGACAGTTATTGTCTCAATGCAAGGTTTTGTCGAGAGACAGGTGAAATTGTTCACATTATGCTTTTTCTATTGACCTACTCCCTCACTAAAAATCTCTACATTGAAGATTTCAATTTGTTTTTAAAATGTAGTAATTTCCCCCAAAATGTTTGCTTCTTGCCTGATTGAGAGGGGGATCACTGAGTTATCACCCTGCCTGTTAGATAGGTGATGTGAAGTGGGCATGGAGGCCCAGGGGCTATTACTGCCATTTGGAAATACTCACAATCTAACATTTTATGACATGTTAGTGATGGCAGACTCTGCACAAAGTGGATAGCCAAGTTACTACTGTGAAGAGACCAAATACTGAGGATAGATTTTCCAAAGATAATAATCACATGATGTCTGCATTTTATCATGGATCTGAGTGCATCCTCTAAAAATGGAATGTAACAAAAACCCAGGGCATTTTTAGAAATTGTATGCTATCTAGCAACTTTGTGTACTTATAGAAAATGTTATAAAAATAGAAAAAATGTAATAGTTTAGAGCATTCACATGCTACTTTTCTAGAATGTACTAATTAAAATGAGTACGTTTTCCAATTTCAACTTGTCACTTTCTCCAAGTTTATTGTATTTAGTCAGCAGAAAACATCATGTAGAAAATGGAAATGGCTAAAATGTGTATAAACCCATGTCAGGTTTTAAAAAGGACCTCATTGGGACATCAAAATTACAACTAAATTATAGAGTAACCATCATTCAGAACCACCTGCAATCAAGCTGAATGGAAGTCCTACAAGTAAGGATATGTAGAAGAAGCCACATCGAGACTGGTAGGAGAGATGGAGACGTGGACTAGGCTGGGCCCACATCCACATGTGGCAGATAAAAGTTGGGAGGGATATCTCCACTGCAGAAGTCCCCTCTGAGGAGCAAGGGGTCTCAGTCCCATACCAGGCTCCCCGGCCCAGGGTTCCAATGCCAGGAAGAAAAGTCCCCATAACTTCTGGCTGTAACAACCAGCAGGGATTGTGGCTGAGGGAGACAGAGGGCTGCTGGAGTTCCAGATGTTCCTCTTAAAGGACCCACAAACAGACTTACTCAGACTCACCACTCAGCTCCAGCACTGGGGCAGCAGCTTGAAGGGTACCAGGTACAGACAGGGAGGAACTGAATTCTCTGGCATCAGGGCTGGAGGGGTGGATTTCTCAGACAGAAGTGCAGGCAGAGGCCATTGTTCCTTTGATGAGCCCTTTCTCCACAGAGCTGGCGGGCAGCTGCCATATCTGGGATTCCATCAACCTATCTCACACTGTTTGCCTCACCCTGGTGATTCCACCAAACCCAGCCCCAGCCAACTTGTAGGCCCACCCAAGCTATTTCCAGTGGCTTTTCCATACAAATAGCCTATCTTGGCTCATGCCTCAGACTTTCCTAAAATCTCTCAAACAAGAAATATCTGGCCTCGGTGTACCTCTCACTAAGTGGCTCCAGGCCCAGCACTAGCAGCAGCCAGCCTTGGTTCACACAGCTTGGCCTCTCCTGGGCACATCTAAGCCCAGCACAAGTAGCAGCCATCTGCAGATCGCTTTGTAGTTTGTGCCAGGAGGCCCCAGGCAGAACACAGGCAGCGACTGAACTTGGCCTGCACCTCCCAGAAGGCCCCAAAGCCATAATACCTGGTTGACAGCTTCAGGCCACATCAAAGCACCACCCAACTACCTCCACAAGGGACACGCTCAAGGGTGGACTCAGCAGTCACCAGAGCCCAGATGAAGTAGGTCCTGCTCCTTGGGGTGGGCCCCTGCACTGCTGATCCTCCAGTGCTCACAGCCAGTCCTTGCAACTGATCAGCCTGGGGCTAAATCCCTGCTATTGACATGCCAACAGCAATCACGGCTTAACTACAACAGGAGGGTATACACAGCCCACACAGGGCTTGGGGCACACACCTGGAGTGCCCAGCTCAGATGAACAGGGAGGCCCTGCCACTGGGTCCTTACAGGACACCTACTACATTAGGCCAGCCTACCAAGCCATGGAGACAGAGCAGCTCGACCTAATACATAGAGGCAAACATAGGGAGGCTGCCAAATGAGGAGACAAAGAGCCACCAAATGAAAGGACAGAGCAAAGCTCCAAAAAAGAACTAAACAAAATGGAGACAAGCAGGCTAATAGATGCAGAGCTCAAAACACTGGTTACAAGGATGCTCAGTGAGCTTAGTGAGAGCTTCAACAGCATGAAAAAGGGTATGGGGCCAAAAAAAGAATGCGTCAGAAATAAAGGGTACACTAACTGAAATGAAGAGTAATTTATAGGGAATCAACAATAGAGTTGATGAAACAAGAATCAAATCAGTGATTTGGAATATGAGGAAGCAAAAAATATCCAATCAGAACAGCAAATAGGAAAAAGAATCCCCCCCAAAATGAGGATACTATAAGGAGACTCTGGGACAACTTCAAGCGCACCAACATTTACATCATGGGGGTGCCAGGGGAGAAGAGAGCAAGAAATTGAAAAACTATTTGAAAACATAATGACAGAAAACTTTCCTAAACTGGTGAAGGAAATAGACATACAAGTCCAAGAAGCACAAAGAGTTCCAAACAAGATGAACTCAAAGAGGCCACACCAAGACACATCATAATTAAAATGCAAAAAGTTACAAAGAAAGAATCTTTAAAAATATGAACAATAAAATGACAATAAATACATATCTATCAACAATTGAATCTGAAAAACAAAACAAATGAACAAGCAGAACAGAAACAGATTCATAGATACAGAGAACGTTTTGACGGTTGCCAGATGAGAGGGTTGGGGGATGGGTAAAAAGGTGAAGGGATTAAAAAGTATAAATTGGCAGTTACAAAATAGTCACAGGGATGTAAGGTACAGCATAGGGAATACAGCCAATAATATTGTAATAACTATGTATGGTGTCAGATGGGTATGAGATATATCAGGATGATCACTTAATAAGTTATGTAAGCCCTAACAGGTTTGGCTCAATGGACAGAGCATCGGCCTGGGGACTCAAGGGTCCCAGGTTCGATTCCGGTCAAGGGCATGTACCTTGGTTGCAGGTACATACCCAGTAGGGAGTGTGCAGGAGGCAGCTGATCAATGTTTCTCTCTCATCGATGTTTCTAATTCTCTATTCCTCTCTATAAGAAATCAATAAAATATATTAAAAAATAAGTTATGTAATGTCTAGTCACTGGGGTGTACACATTAAATAATATAATGTAAACTTTAATTGAAAAATGAAAAAATTATTTAAAAATCTTAAAAGGATCCCATTGGAATTCAATTTTATTCAGGCTGGGAATTTATAATAAAGTACTAAGGTTTTATTAAACAGTATTTGAAATGCAATATGAGTGTTTACTGTGTAGTATATCATTTATAAAACCAAGTTGTCCCAAGTTTCTTAGACATTTAACACAGATGTGCATTAAATAAAGGCTCACAAACAAACCTTTGAAACATTTTATTCTTCATATTCACGTCAGGGTACAATTCCTAGACCATGTCTGTGAAGTCGTGATGACGTCACTGTGCTAAAGATGAAGGCTGCAGGCTGGCTGAGAAATTAAAATGCGGTGGCCTCTTACTCTGGGACACACCGCGCCCCCTCACGGAGTGCTGCTCCACTGTCTTCCCGATTCAGCCGGAGGGAAACCAAAATGTGTCCTATTCCCCTATGAAATCACTTTGTATAATCTATTTCTAAACATAACACATGGGGAAGGAGAGGAAGAAAGTCACAATATATGAACACATGCTATCTTAATTCATGTCTATCTATCAAACACATGGTTGTAACAATTGCTGCTTAACGTTTCTATGAACTGCCAATGCTGGTGATCACACCACTTTCATTCCCATTTTAAAGTCTTTTCCTTGATCATCTAAAGATGCTTTTCAGATTTCAAACAACCAGCTATTCGTGTCCTCGCTGTGCCCCTGAGAAATTAAAACACACATTCATTTTAAAACTGAAAATGAAAAAATATAGGAAACGTTATCTCAGACACCTTTCTGTTGTTATAACAACAAAAAACGTGGGATAGAGACATAACTTGTTTATTACTTTTTAAAGAAGAAGACAGGGTACACAGCTGTGAGTGCCTTAAGGAAGATGACATTCAGTTTGCAGCAAATGCCTGCTGGTAAAAACACATGACTAGCACTTCAAAAATTACAAAAATTCGACAAAATATTCTCCGAAACATCTATCTATATATTTGTAAACAAAATATAAACAACTGGTTTGTCCAGTTTCCTCTGCATGTCAAACAGGAGGCAAAGGGATAGAGATCATTTTTTTATTTTAAAACAATAAACACTAAACTAAGTTATAGCCCACATATAATCCTGGGGAATACATTTGGAGGATGCTGGGGGATTGAACAGGCTAATGCATGTCATTATCTACGTGATCAGTCTTTCCATTTACTCATTGCCTTGAACTCTACAGTTGCTTTTTTTTCCTATAACTGTATTGTGGCTGTACAATCAATTCCTATATTTTCTTTTATTCCCCTACAGACATAAGTGTGCTCCATTTCCTATCAGTTTTCATAAACATAGTTGAAAGTTCAGACAGACTGGGAGGGGGTTCCTTTCGGTTCCTGGGCCCTCTGTCTTGTAACAACAGAGGCGTTAACAGTTTGGCCTGCAGATGCATGCGGGCCAATTGCTGGGTGGAATGTCCCCCCTCATCTCAAAGATACAAACAGAAAGTGGGTCTGGACGAGGCAGCTGCACCTGGCGCTCTGCGGCAGCCCTCGCCCGGCCGCCGGTTCACTCCTTCGCTTTGCTGAGATAGTCAGTGAGCTTGCCCAGGCTTTCTTCCTGCTGCTCCAGGGCGTCCAGCACGATGCCCATGGGCGTCCTCTTCAGGCCGATTCCCTCCATCTTATTCTCCAGCTTGTTCTTGAGGTTGCGAAGCCTGAGCGAGGCATGGATGAACATCACTGCGGAGAGGGGAGACATGGAGACACGTGAGCTGCCTCCCTCCCATCCACAGCACACGCTCTCCTCCCGTCCATCCCCACCTCCTTAGCTGGAGTCCACCGGTTCTCTAACCCGTCCAAACCCTCACATGCCCCTCGGACGGCACAGAAGGGCTCATAGGGCGTTTTCTTCTCGTGCGAAGAAAGGGATTGCCTTCAGCAGGAAGGATGCGGCCCAGCAGCCACACTCTTCCCACCTGCACAGACGCCGCCACCTTCCAGCTGCTACTGCAATCCCGACATTCAAAGCCGCCTACATGCTCCAGCCACAGCCAAGCCTGCCTCGCACAGCGTGTCCGGAGAGGAACTCAAGCTCAGCTCTGAGCTGACCAGGGATGTGTGGTGAAGCCCGGCCAACAGGCGGTTTTCTGAAGTGTTAGACATAGATTTATAGGCCAAAACTAACAGTTCTGTAGATTTTTAAAAGTAGCTTATTGATTTTTAGAGAGGAAGGGAGAAGAGAGAAACACCCATGTGAGAGCATAACATTGATGGGCTGCCTCCTGCACGCCCCTAACGGGATGGAGCCCATAACCTTTCGGTGCACGATGCCCAACCACCTGAGGTGACAGCTTTATAGATATAATGTACCTCATGTTCCCCAAATTTGCTTCATCATTGAGAATTACCAAAGTTTGTTTATTAAGAAACAGATTTGCCCGACTAGCCTGCCTTAGTGGTTGAGCATCGGCCTATGATCCAGGAGGTCACGGCACATGCCTGGGTTGCAGGCTCAATCCCCAGTGTGGAGCGTGCAGGAGCAGCTGATCAGTGATTCTCTCTCATCATTGATGTTTCTATCTCTCTCCCTCTCCCTTCCTCTCTGAAATCAATAAAAATATTTTTTTTTAAAATATGGTTGGAAGTTTTATATTTTTATAAAGCATCCTGGGTGATTCTCATAATCAACGAAGTTTGGGAACCACTTATCTTGTCTAATTTCCTGTAGTTTATAGAATGTGTGAACTACAGCCCATATCGTATGCCTGATCCAAATCACATGGCTGGTTCCCAGCAGGTGTAGGAATAGAAACCAAGACCTTTGACTCGCTACCGATGAGAACTCTCATTGCACTGCCTGTCTCAGGCTCTGAGGTGGAAGGTGCTCAAGTTAACAAGCTGTGTGCCTAAGCAGAATCACTGAAATACTGACCCAGCCTCTAGCACAGAAGGAAAGCTTGAAGAATATTTCAAAAAGTAGCAATTTGCTGGTTTAAGTATTTTGTCAAATATTGTGGGGGATTCATCTATAAATATTCTTAATCTAACACAACACCAATTGATTTTACTTAATGAAATAATGTACATGTGAAATGTTATTAAAAGTTAAAGGGATGTTCCTGTCACTTAATACACTAGAATTTTAATCAGATTTCTGCCAATGAGACTGAATTTGATATGTTCTCTATTTCAGGCTTCATGTGCCTGGAATCTCAGTTAAAAAAAACAAACAAAAAAAACCCAAAATAACTTACAAACTATCTACTCCTCACCAGAACCGGAGCACTTGGTATCTATTTCTGGGCCAACTATTTCTATAGGCTTATAAAACTTTTGACACCAATAATGATCTTTTTCCTCTCGCTAGAGAACACTTATT
The DNA here is from genome assembly GCF_014108235.1 of Myotis myotis. NCBI lineage: Eukaryota > Metazoa > Chordata > Mammalia > Chiroptera > Vespertilionidae > Myotis > Myotis myotis. Next base: position 3,869,320 of record NW_023416317.1, read on the forward strand.
TGAGAAAGTGCACTCGAAGAGAAATTTCCAGTGGGCGGCTCAAAGCGCTGCCTCGTGATCTCCCGAGCAGCAGAGAGTTAAGTAGGTGCTTCCCAATGACCCCCATTCACTCCCGAGTGAGGACTGTGTGAGTGGCGTGAAGACTGACAGCAGACCCCTCTCAGGCAGATCTGCAGCCCAGTGTCGCTGGGCCCCTGCCTGCCGTGGCTGGGGAGTTGTATTTCTTTTGTTTACTGTTGTGTCCCCAGAAGAGATCTGGCACTGAGCAGTACCCAGTACATATTTGTAGAATTAATGTACTACAGGCCTGGATCTGCTATTTCAGAAATTCTGATAATTTTGCAGACATGCCAACGCACGTAAGAAACAGGTTATGATGTAATACGTTCAACAATAAATAATTTAAATCAACAAAAGAAACAGGTTATGTAATCCCCACTGAACAATCCCTCCCACGTTTTTTACGATGTAAGAAAAGTCAGTTCTGGCTCACTTACACAACAAAGGGAAAGTGATGCCGAACACGAAGACCATGACCCCCCCGAACATGGAGATGAGGAAGTAGCTCGCCACCATGACCACCATGACAAAGGTCGTGGGGTACCGCTTCTTCATCCGGCGGAGGACGTCTTTATTGTGGGCGGCCCACACAAATCCTGTGAACACGAGCACCACCACAATCCCCCCAAGGATCATGTTGAAGGGGCTCAGGAACCTGGAACGAGAGAAAAAAGGGAGGCTGGGTCAGTAGTGGCAGCAGCAGGAAGAGGAAGATGAGGACGGGGAGGAGTTGAAACAAGTGTGTAGCATTTACTAACTAAATATTGTATCTGAATCGCTTCATTTAATCCTTAGAACCAGATAAAGCAGATACCACTCAGTCATTTCTCAAAAGAAGAAACTTAGGTGCAGAGGTAAGAAAATGGTGGAGGTAAGATTCACACCTAGGCAGTTTAACTCCCGCCAGACTCGTCAGTTCATCTCCTTAGAGTCCCACAGTTTTAAAAGATTTGTCAAACTTAGAAGACCCCCTTCTTGGGAGGGGCTGTGTTTAGCGTTCATTCTTTGGGCTCTAGTACACATGAAAGTGTATTTTCTGAGGGCTTACTTAAATCCTTATACATGGCCATGATAGGCGATTGTAGCATAGAGCAGTGGTCGCCAACCGGTGGTCCGCAGACCACGGGTGGTCCGTGAGGTCCAAAAGCTTGGCGGCCGCTGGCATAGAGGTCACACAATAGCCTCCATGGGCCAGATCTAGTCTACAGTCAAATCTGTGTTTGAAATGCACTGTGCATTAAAAAAAAACTTTTACTCTAAAAAAAGACCCCGAATAGCTACAGCTATCCCGAAAAAAAAGAACAAAGTTGGAGGGATCACAATATCAGATATCAGGCTATATTACCAAGCCACAGTTCTCAAAACTGCCTGGTACTGGCACAAGAACAGACATATAGTTCAATGGAACAGAACAGAGAACCCAGAAATCAACCCAAGCCACTAGTCTCAATTAATATTTGACAAAGGAGGCAAGAGCATACAATGGAGTCAAAACAGTCTCTTTAATAAATGGTGTTGGGAAAATTGGACAGATACTTGCAAAAAAAGGAACTAGACAACCAATTTAACACCATACACAAAAACAAACTCAAAATGGCTAAAGGACTTGAATGTAAGATGGGAAACCATAAAAATCCTACAAGATTCCATAGGCAGCAAAATTGCCGACATACATTGTAGCAATATCTTTATAGACACAGCTCCTAGGGCAAGGGAGACTAAAGAGAAAATAAACAAATGGGACTACATTAAAATAAAAAGCTTCTGCACAGCAAAAGAAACCATCAACAAAACAACAAGAAAGCCCACTGCATGGGAGAACATATTTGCCAATGATATTTCCAATAAGGGTTTAATCTCCAAAATTTATAGAGAACTCATACAACTTAACAATAGGAAGATAATAGATCCAATCAAAAAATGGGCAAAGGATCTAAATAGACACTTTTCAAAAGAAGATATACAGAAGGCCCAGAGACATATGAAAACATGTCAAAGTCACTAATCATCTGATAGATGCAAATCAAAACTACAATGAGATACCATCTCACACCTGTCAGAATGGCTACCATCAATAAATCAACAAATGACAAGTGCTGGAGAGGATGTGGAGAAAAAGGAACCCTCGTGCACTGCTGGTGGGAATGCAGACTGGTGCAGCCACTGTGGAGAACAGTATGGAGTTTCCTCAAAAAACTAAAATGGAACTCCCATTTGACCCAGTGATCCCACTTCCAGGAATATATCCCAAGAAACCAGGAACACCAATCAGAAAGGATATATGCACCCCTATGTTCATAGCAGCACAATTTACAATAGCTAAGATTTGGAAACAGCCTAAATGCCCATCAGCAGATGAATGGATTAGAAAACTGTGGTACATCTACACGATGGAATACTATGTCAATATAAAAAAGAAGGAACTTTTACCATTTGCAACAGCATGGATGGAACTGGAGAGCATTATGCTAAGTGAAATAAGCCAGTCGGAGAAAGATAAATATCACATGATCTCACTCATTTGTGGATTATAGAGAACAACATAGACTGATGAAAAGGGACAGACTCAAAGACCGAGAAACAGCAATCAGGCTATCAATCCCCAGAAGGAAAGTAGGGGAGGGCGGGGGTAAGGGGAAGAGATCAACCGAAGGACTTGTATACATGTATATAAGCCATACCAATGGACATGGACAACAGGGGGATGGGAGCATGAGTGTGTGTGGGGGGGAGGTTGGGGGTTAATGGGGGGGATGAGGACACATTTGTAATACCTTAACTAATAAAAAAAAAAAAAATGTGGGATATAATGATCAACATAATTTGATGAATAAGAATAGATCCAGAGACAAATTATAGGGGAGTGGGGGAGGTTAGAGAGCAACCAAAGGACTTGTATGCATGCCTATTAGCATAACCAATGGACACAGACACTGGGGCAGTGGGGTTTCCCAGGGTAGGAATGACGGGGGGGGGGGGGGGGTGTCAACTGGGGAAAAAGGAGACACATGTAAAACTGTAGACAATAAAAAAAAAAAAAGAAAAAAAAAAGGCAAAGTTTTCAAGTCATAAAAAAAACAAAAAAACTTTTACTCAAGTCCCAAAGAGTTTAAAAAGTCCATAAAACTTGGGATTTCTTGCTTCTTGTGGAAACATGAAAATCTAACAAGACCAGGTCCACTTTCCCACATGTCAAGGGCTGGAATTGCCTTCCTGCTCAGATCGAACAAACATCTCTCTCTTGCCCCAGTCTCCACCACTACCTCCGGCATCTCGGACACAGAGGCCCCAGTGAGCTGCCATTACTCATCGTTTATCTAATAATTGGCCTGCAGCCTCTCTTACATGACTAGCCCAGCCGTGGAGGCATTTGAGTTTATGATTCCTGGCATAGAGAGTCCATTGTAGTTCTTTAAAAGGGCCCCGAGCATCACTGAGAGATGGGTTACCAACTGGAATTTCCAAATACAGAGCTCGCAGATTCACTGGTCCATGAGTCAAAGGTTACACTACTGTTGATAATGGGAGAACACACTGGGCAGAGGAAATTTAGACCAAGTATTTCACAAGCAAACATGACACTGCACCCCACCTCCACCCCAACCCACTGTGCATACAAAACCCTTAACAAGACAGTTGTGGTCAACAAGTACATAAGTTACTAGCATTTTACCCTCACAAGAGGCTAACGAGCATTTTACTTGGGGAGGACAATGAGGGTCACTGTGTTTTCATCATGCTCTGGATGTCACCATGAGGGGCTGCGAGGGACGGGGAAGACAGGATAATAATGACAGGTGAGACCAACAGCTGACTCCCTCTGAAACAGAGGAGGTTTCATATTCATGCTGGGATTCATCTGTAGGATAACTAAGAAACTTCCTTTAAAATCCCTTTCAACTTTAGCTCTGATTCTACCTCTTAAAACACAAAAGCTATTTTAAATAGTTTCAAATAGGAGTGAACGTATTGCATAGCTTAATGGGTGAATCAAGGATATAATCAATGTCAAAATGCTTTAACAAGTTATTCTATTAAAAGGCAGGGAATTAAACAGTGGAATCTAATTTAAAATTAAACCCTACAAAAATAAATTGTTCATTTCATTCAAAACTTTTGCAAATACTTAAATCCCTCCCTAGAATAGAGTCTAAGGAAATAATAAGAAATGCAAAGATTGAGTTGTAACATGAGTGGTATTTATGATTAAAAACGTTTAGAAATAACCTATAGGGACCAAAATTTATTAGATGGTGGTATATACAGCAGTTTTTTAAAAGTTGAAGTATAATTAATAATATGGAAGATATTAATAACATATTGCATGGGTAAAATCAACTGGAACACAGTCTCTCTGTTAGGTAGATTTATCATATTTGTTATACAGCTCAGAAGCAGAAATTAATACAATTAGTATATTATTTTGTGATCAGAAATAATATGAACATATAAAAAAAGAAAATACAAAAATATAAAAGCAGCTGTTCCCAGCTCCACACCCAGGCGTGGCACAGCTAATACAAGTTGCGTTCGTGTCATCAGTGACCTGAACGCAATTTCCACTCCTAAGCACAGTGAGGCGTCCCTTCTCTCACTCCATCCTTGGCTCCTGCCCCCAAGCTTCCCCAGCATCCAGCCCCTGTGATGGTCTGTCTGTCCTCCTCTCCAGTTATTACCTGGATCTAACTAGTCTCTCTGTACTTTTTTCATTTCTTTTCTTTTTAAAATTTTATGTGGTTTTACCGTACCTCCTGACTTAACCGGGTAATTGGTCTGAGAAAGACAAACATTTCCTTATAGGCCTCAGGAAGAAAAGAATTGGACAGGCAAAAGCAAAATCCTCTTCAGCAGGCGGCGGGGAGACTCAGTGGAGAGGCCCAGAGACGCTCACGGGTCAATAGATCTCATCCTAACGCCAACAGGAATCTGAGAGAAATGACACTGAAGACTACAGCACTTCTAGTGGGTAGTAGGATCATGGCTCGTTTATTTCCACTTGCTTATTTCTATTTTCATGTTTTCAATAACCAAGTATTACTTAAATATTTTAAAAATTGATATTTAAAAACGAACAAATGAAAGTGAGAAAAGGTACCTGAAAGAAACAAACCCTTTTACGTAGCCTTGACATGGACCTAGAACTCACCCAAATGTTTCTGAGCTGTAAAGAAAAGACCAACATTATCGCAAAGAACTAGAGTGGAGGTTCAAGTTTCAGGAGGTCCTTTGCATAAAATGTAAATTGAAGATGACTGGTTGACAGCAAAATGTCAAAGGTCTCCTACCCAGTTCTTTCTAGAATACCTATTGAAATAATTCATGAAGTGAGCATGTAATAAAATGCATGCCAAGCTTTTTTTATTTTCCTCTGGACAAGTAAAGTAGCTATCGGGGTTGAATGTCTAAATAAAGCCAAGGACAAAAGAACAATGAACAATCCAGGCCTGACTCAAGCCATTCCAGATTTGCTCTTCACCTGTTCCCGTTGCTCATGTTCAAGGGGAAGGGACAGAGCAAACAGATAGAACTGATGGGAGTTTACAACATGCCCAGTCACAATCTATAACTAGAAAGTAACCAAACTTCTAAGCTGGAAAAAATGAACAAAATTACTCAGAGCAGAAATGACTTCCTGCTTTATTCGGATTACAGGCAATTCCATTCTAAGAAATGGTGAAATGCACACCACTTAGAGCAAGTGCACTCACCAGCCAGAGGGAGAGGGAGGGAGGGAGGAAGGGAGAACAGCAGAGAGGGAGGGAGAGGGCGTGGATTTTCTGTCCTTGGTGGAAACAGTGCCTACTTTCACAAATCAAAAGCAGAACAAAATCTTCAAAGAGGAACCATTTTAGTCCCATTACACAGATGAATAAGCTGAGGCCCAGAGAAGTGAAGAAATATATCACAGGGGAGAAAAAAGGTGCCAGTTGATGTAATTGATGACAGCAACTCACAATATAAGCCATTCTGTGTTGTTAACCAGCCTAGAAATCTCTCAACCAACACCTCCCCCCCCCCCACCCCCCACCCCCACCCCCCGCCTCATCCTAAGAAACCCCATTCTTCTAGTTGGGGTAAGCAACTCAGGATCATTCTGGGAAGTCCCTAGCATTCTCATTCCCTCTGAAGGAAGGCAGCTATTACTAGGTGTGGACACATGCCTTAAACACGCAATGTGATTCTGCTAACTGTAGCCACAGTGCCAGCACAGCTGCTGAAGGGGAAAATCTTGACCTTGAAAACTCACCTCATTCTACATAAAATAAAAGCAAGCGAAGGAACAGACAAATTAATCAATGTGTCCCCAGACCACCCATTGCAGAGTTGGCAACACAAGTTACTGGAACGGAGACCCTCAGATCAATTCAAGGGCATATTTAGTCACTTCTTTCAGGCTGCAACGCCAAGAACCAAAGAGGCAGCGAAATCTTTCCTGAGCAGCAGAAGCAGCTTTTATACTGAATCACAACATTCTAACCCAAAAAGCTTTATTTGCAGTTTGGTTCCTGAGGAAGCCTGACTCACCAAGAAAGCGGGGGACAACACTCACAGTGAACTTCCCCAAATTGCTCACGTGCTTTCACAGCCCTCAACAGCCAGAGGGATCATGGCAAATAGGAAGCCACCCCTCCATTTTCTTGCTTCTCACTGCTTTCAGAATAAGAACAGAACTCTTCCCACATCTACCAGGCCCTGCGGAGTCCGGCCCGCCTGCCTCCATGGCCAAGGCCACGGCCGCTGACACTGACACTGACACTGACACTGACACTGACACGGCTGTGTAGTTGTACCCCCAACAGGAGACTCAGCTCCGGGAGGAAGAGGAGCCTGGAGTCCAGGCCACGCTGTGCTGGCCGAGCCTCCCTTTGGCTGAGGCTGCATCTGCCAGCAGCAGGTGAGGGTGCTCTTCACACAGCAGGAGGGAGCCCCAGGCCAGCAGCCGCTCTGGCACCCGCGTTCACAGACCACCTCCTCCTGCTCTGCACCCCATCCGCTGGGGCTTCTAACCGTTTCCGGAGCTCACCCTGCCTCTGGCCTTGCCGGCCTTGCACAGCTGTTCTCCGCCTGACTCCCTCCCACCTCCACCTCTCCGCTTAATCGGCTTTTTCTCAGTCCCTCTGACCGGGTCAGAGCACCATCTGTCTTCTCCCCAGCACTGGCACCTGGCGGGTGCGTTTATCTGCGTGAGGACCGGATGAGTACTTTGTCTCCCACTGCAGATCGGGCTCCATAAGGGCAGGCACCGTGACATTTTCTCCCCGGCACCGAGCACAGAACACGTATTCAGTAAGTATTTGCTGAAAGAAAGAAAAAAGCTAAGTGAGAATCTAGCATATTTTCATGTTATTGAAAAAAGCCCAGCCGCTTTCCATGGCCACAGATGAACTGACATGAGTTTCATCTTAGAGAAATCACTGTTGTTTCATCGGACACTAACTACTACTGGAGAAACAGTCCTGTCTTTGTGCCTTCACTGAGCTGTGATGAAAAAAACAAATAAAAAAGCAAAAGTAAGAAAATCACCTAAACTCCATGCAGATGTCAGCAATACTGACGGTCTGATGGCGGGGTTTGGAAGTGCTGTCACTCGTGCAGGCGGGGCCACGGGAGACGCAGCCCGACCTGTCTGTCTGGGCCCCTCTGGCCCTGACGCCTCCCGGAACCCACAGCCTCTGCGGTGCCTGCGTTTCTTTCGTTCTGTTCTTTTTAAGAAGTGGGGCCAGGCAGCGTGTTTTCTTTTTCAATCCTCACCCGAGGATATGCTTATCGATATTTTTTTAGAGAAAGGGAGAGAGAGGGAGAAAGAAAGGGAGTGGGGTGGGGGGGTGAGGAGAGAGAAACTTGAGAAAGTCGATGTGAGAGAGAAACATCGATCCCCTGCCTCCTCTGGTATGGCCCTGACAGGGCACTGAACCTGAAACCTTCCGGTTTACCCGACGATGCTCCACCCAACTGAGCCACACTGGCCAGGGCAACGTTGGTTTAACACGGCTTCCGTCCCGGCAAGAACTATTCCTACTGTAAAGTATAAATGTAAATACACAAGCCAGTTTGAGTAATGTGAGCAGTCTCTCCTGGGCCCAATGGCCAGAGCAGTTAAGACAAGACGGGAGCCTGTCTCTTTCGTCACAGTGACCTGCCGGGAGATTTTCCCACGAGTGACCTGGGAAGTCCCCTGTGTTCCCTGCATACTCGCTGCCTATTGAAATGTATTGCACCCTTGGTAACTGGCAGCCACTGGCATGCTAAAAGTCATAGTAAGACACCTTATGAACCTCCATTTTTTTGTTTTGTTTTGTTTTTTGCACTTACCCAGCGAATTGCTTGTTTGGTTTCTAACATACAGCAGGTTGGATCAGTGTTAGAAGTCACCTATCTCCTACTCCTCTCCGCAGGCAGCTTCCAATAACTGTCAGTTACAAGGCGCAGATTAGACTGCAACAAACCCTTTAGGAACTTTTTATTATGGCAAATATCTAACAAACACAGAGGTAGAGAGAATGGATAACGAAGCCTCACGTGTGTGCCTTCAACAACAAGGAATCAACATTCACTCTCACAACAAATCACGCTTTAGAACTGAAGTGGGAAGATACTCGTTTATAACTGTTTTTTCTGACTGCTTTTAATAGAATCAGGTAAACTGTCACACGGCACGTTCTTACAGAGAGGGAGCGAGGCCAGGGGTTGGCCAAATGCTGAAGAGCCCAGTGACACATAAATTCCCTTCGCGTGAGCGTTTCCTGCCTATTGGCTGCCCACGTACGCCCCACGCTGCTCTCCCTTCCGCTCCTCGGAGCCGAGGGGCAGCTGCGTGAGGACATGAAGCAGGATCAGGAGAACGAGAGCCCCCATTCTCCACCTCAGATGGCTTTCTGCCTTCTGGGTGGGCCCGTGTACGCTCCGGGGACAGAGGGCTGGGACTCTTACACATCTGTGGTCAATGCCTACAGAGCGGAGAAGCGCCTGCAGGTTTTGTTTAAGATCACGGGCATGAGAGTGTTCCCTGAAACAAAAGCCACACCCACTGCGAGAGACGGGATGATGTCATGGGTGCATATTCTGAAGCTGAGTGATAAAGAGCAGAATTCATCTGTCCAAAAGCAGAATAATAAGAAATTCCCAACAGTGCTACTCCATGTGGTGTTAAATGGATAGGCCAAGTTTCTCTTTCACAATTGGAGTTCCTGTACAGAGGTCTCGTCCTCTAATAAGGTGAGAGCTGTTGCCCTCTGAAAAATCCAACACATGCTCACTTATTTTGCACACTTACCCGGAACCACTGTTAGTCCCTAGGGAAGCAAATGGATAGAAACTATCAACCTGCTGACAGTGGCAGGGGACATAAAAAAAAAGATGTCACCAAGAACAAGGTTACAGTGTCAGAAGATGATTTAGCCAAAGTCAATCCTTACTAGATGACACATTTTGAAAATTATTTGAGGTCAAAACTGTATTGAGTGTGTACAGACTTCTTAAAATCCTGTGATCAGAAGAAACATGTAATGCACAGGGGAAGACAGGCCAGCACGCGGGCTCTGCCTCACCAGCATGCGGGCTCTGCGAGGACAGGAAGAGGAATTCTGGGAGGACTCGGGAGGGCTGGGTGGACTTGTATTCCTGCCTGTATCCTCAGGGCTCACATGGTGTCTGGCACAAAGTAAGAGCTTAGTAAAAGATCTCTTTTTTGTTTATAAATATTTTTTGTTATTGATTTCAAAGAGGAAGAGAGGATGAGAGAGATATAAAAATCAATGATGGGAGAGAATCATTGATCGGCTGCCTCCTGCACGCCCCCTACTGGAGATCGAGCCCACAACTCAGGCATGTGCCCTAACCAGGAATCGAACAGTAGCCTCCTGGTTCATAGGTCGAGGCTCAACCACTGAACCACACTGGCCAGACAGTAAAATATTTATTGAACCGAATGAAGGGGAAGGATTAATAAAATTTAATACCCTTTTTGCCTGTCCACATACTAAATGCCTCTCCCATTCTCAACATCTGAGAGTTTGGGAATTTAGAATCATAATGTACAGAGGAAATAAAGTAAGGCAGCCTGGAAGCCATGCATGTTTGCATAGGTGTGTGATTCTGAATGCTTGCTTTGCCTGTACTTGTACAGTGATGAATTCGTATGTGCTCAGTGTTGTCCAGCTGCCCCTCGAGATTCTAAATACAGCGAAGGCAGGAAGCACAGCTGTTCCTTCTCCACGGCATCTCCTGGCAGAGTGTGTGAGCAGCTGGTGAGGCTTGCACACTTTGTGGAGTAAAAGAATGAAGCAATACAAATAAGAGTAATATCATAGAATTGGTGTTGAAGCTGATTAATCTCAAAAACCATTTCCACTACGTGTTAGCACGAAGAGGCTGCAATAAATTTCATATGCAAACGTTTCAATACATTCCTACCCTAAGCATCCCAAGGCTCTCTTATTGCTTTCTTCCTCTGCTAACTGGAAACGTGGTTTTCATTCCTGTGGCATTGAAAGGTACAAATAACCAAACCAAACCATTTCTTAATACCAGATGCTGGGAGCCATAGTCCTAGATCATTTTATGGGACCACACTCACTCTGAAAAGATTATAGAATGCTCTTTCCAAATAGAATTACCAACCCTCCAAAAGTCCTTTACATTTCAAGCAACTGAAAGCATAAAGGGGTAACTCTAGTTCCCACCCTGGTAACAGGCCACAGGTGATGACACACTTTCTACGAAAATAATGGGCTTTTTCATTGATCAGCTGCATTGTGCTTTCGTAAAGGGAAGGCGTGAATGTATGCAATTGAACATAAATGTGCCTTTCTAATTGGAGGCGCAGCGTTTGAAACTCTGTGTGGTTGACCTTCTGACACACCACAAAATATGGTTCTGCTCACAGGGCGGAATTTGTGAGAACAAGACTTGCAAATAGTCCTGGCCTGCGCGGCTCAGTGGTTGAGCATAGCCCCATGCCCCAAGAGGTTCCAGGTTTATTCCCAGTCAGGGCACATGCCCAGGTTGCGGGCTCCATCCCCAGTAGGGGGCATGCAGGAGGCAGCCGATCAATGTTTTTCTCTCCCTCTCCTTCCCTCTGTCTTTAAAAATCAATGAAAACATTAAAAAAAAAAAAAAAACTTGCAAAAATACAGATGTTGTGAAAATCAAGTAACTAACTATTCAGGAGGAACTGGTTAATTAGGAGCTTTAGGATATTTGCAATATGATTAAATGGGAAAAGCATTTCACTTGATATCAATAAAAGCAGCTGCTGTTAGCAGCTTTGGTTCCGATTAGCCACGTGACCTCAAGCGTTTATATTTGTGAATGCTGGGGAGTGGATTGGGATCAGTAGCTCTCAACTTCAACTTGGTGGTGTATACCAGAATAACTTGGGGAGTTCAGATAAGACTATGGATGCCTGGATCCAGTCAAGAAGTATATATTTAGAATCTCTGAAGGAGACACCTGGGCACATGGGTATAGTTATTTCAATGTTCTCAGTGTTTCTTTTGAACCAGACCAGACTTACACTTCTTACATTTTCACGTGCCTGTGAGTGATGAGAGTCTCGTCAGAAAGCAGATTCTGCCCCAGTAGGTCTGGGCCTGAGATTCTGCGTTTCTCACAAGCTCCCAGAGTGGAAGGTGCAGTTCCCGGTAGTGTTCTCCGGCTCGCAGCTTTTGGCATTCTATTAAGCACATGGACATTCCTGTTCACAACTGGAATGCCTCGCACGCTTAGCACTTCCATTGCAAGTGCTGTTAGATGTTGCCTTCGCTTTTCACTTTAAAAATAGAGGCATAGACTCTATCGCTGCATGTGTGCTCAAAAGAGTATCTAGTGCTGAACTGTCTCCTGACAAGGATGGAGAAGATAAGCCATGTCCTTTTCATCTTAGACATCATTCCTTCTGGATTTAAAGGACACAAGGCCATTTTCAGCAACACACACATTCCCCAGCTCTTGGTTCATGTTTTTCCTTTATGTCATTCAGTCTCTTCTGAAGTGACACCTGAATCTCAAAAGGAAACTCAAGTCTTCAAGGGAAGCAAAGTAGGAAACACAAGTTGCAATTATGACAAAACCACTAAAGTTTCCATCTACTACTTCTGCCTAAAGAACAACCAAGTTGTGAGAATTTTAAATATGCCTGTAACCTGGGATTTACTAGAATAACAACACCTAACACTTCAGTGTTGGCATTTGCGAGGCCTTGATGAGCTTTGTTTGAAGCCATGTAATTCCTGTTTTATAATCGCAGAACCCAAGAGAAAGTGAACTTTTCATCAGAAAGCTAATAAAAGCAAATGCCAGAATTCTGTTAAAAAATAAATAAAAAAGAACGAGACTGTGGAGCTAGTAGAGTCTCCTAGGCCAGTGGTCGGCAAACTCATTAGTCAACAGAGCCAAATATCAACAGTACAACGGTTGAAATTTCTTTTGAGAGCCAAATTTTTTAAACTTAAACTATATAGGTAGGTACATTGTTATTAACTTAATTAGGGTACTCCTAAGGCTTAGGAAGAGCCACACTCAAGGGGCCAAAGAGCCGCATGTGGCTCGAGAGCCGCAGTCCTGGGCAGATGGAGAATGACAGCATACCAATTTAACAAATTAAGGAAAATGATCGAAGCTATGTGAAGCTCAAATACACTCCATTCTTATATTTGAAAAGCCAGGAGCTAAGTCAAAATGCTTCCCTCTGTAATTGCCAAGAACTCTTTTTGTAACTTGTTAGGGAGCCACTTGCCTTTAGTGGTAATGCTGAAGAATCATCACCATCTTCTTGGCAGTGCAGCAGAGTTCTCAGTCAGGGGGGATTTTGCTCCCCAGGGGACATGGGCAATGTCTGGAGACCCATCTGATTGCCACAGCCTAAGGGGAGGTGGGGGTGCTACTGACATCCAGTGAGCCGAGAGCAGGGATGCCGCTCAGCACCCTACGACAGCCCAACAACAGAGAGCCCCGCGAGCCAGATCCAACAGTGCCGAGGCTCAGAAACCCGCAGGAGAGCGTCCATCACAAGACGACCAGGGCAGCATGAGTTAGTCTGAATTATAACCCTTTTTAAATTGAGTTTTTACAGGATAGTCGTCCTCACCAATATGTAGCAGGTGTTGTCAGCTACGAGCCAGTTAGGATCACGTTAGGGCATGTTGTTGTTATGAACTGGCATGCTGCCATGTGTTTCATAATTTGTTCCATTAAGGAGGTTAAAAGTGACACTGTGATCATGTTGAAGCCTTACGTTCACTATTTACTCCGTGCACTCACCAACTAAGCATCCGCTGTATAGTAGGTCTCAGAGATACAGAGACTGAAAGTAAAGATAACTACCATAACAAGAAAAAATAATAGTCACAAATAAAACCCATAGTCTCTGGCCTCCAGAAGTCCACAGTCCCAGAGTGGAGGCAACTAAAAGCCAGGAAAGATACAGGCAAAGGTGAGGGACCCAACTCACACAGGGAGTGAGGGACAAAACATAGTATTTCTTCACAGAATGGTACCAAAGTTGAGTCTTGTGGGAGAAGCAGGAGGAGGTGAGTAAGATGGGGACTAGAGTTTGGATGGAGAGAGCTGCTGGGATAAAGTGGCTGTCTCTATTTCTCAGTAATCTCCATGATAACACCAACAGTGATAAAATTAAGAAGTAACATTTGTAGCCCTAGCCAGTTTGGCTCAGTGAATAGAGTGTCGGCCTGTGGACTGAAGCGTCCCAGGTTCCATTCCCGTCAAGGCCCGATTCCCGGCCCTGGTTGGGCTGCATACGGGAGGCAACCAATAAATGTGTCTCTCTTACACTGTTTCTCTCTCTCTGTCTCTCCCCCTCCCTCCCACTCTCTCTAAAATTCAATGGAAAAATATCCTCAAGTGAGGATTAAGAAAAACAAAACAAAACAAAACAAAACAAAACAAAGAAGTAACATTTGTGGACCAAAAACTCAGAGCTGCTGTTCTAGATTTGCCTACATTAACTCAGGTAATCCTCAGAGAAGCCCTGTGAGGCAGGTCTGCAATTAGCCTCACTCCACAGAGGAGGATGCTGAGGCACAGGGTGGTCAAGTGACCTGCCCAGGGTCACATGGCTACCGACTGGCAGTTGGGATTCAAGATGTTCTTAATCTGGCTCTGGTGCCTAAACTCTCACCCAGCACCTTATGCTACTTGAAGACTCAGAAGGTCTGACAACTGTCTTCAACAAGCTTTTAGTTAAGAGACTTAGAGTTAACCTAACAGGCATAGGAGACCTAGTGAGGGGAAGTCATGTGGCTGGTAAACCATGCTTTTAGGATGAAGACCAATTTGTAAACATGGATACCAGGCCTGTCTGATCAGGCCCTAGTCCCTCTTAACTTTACCTTGGTACAGGCAGTCCTTTCCAGTGTTTTTGGAGCTAGATGACATCCTTTTAGTCTTCCCTCCCTGTTCCTGCAAAATTGAAGAGCAGGCCCTCTCTATCCTCATTCAAGTGGGTTTCAACACAAGAGCATTCAGGGCGGAGCCGAGCACCCTCCCACAATGCCTTGGAGCCTTCCTCCCAGCAGGGATGGAACCTGGAAGGACACCCTGGGAAGGTCCTTTCCCCAGGGAGCAGACAGGCCACATTTTCATACAACTCTCCCAGGATATCAAGGACTCTCAGATGCCAGCAGAAGATCCAGATCACAGCCTCCGGCACTGCTCTGGCCCCACCCACCTACTGACTTCATCAAGAGAGTTCTCTGCAGGAGAAATGTTCCAGAATCAACTTAGCTCCCTGACCCTGAAGATATCTGGTTTCTTCCAGCTTTAAGCGACTATAATTCTAAACCTCATGACTCACAAGAAGATGGCACAGTAACTAAGAGTACAACTCTGGGGCTGAGACTTTGAACAAGTCATTTAAGCTCTTGGAGCCTCAAGTTTAATAGTACAGTAACAGTAATATCTCATCTCATTGGGTTGTATGAGGGAATGCAGGTAAATTACTTTATGATAGACTAGAGGCCGATGCACAAAATTCGTGCAAGAGTAGGCCTTCCTTCTCCCGGCTGCCGGCACCGGCTTCCCTCTGGCCCCCGGGAATTGGGCTTCTCTCTGGTTGCCGCAGGTACCCGGGATCCAGGCTTCCCTCGCAGCCCCGGCTTCGTCAAGAAGGACATCTGGTCTAATTAGCATATCACACTTTTATTATTATAGATTAGAAAGAAAGAAAAGGGCAATCTGTGGGGAAAACTACAGGCTGTGTATGTTTGTAGACATAAAGAAAACAGTTGAAGGTCATACATTAAGTTTTTACTGGGCTACAAAGGAAATCTCACATTTTGTACAGTTTTCAAAACAGCTTACAGCCTATATATTTTCTAAGTTTTAAAAAATAAGAATAATAAAAAATAAACATGGCTAATTTTTACCTTCAAAAATTTCACTGCCAACCAACATCGCCCATTTGAAAAGGGAATGAGAAAGGCAAACCCTCAAACCGTCTGAGTTAGTGAGCTGGCTCCCCAAGGAGGGAGCGAACTTTCGTCGAGGAAGGACCCTGCCTCCCAGTAAAAAGGAACTCCAGCCAGGCTGCCCGGCGTGTCCCTCTGGGCAGTACGTCTGGTTGAAAAGCAATGGTTTGGTTTTTGTTTTTGCTTTTGCTTTGGGAGGGGGTACTGTTACATTTGCTTGGTCTGTGTCAAGCCTTGCCCCACATCAAAACAAACAACAAAAGCCCATAACTAGATCACCAGATAAGATGCCTTGCCCGCTTCTTTACAAAAAGAAACAAAATCAACACCACAGACACAATCCTCCTTGCTGTTTATTTTGTTTTTTAAGGCGTTGTTAGTGTTCTAGGAAACAAGCCTCTAGCATAGAGACGTGGGCAGCTGCCTCAGGCCTGCTCTGCCCCAACTAATTTTAACGTGGCTGCCTCTGACTCAGCCTTGGCTGGGAGCCTGCCCTCCACCCCCCAAGCCATTCTCAGAGCGCAGCTCCTTCGGCCACACACGAGCACCCAAGTCACTGTCCACCGAACCCCACAAACGAGCGTTCGCTCCTGCATCGGGGGACTGTGCTGAGCCACACCCAGAAATGGTGAGCTCGCTCCTCGGTGCTGCCCGGTCCCGCAGCTTCCGCACCACGCCCTGCCCTGGGCCAGAACCCCCTCTGCTGGCCTCGCTGTGCTCGGAGCTTGGCCCGGAGGCGTGACCCAGTAAGTAAGTCAAAGAACAGAAGCCACCCCGTCGCCCTTCCCACCCGGGTCTGGATCTCCCTCCCCAGCCGGCTCGCTCTCCCTCTGCGTTCGCTCCGAAAGTCAGGCTCCCCTCGCGGCCAGGGACCCTTCGGGTCTGAGGGAGGCACCGGGGCCGCCGAGCCGGAATGCCACCCACCCCGCAGCCGGCGGAGGGAGAAGCTCCGCGGAAGCAGGCTTTCGTTCGGGTGTGGCACTGTCTGTGGCTCTGGGCACCTCCAGGGTCAGGGGCCGGGCAGGCCTCCGTCCAGACCTCGGGCTGCAAGTGGAGACCCAGAAGGGGACCCCATTCCTGCAGGCAGGGAGGTCGGCCGTCGCCCCGCGCTGGGCGACGCGACCCCAGGGAGCAACCCCCACCCGCACCCCCACCCCCTCCCCGCGCCCCGAGTGCAGCTTTCGGAGCAGAGCGCAGGCGCGCAGACACGTCCACGGCGCGTCGCCCCCCCAGTGCCCTTCCCACACCTGCCACCCACGGGCAGGCCCGTCCCGCCCGGGTCAGGCTCACACCGCGGTCCTCCCTCCTGTGCTTCCAAGACGGGGCGCTACACTGTCGCCCAGCAAGACCCCAATCCAGTGGTTCTCAACCTCCTGGACCTTTAAATACAGTTCCTCATGCTGTGACCCAACCATAAAATTATTTTCGTTGCTACTTCATAACTGTAATGTTGCTACTGTGATGAATCGTCATGTAAATATCTGAGATGCAGGATGGTCTTAGGCGACCCCTGGGAAAGGGTCGTTTGACCGCCAAAGGGGTCGCGACCCACAGGTTGAGAATGGGAGCCGGGGAGCGAAGTTCTGGCTCCTGCCCCGGCCCCCGCCGGGCCCCGCCCGCCCCGCGAGCTCCCCCATCAGTGCCGCGCGGACCCACTTACCCCACCACTGAAATCATCATGGCAGCCACCACCAGGTAGTTGGTCTGGTAGTAGAGCAGGTTGCTCACCACGCGGTTGTTCCATTTGGAAATGTCCCTGAAGTCCGGCCGGGCGAAGCGGTCGGAGCCCGGGAAGAAGTCGTCCCAGGCTCGGAGCGGGGCGAGGTTCACGTCCATGTCTGCTCTGCGCCCGGGCTCTCCGCCTCTGGAATCCGGAGGCGGCGGCGACGGCAAGCGCCCGCGGGTGGCGAGCGGTGACTCTGCGGTTGGCGGCAGCAGAACCGGGGGAATCGCAGGCGGGAGGGCGCCTTTCCTAGCCTCACTTCCTGGTGGCTCTGTCCTGCGACAGAGCCAGGGGCAGGGTTCAGGGCAGAGATGAAATGACAGAAAGGAACCGGCACCTTCCTGGGAGTGCAGACTCAGGCTCCTTTAAATCACCCCTTCGGAGTGTTTGCCTAGGAATGCGTGCAGGCCTTTGCGGGAAGGTTTGCAGCTGTTCAGACGCCCGCCTAAGAGACGGAATGGAGGCAACTGTGGTGTGGCTGGGGGAGGAGCTGGTTTGGGAAACGAAGTCCGTACTAACTCCTGCACATCTGAATGTGATGTATCATCGTGTGTTCTGTTTCCTCACGGGTCACTGTGAGTGAGATCAGATCGGCAGAATCGGGAGGAAGACTGTGTAGAGCAGAAGGCGTGGTTTGCTCACTTCTCTTCTCGTCTAGTTATGGGTTTGTTCTCCATGTCTATTCTCTCCCGGCAGAATTATTCATCGACCGTGCCGTTCTGATCCAGTGGGCACCCTGTCATGCCAGCCCCATCTGGGCACGCTGTCTGCCTTTGAAAGCAAACAATGGTTTGCAGTGAACTATTGTTCTGCACTCAGTATTTACTGGGCAGAAACATGGATTCCTCTCAAAAAGACCTTTCTTCGTTTTATCCTGATATTTGGGGACAACTTTCAGGCAGGGAGCACAGTGCTTCTGATACCGGGCAGAACGGGTCCCAGGCCACCTGTGGCTACTTGAGCCACATTAAGCAGAGGCAGGGTTGAGTCATGTATGAGTGTTTATTCCAATACTGCCGGCAGCATGGGAGAGCCAGGTCACCCTGGAAGCTCTGCTCTGACCTCTCCTGCTAGTTCTCTATGATGCTGAAACCCCGCTCAGCCCGTTCCAGGACCCGAGAAAGGTCAGCATTCCTGAGGCGCAGACCCCAAGGGGGTCAGGGTCCAGGCACAGCAACCAAATCAAAGCTTGTGCTGTTCTTGGTTTGTTCTCAAAATGTATTTTCTTTTCTGAGCCATGGGCTCACCTGGGCTTAGAGGTGACTCTTATCTCTTTAAAGCCCTGCTTTTCTCCTTGCAGCACGTCCTCCAGTTCCCAGGGTCTGTAAGAAAACCTCTTACCTATAGGTAGCAAGGTGAATAATCCTAAACACCTGTGGGCCTATTCTTATTACATGCCCTTCCCCCTATCACTTTAATAGATAATGATAGTTTTGTATCCCAGCCCAAACAATTCAGTTGTACATTCCCTGCTATGGCTTCCAAAGGGTTTTCCCCTCCAGCCCCCAGTTAAGGGGCTGGTTAATATAGTAAACCTCCTTTTATCTCAAATGCATGAGAAAAAGTATTTTAGTTAACTTCATAGTGTGGTAGGGAAAATTCTAAGATGCTAGTGTAAAGGATAACAGAGTCTCTAAACATGCAAATGGTGCTGTTATTAAAAACTGAATTCACTATCCACAGGCCGCCACCACTTTTCAAAAAAGTCAGAAAACAATAAAATATACCTAAAGCAAAGTCTAGAAGACATAATTTGATTTTCCTTGATGAGTTAGAAGGCAGTTAAGGAACCTACAATGACTCGTAAGAAGTACTCCAGCCCGACTGGTGTGGCTCAGTGGTAAGCATCAGCCTATGAACCACGAGGTAACAGGTTTGATTCTTGGTCAGGGTACATGCTGGGTTTCGGGCTCCATCCCTAGTGAGGGACGTGCAGAAGGCAGCCGATCAATGATTCTCTCTCATCATTGATGTTTCTATCTCTCTCTTCCTCTCCCTCCCCCTCTAAAAAAAATAAAAATATTATTAAAAAAAGAAAATACTGTCATTGGTGTTGAATAAACTTTAAAATGTGAAAATATTCCTGAGCGCTCACATTTTCTTGATTCTAGAAAAATGGGAAGATTTAAAATCAGAGCAAAATTAGTTCCAGCTCCTCCATTTCTTGCTGGTGACTTTGAGAAATTGCTTAGTCTCATTCAGCCTCAGTTTGTTCAAGTGTAAAGTGGCTATACTAAGAACATCTGCCCTGCAGCTGAGTAAGAGTGAATGGGAAGTGCTCAGTGTATAGTGTATAGTAATTGCTCACAGTTAGATATTACTGTTATTGCTATTAATAACAACATAGCCCGTGATTCACTTGGCATCATGGTATTAATAGTGCTTGAACCTGATTTGTTTTTTATGATTTCATAATGAACATCCACTGACTTTGCTCTATTTTGTTGCAACTTTATTGTTGTAGTTGCAGCTGGGTAGACTTGAGAGGGTACAAGAGGTTGAAAATTTTTAGTGTGACGTCAAAGATCTTTTGTATCCCTTCAAGGCTCTATGAAAACATTCTGAGAGGCAAGTTGAGAAGGATGCAGCCTTGCCCCGTCTTCAAGAATCTTGCAATGTAGTGGCAACACTAACTTAATACCAAAGAGTGAGAGGAGTACTGTCTAGAGATGGGCCAGGCCTTGGTGGTGAGCTACAGGAAGTCAGAGGGTATGGAAGAATTCCCTGGGGTTTACAAATTTCAAGAAGCTGCACTGTGGGTAAGCTGAATAAATGATCTTGGTCAAGACCAACATAGGGGCCCCAGTAGGGCCCACCTTTGTTGGAGAGATCAGTGGCCTTTAGGGACTGTGATCAAGAACTGTTACCTTTCAATTGCTCAGTACCACACGACCATGAGCCATCAGTGCGTGATAGTGATAATGTGATCATGAGTCATTAATATTCAGTAAACATTTGTTCAGTGTAATTTTATTTATTTGTTCAAACCTCCAAAGAGGTTTAAAAATATCAAAAGAGCCCTGGCCAGTGTGGCTCAGTCATTGAAAGGTCGCTGGTTCGATTCCAGGTCAGGGCACATACCCAGGTTGCAGGTTCGATCCCAGTTAGAGTAAGTGTAGGAGGCAACTGATGGATGCTTCTCTTTCACATCAGTGTTTCTCTCTCACACTCTCTCCCTCCTCCCTCTCCCTTCCTCTCTCTCTAAAAAAATCAATAAAGACATATTTTTAAAATAATATAAAAATAACAAAAGAAATGGGGGGAAAGCTAGGCATAGTGGTACAGAGCATGCACCGCTTCTCCCTCTCCCAAAAAGTTAAATATGCTTCTCTTTCTAGTTTGATTATGGGACTTTATATTTTTCACTACACATTTCTACCCTTGTCATTTTTCTCCTCCCCCCTGCCATTCTTTTAGTTCTTCTGGCTGGTGTAATAATCAAATTGATACGAAACAGATTAATAGAAGAAAAATAACCAAATTTAATTACCTATGTAAGTACAGGGGTTTCATTAGAACACTGGCTCAACTGAGGCTTATTTGCCATCTTGAGCTAAGGAGAAAAAAGGAGGGCGGTGGTTTGAAACTTCAAAGGGGAGAAAGGCAATTCACGTGGAGATGGAAGAGCAAACTGGTGAACAAATGTTTGCTGAGCCACTGTAACAATGGGCCCAGAGAAGACTGATCGCACAGGTCTTGCTGGTTCCTCCCTGACTATCACACAAATTCATATTAAGCTACAGTTATCTATGATGATCTCTCTCTTCCTAAAGCAGGTCCTCTATCTAAATTCTTTTAGCCAGTTAGAGAGACAATCAAAAGATTTTCTTACGTCTTTCAAATTTCTTAAAACTAACTAGGTTAAAATAATCAATTAATAATCAGTATTTTGGGGTGGCAAATTCTGCTCCCCTTCAGTCATAAAATTATTTTAAATAAAAAAAAGAACACATATGGAATCCTTACTTTATTTCAGGCATTGTTTGAAATTCTATTGGTCGCAGCTCTTTGTCACTATTCATTTAGGGGGGATCAGAGTCACTGTAGGGGCCTTCCTGGCGCTCTTATACCCAGACCTGTGCTTCAAGAGAGGGCCACTCGGAATATTTATCTGACTGTATGGGAACAATAGTGGACAGACCAATAGTTTATGATATATTCTCTTTGGAATGAAATAATTCTGTTGCAGGTTTTGCTTGCATGTCTCTGTTACTTTCATTACTGGCAAGGTCAGTTGGCTATTTCCAAGCAATGAGTCTGAGCCAGGGGAAGGGCCTGGTGTCATCTATCAAAATACCACCACAGTGAGAGTATTAGTTCCAAGGTACAATGGACAGCAGCATGCTGTCCATGGGCCTCAGTTTTCTACCCTGTGTAATGGGTGGGTGTAGACTAGGTGATCTCTAAGGTAGTGGCCTTTTAAAATAAGTTTTTATTGATTTCAGAGAGAGGCAAGGAGAGGGAGATAGAAACTTCAATGATGAGAGAGGATCATTGGTCAGCTGCCTCCTGCACATCCTTCATTGGGGATGGAGCCCCTGACCAGGAATTGAACTGTTACCAATGAATGTATAAATAAGGGGAACAACAAATCGATGTCTCTCTCTCTCTTCCTCTTTTTCTCTGAAATCAATCAATAAAAATATATTAATATTAACAAAGAAAGAAAATATCTTTATCCAACCCCTATAAACTGATTTGTGAAATTTCACTCTTAAAGTCAGTGCCTTCATGCAAAGATGTTGGAACTGTCCAGAAAATCCCCGATTCTTTGCCTCAGATGGAAGCTCTGGCATATTACGGTGGCTCTTACATTTTTTTCATAGAGTATACCATTTTATATAATTATTTAGCATATAAATTGTATAAACATATAATGTATTGCGTCTATATTTTAAAGCAGCATAACATTATACACTGGATAAGATTTATGTAATTAAGTATAGTTTATCAAGATTATCATTACAAAGCCCACTGGAGTATCAGCGACATCGGCCCCGTTCGCCCCGCCCACTCCGCCCTCCG
The DNA here is from genome assembly GCF_014108235.1 of Myotis myotis. Lineage (NCBI taxonomy): Eukaryota > Metazoa > Chordata > Mammalia > Chiroptera > Vespertilionidae > Myotis > Myotis myotis. The sequence continues at coordinate 3,891,553 of NW_023416317.1, forward strand.
GGCCCGCCCACCCTCCGTAGGCCCCGCCCACTCCGACCTCCGGCCCCGCCAATCCCGCCCCTTCCAACCCCGCCCCCACGCATTGCCCGCCTCTGTCACACAGGCCCCGCCCTCGGGCCCCGCCAATCCCGCCCTCCTTCCCCCGCCCCCACGCATTGCCTGCCTCTGTCACACAGGCCCCGCCCTCCGGCCCCGCCCCCGAGCCTGGCCCCGCCCGCCGTGGGGGCACCTGGGAAGAGGCGGAGAACAATATGGCGGATGGCGAGGAGCCGTAAGTACCCGGGCAATTCGGGCACCGGCCGGGCTGGGTTGTGACCGAGTGCGGCGGTGGGGGGTCGCCGTCGCCACTAGGGGTCCCCCCACCTCCCGCCCCGTCTCCCCGCCCCCCATCCTCTCGCGGCGCCCAGTGTGTAGCGTGATGCTGACCCTTCTTTTATTCTCTCTTTCTTTTAGGGAGAAGAAAAGAAGGAGAATAGAGGAGCTGCTGGCTGAGAAGTTAGTGCTGCCGGGAGGCCGGGGCCCTCTTCGGGGACCCCCGCCTCCCCTCCCCAGGCCTAGGGGACCAGCCGCAGCGGGCCCGGGGGGCTGGGAGGGGGCACCCGGAGCACAGGCCGCGCGGTCTCGGTCCCCGCCCGGGCCCGGCCGGTGCTTGGCCGCAGGTCTGGGGACCGCCTGGCGCCCCTCTCCCAGCGCCCCCGCGTCAGAGACGTGACCTTGGGAAGGGCTCTGACTTGCACACGAAGCGAGTACTGGCCGCTCGTACACACGGAGACAGTCTTAATTGCAGACTCTGGGAACTTTCTATGGTATCGGACTGAGCGCTTCGGCCACTTTTGCAGAGCAATTGGCTCCTAAAGGAGTGTTGACGCCAAGAACGTGTTGTGCGCATTTACCCCCCGTCCTGCCGCTGGTCAGGGGCTTGGTTTTGCGCGGTGGGGCCGGTGTCGGCAGCCCCCGCCCGGCCCGCAGGGTCCCGCTCCGGCCCGCAGGGCGGGGGGTGTGGCGCTCGGTCTCTCCGGAGCCGGTCCCGGCGGCGCTTAGGCTGCAGGTGTCGCCCCCGCAGGAGATTGCAATGCAGGGGGCCGGCCTGGAGCTGCTTTTCACGTTCCTCCCCACGTTTGCTTAACATGATAAAGTTATATGCCGAGCATTGTACCAGGGCCTCATTCTTACCCCAAGTAGCTATAAAAACCTGTAGAGGAGTTTTATGGCTGTTACGGTCACAGTGCTATTAATTGTGGAACCAAGTGAGCTATAATATCAAAACCCAAGGTCTTTATTGCCAGGCCATACTTATTGGTCCCTTTTGTTAAAATTGGATATTAATAATATATTTGGATGTAGAAGTTGTGGGGTTATAGGAAATGTGAAAAGTAAACATCATTACTAAGTAGATAGAGGAGTCCAGTCTTAGAACACGCTCAGCTGTGTGATATAAAAGATTCTAACCTAAAACATTTTGTGTTCAGTGGCAACAAAAACCATCTCATAGTATTAAAGAGATTCTTTTTTGAAAAACTGGGACCTCTGTTTCAGATAAAAATGTGTGAAAGTTCCTTTCATCAAAGATCTTTAAGTCACACCTTTCACACTTGGAAAGGACCCCGAGTTATATTAGATGTGAACCATCGCAATTCTGACAGTGGAGTTACATATTTATTTTCCTCTTATAACGTATTGCCTGACCCAAGTGTGTGGAAGGAACAGATTGGGGAAGTTTGCAATGACCTTTTATAAATTCCAAATGTATAAAAGCCCATTTCTCACTGACTAAACAATATCCTAAGTTTGATTTTGGCTTGCTTTAGGAACCCAGAAACAGGTAGACTGATTTATTTAATCAAACACATGGAGTTCTTACCTTTAGATAAATTATAATAGCCCAGAAAAATAATTAAAAGCGTGAGCATGATCACATTAAATAATTCCTTTTTTATTGAGCAGGTCTGGTGTTACCTTTACTTTTGGGGAAGCCATAATAGTTGTAGGTGCGGTTTTTTTCATACTGACCTTTGCAGCTGAATTTACTGTGTTCTGTGCAGAATGGCTGTTGATGGTGGGTGTGGGGACACTGGAGACTGGGACGGTCGCTGGAACCATGTAAAGAAGTTCCTCGAGCGATCTGGACCCTTCACACACCCTGATTTCGAACCGAGCACTGAAGTGAGAAACATTTATTTTTATTTTTAAGTAACTCCTCTAATAGTTTTGTTTCAAAAATAAGATGCTTTCTTTTTCACTTGCTCTTATAGTAAAAATACTAATAAAATTGTGTAAGTTATCTTGAAATACTAAGTTGAATATTTGCAACTGATTTTATTTGAATGGCTAATATTTAAGTCATTTTTGCATTTCTCATGTAATATGTTGACTTTTTTTTAGTAAAATAACTTTATAATCTCATTTAAAATTCTAACTTATACTTCACTTTAAATTTTAGTTTAAAGTGATTTCTGAGACACACTCCACTTTTAGTTTTGCTCTTAGAAATTACTTTTGATAGGAAGATAGGTATGCTTGTTTAAATCTTGGAATTTAATTCAACTGAGCATCGTAGGATTGAGTATAACTAATTGCATGTTAAAAATTATATGAGTTCTGTAAAACGAATGGAATTTTGGATAGTGTCTGACTTAAAGCAAATGTTCAATTAGATAAGACTTATTTTTTTATTACAAGGTAGAAAAAGTATCCTTTTTAGTAAACTTTTATGTCATTTGATGTTTGTGAAGAGATACTGTTTTGAAATAAAAATATTGAGCTACCCCTAGAATTAAAGTACAAACTCTTGGATTTGACCAGGGTCTCACCTGAATTACTTTTCTCTCCTTTAGCCTTTGGACAGAATTGACAGTGTTCTGCCTTTCTTTGTCTCTATCTTATTTTCCTGTGCTTTTGAATTTTTTTTTTGCCTGATTATTTAAGATACTTTTGTTAAGTGATTGTTTTGAATTGTATTTCTGTTGATAAACAACTTTCTAAGAATTTTATCTGTTTGTTTTTTTCTTCCTGAAGACCTTTAAACACCTTGTGCAGTGTTTGATCCCCAGTTCTTAAGATTTTTATACTTTTCTCTTCATAGGAAGCCAGTTAAATAATGAATTTGATGCTTTCCATCCCCTCTCAAGATTAAAAAAAGATAACCTTTAACTAGCCATAGTTTTTGTTTTTAGAAATAACCTTTAATTTCATACAATAAGAGTCAATGTAAACACATTGAAATTGAAATGCTCTGAAATCATTAGGGTTATAGAATTTCTGATTCTACCTTGTTCATAAATTTAAAAGAGTTTATTAAATAGAAAGTCTGCTCTTGATCCTCATTTGCATTTTTCATGGAAACATCAGAAACTATGGCTTGTTGTATTAATGGTACTTGTGTTTTTTATAACTAGGTTTTAATATGCCTTTTCATTCTTTACAGTCTCTCCAGTTTTTGTTAGATACATGTAAAGTTCTAGTCATTGGAGCTGGCGGCTTAGGATGTGAGCTCCTGAAAAATCTGGTAATATATATATGTAAATATATATATAAATGCATGTATATATAATATGTGTTTTTCTCCTTCATGGTAATTTTCCTTTTCTGTCATATTAGGAAATTTCTTTATTATGATTATTAACCTCTGTTTTGAGCCTTTGTTAGATAAGTTTAGCAAGTCAGCTTCCAGACGGTCTTAAATTGTAAAGTGCTCAACATAAATCATTGATAGACATTCTTCTGTTTTCTTCTCTGCTCTTTATCAAAGAAATCTTTGTGCATCCTCTCGCAAAGCACTCATTAATTTCAAATAACAAAACTGGAAATTCATATTTTAACATGCAATTTGCCAGTATTGATTATTTCTTTTGCTCCTTAAGATAACCCACTTAGATAGATAGGGCATTGGCTCATGTTATGTACTAGTAGATGGAGATGTGGTTCTGAGAGGTTACATGGATTGCCTCGCTGTTTTGGATGACAGTGATGGGCCTGGAATTGAATCCCGATGATCAGTTCTTAGTCAGGTGTTCACTGAACCATGTGTTAATTTGTTTTTAACGACTATCATTTTAAGAGAGGGTACTATTTAGTGAAACTGTTTCGTATACTGGTTTGAAATCCATAATTTGTGATTTAATTAATTCGTTTCATTAACTTCTGATAACCACAAAGAAGCTTTTTTTTTTTTAACAAGTATCAGTTTATTTAACAGAGATGGATAGGAGGAGAATTGATTGAGAGCTGATATATTCTAGGCTTCTACTGATGTGTAGAAAAGTGGAAATGCTAGAGTAGACTCCTTAGAAAATGAAGTAAAAGAACTAGATAAAATACCTAAAAAGTCAGCCATGTTGCTAAAGTTTAAATATAAACAACCATGTTAATTTTGCTAGGAAGCACAACATCACTCCTGGTGAAACTGCAAAAACTCAATACACTTCATGATACTTAGTGCTGTGCTGGGCTCCGTGGGGATTGCAGATCATCGTGTTCTCTGTCCTAATGAATATGAAGTTTCTCTGGGGAGACAACTCACACAAAATAAATAGCAATATGTATGATGTACTCTGTGGGGTACCCAAATGCCAGCACCTTGTCAGATATAAATACTCGAGCAGTGTGAGAACCAGAGTTCTAGGAGGGAAGGGTGGGTAGTGGTTTTGATAGGCATTGCATGTACATATTCCCTATTGCTTAACCATTTCCATTTTGAAGCTGTTATTTGCAAAGGAGATAGATACACATTTTAAATGTAAAGTAATTGGAGATTAGATCTGAAGAGTAGTCATCAATCAGCTTTAGGTGGCCATGTTATTTATTGCATTGCAATACCATCTTACACAGAAGAAGAAAATAGGGTTTTTAATTTTACCACTTGTTACTTTGCTTATTTCAGTACATAAGAGATACACGTCTTTTTATAAATTGATTGTATGCCCCCCGAGGCTCATTGTTAAAAAAAGAGTATGACATTATTATTATTTAATTGATATTTAGAGAGGAAGGGGGAGAGAGAGAAACATCTATGTGAGAGTGAAACATCAGCCTGCTGCCTCCTGCATGCTGCCTACCGGGATCAAGCCCACAAACCAGGCATGTATAGCATTGAACAAAATAGGTATTTGTGGGGCTTACATTTTAGTGAAAGGAAAAAGATAAGGAAAATACATAGTATGTCAGATGTTTTGGAGCAAGGAAAGATGAAATATAGGTAGCCTGGTCGGAAGGGAATGGGTTTATGAGGTGCTATTTGAGCAAAGAGGTGAGCAAGAACATTCTAGACAGAGGGAACAGCAGGTGCAAACGCTGTGAAGTTGGAGCATGACTGTCCTGTTCAAGGATAGCAAGGAGGTCCTTACAGCTAAAGCAGAAGTAGGTAAGGGAAGTATTTTCGGAGAGGCTATCGGAGGCAATGGGAGATGGAGATGTTTGAAATTAATACCACAAAAGGCATAGGAAGTTACTGTAAGAACTTAGCCTTTTTCTCTGAGTCAGAATGCCATTGGAGAGAGATTTAGGCAGATGAGTTGACTTGATCTGACTTTTAACCTGGATCACTGTGGCTGATGTATTTAGAAAAGACTAAAGAAGAATAGAGGAGGAAGCTGAGGTGAGGTAGAAGGTTGTTGCAGTCATCTAGCTAGAGATGACTGACTGAGGACAGGGCGGTAGTGTTGGAGGCAGTGAGAGGCAGTCAGAGGATGAAGTCAACAGGATTTGCTAATGGGTTGGTTGTGGGACAGGAGAGAAAGGAGTCAAGGATGACAAGGGTTTTGCCCTGAGCACCTGGAAAGATGGGCTTAGCATTCACGGACATGAGGCTGGGAGAAGGGCAGATTTGGTGGGGTTGGTGAAAAAGATGCTTGAGTTTGGATTTGGAAACTGTTGAGATGTCTGTTGGGTATGCTTATAAAGTTGTCTGGAAAAAAAAAAAAAAAGATTGTCTGAGATCACCAGAATTAAGCATAAGGGCTCTCAAGAATCTAGCCAGTAAAGCAGGAGGAAAACTGAATGTGGTAAAGTGTAAAAATTCTCATGCATGTAGTGACCAAGGGAAGAATGTGTTCTTAGGAATTGATCCACACAGTGCCAAATACTAGTACTTCAGACGGGTCAGGTCACTGGAGATGGCAACATGGAGTTCACCGGTGACCTAGACAAGTGCTGTTTTCAGTGAAGTGTGAGAGGGAACATTTGTTTAGAGCAGGCTTGGGCTGTATAAGGCCCACGAAATCATTTGGTCTGGTCCTGCCAAGGCATTAGGGATGAATTAAATGTTTGACCAAATACAGCAGGCTAATTTTTTAAATATATTTTTATTGATTTCAGAGAGGAAGGGTAAGGGAGAGAGAGACAGAAACATCAATGATGAGAGAGAATCATTGACTGGCTGCCTCCTGCACGCCCCACACTGGGGATCGAACCTGCAACCCAGGCATGTGCCCTTGGCTGGAATTGAACCCAGGACCCTTCAGTCCGTAGGCCAACGCTCTGTCCACTGAGCCAAACCAGCTAGGGCTGATTGCTTATTCTTGACTCAATACTTTTGTTGTTAATCCTCACCCAAGGATTTTTTTTTTTCATTGAATTTTAGAGAGAGAGGAAGGGAGAGAACGAGGGGTGGGGAGAGAGAGAAACATTAATTGGTTGCCTCCCACACCCGAGCAGGGCAGGAGATCAAACCTGCAATTCAGGTACATGCCCTTGATCAGGAATAGAGCCCGAGACCCTTTGGTGTGCGGGCTGACCCTCTAACCACGGAGCCACAGCGGCCAGGGCTTGACTCAATACTTTTAAGATATTTCTTTTACATGTGCAGTGTATCTCTCTGTGTGTGTGTGTGTGTGTGTGTTTGTGACATATGTACCTTATAATAGTTATTTCTGAATGGTGCATGCTTAATGTTATGTAAACTAAGATAAAGCTTGTATGAATTGCTTATAATAATATTCTGAAAAAAGACTAGTAAGTGCAATTAATTAGTAAGATTAGTAAAATAAAGTATCCAGCAATAGCAAAGCACTAAACTTTACAGATGTATTTATGAGATTATAAAACAACTGTAGAAATTTTGAATTGTTCTCTTTTGGTTACAAACTAAAACTGAGCAGTTACACATTTTGACCTTTCCAGGAACATAAATGTTATATATACTTTGTAAGTCTCTTTAACAATTGAATACGATTATGCAGAATTTATTATTGAGAATTTGTAGATTTAGGACTACATTGAAAATAAATGTCAAATTTTTCAAATGTGAGGGAATTTCTGCTTACTTGGATTTTTTTTATTCCCACAGGCTTTGTCTGGTTTTAGACAGATTCATGTTATAGACATGGACACTATAGATGTTTCCAATTTAAATAGGCAGTTTTTATTTAGGTAAGTTTTAATTTCCTAACAGAAATTTCCAACAGGTTTATGTGATTTGGGGGTGATTGTGCTCCGAAGACACAAAGTTCAGCCTCCTCCTCCTGGTGATTTCATGAGAGAGCAGCAGCTGGAATATTAGGCCCTAGTGAGGCACATTGGTGGGACACATGAGCCAAACTCTGAGTGGTGACTCTGGGACAGTGAAGTTGTGACGGAATTTGAGCTTTTTACAGAGGGAAAAGAGATGAAGAATGAAGTAGAAAAAGCCAGGAGCAATTGAAATGGAAGAAAGGGATAATTACCTTAGACATACATGAAATACAGAGTCCTCTGGGAATGGCTTGTTAGAGATAATTTTGAGAACTGGAAGTGGCACACATATGTAGTTCTGAGGAAAAGTTCATTGATAAATTTTAGTATGTAACATTTAGGGATTTGAGTGGCTAGATAAAAGTGTCTGTTAATTAAAGAATTATAGATGCGGAGGGATAATGAAATACTTTTCTTTCTCTAGTGATTAGGTTACTGACAGAAAGCAATCAGTTGGTCCTGGATATGCAGGGTGAGGTTAGGTTAGCAGAAAAGATAAAAGATTTAGGATAGGCATAAAACCTCTAACTTACCTTTGTGGAAGTTCTTAAAGAGATTGAAGAATGGGTTAAACTAAGTCAAGTTATTGAAATGTTGTTACAATGTGAACTCTTCATTTAACTTTTATTTATTTCTTTATATTTTAACCCTTGAAGTTTCCCTTCTCTATAGAAAAGTTTTGGTGTCCTTGCCAGTCTAACTAACTTTGGTGTGTAAATGTTCTCAAAAAAACCACGATCGAGTTAATTGGTTATCATAATAATGGCCATGCCCTTCAATTTGTGGCTAAAATAATGAATGAGGATTTTAAAAACATATATGTGAGAGAAACATCAATGATGAGGAAGAATCATTGATCAGCTGCCTCCTGCATGCTGTACACTGGGGATCGAGCTGTAACCTGGGCATGTACCCTGACCAGGAATTAAACCATGACCTCCTAGAACAGGTCTACACTCAACCACTGAGCTCGCTGGTGGGGCTCTTTAATATTCCAATTTTAAATAAAATAGTCACATTGATTTTTTAAAATTGTTATTTTTAAAGTGTTTATCCTGTACTTACATATGAAGGAGATAAGAATATGGTCATTTTTTCCCAGGTGTTCAGTCCAGTGGGTATGATAGACCTATATATATATAACAAAAATATGCTATAAAAAAGTAGTAATGAAGCACTTACTATGTATATACTATTTGGGAATGATTTCTGTGAGGAGAATGAGGAAGTACTAGGAAAGAATATGTCATCTGCACTGAGATGAGAAGAGAGAATTCCTGTCATTTCTTACTTATAGCTATGGTTATTACCAAGGAATGATCTTTTAAGGCCTTGTATTTTTAGCTTCATGAAAATATTAGTGACATTTGAATTTTAGATAATGCCCTTAGAATTATTCCTTTTACAAAAATGGGATTCCGACTTACTACAGGACACAAAATTTATTACTTGTGATAAGTGAAGGCTCCTGCATCCCTAGAATGAATTTCATTATGTATATTTCAGCCGAGACCTGCATAGTAACATCTTTAAGTTCTGGGATTCAGGGTAGATACTTGGAAGGCCCTAGGCCTGGGATAATTGTTTTTTTACATTGAGAAATGCTACAATGAGAAATGACCATGAAACATGCCATTATTATGCTTTCTCTAAGGGAATAAAACTTCTCTTTTTCATCTAAATACTTAGACTTGTCAGTACTTAATTTGGAACATTAATAAGGGTTGACATTTTGATTGTCCATCCCAAATACTTAGATATAAATATTTCTTCTAAATGTCCTCTAATTAAACTCAACATGGATATTTTTATGTTTGAAATGATGCAGCCCATCTAGATTTATGTCATGAGTAATGACTGAAATATCATTTTTCCTGTAGGCCTAAAGATGTTGGAAGACCTAAAGCTGAAGTTGCTGCAGAATTTCTAAATGACAGAGTTCCGAATTGCACTGTAGTTCCGTATCCTTTTCACACACAAAAAAATTACTTGATTTTATGAAGCTTTTGTGTGTTTTTCTGTACTATGAAAGACATGTTTAACACAGAGAATACAGACAAGCGAAAAGAAAAAGATCAGTAGCAGTAAGTTATTACCGAGCTACCTGCTGATAACATTTTGCTCTATCTTCCAGTGTTTTCTGTAAGGTTGTATACATTATTTTGCACTAATTTTTATTTTTATTTATTTATTTTTTTAAACATTGAGTTTTTACAGAGAGGAAGTGAAAGGGATAGAGAGTTAGAAACATCGATGAGAGAGAAACATCAATCAGCTGCCTTCTGCACACTCCCCACTGGGGATGTGCCCGCAACCAAGGTACATGCCCTTGACCGGAATCGAACACTGGACCCTTGAGTCCGCAGGCTGATGCTCTATCCACTGAGCCAAACCGGTTAGGGCTGCACTAATTAAGCTGCTTTTAACTAGTACTGTTGTTTATTCAGCATTATTGCCCTTATGTTCAGTGTCAGTTGCATATCTCCTCTACTAGACTCTAAGCCCCTAGGTTGGATCCAATTAATCTTTGTGTCTCCTGAAAGTAGCAGATAAAATAGAGAGTCAGTATATTATTAACCAAATGGAAGTGTGTCAGAGTCAATTTATTTATATAAGAAGTATGTTTTTTAAAAAGTATTCACTTTCTTGGTTTTCATACCTTTAGATCAGGGGAATTTTTAGTATTTATAGAAATTCAGGAGATGGGATTTGCTGTATAGAAAATCCTACAGGATACAAAGTCAGCATACAAAATTCAATTATATTTCTGTGTGCTAGCGGTTAACATGTGGAAACTGAAATTTAAAATACAGTGCCATTTATAACCACGTTAAAAAAAAACACCTTACGTGTGAATAAAATAAGTATATGATTTATATGCTGAAAACAGTGAAATGCTGATGAAAGAAATCAAAGAAGATCTAAATAAATAGAGAGTTCATGTTGAGGAATTGGACAGTTCAACATAGTAAAGATGTCACTTATCCCCAAATTTGTATCTAAGTTTAACACAACCTGCCAAAATCCCCGGAAAATTTTTGTCAGTACAAACCAGATTATTCTAAAATTGATATAGAAAGACAAAGGAATACCTAAATGCTGAAAGAAAAAAAAAATAGGAGGGGTTACTATCTAATTTCAAGAGTTACGTAGTTACAATAATCAAGACTGTCGGATTGCCAGAGAGAGACACACAGATCAGTCAAACAGACAAGACAGAAATAGCCCCATGCAAGTATGGCCAATTGATATTTGACAAAGGGCCAAAACCAGTTTAACAGAAGAAGGATAATTGCTTTAACAAATTGTGGTGAGGCCAGTGGATAGCCATAGATAAAAAAATGAATCTCGACCTAACCTCCAAAAGTAACTCAAAATGGATTAAAGGTTTAAGTGTCAAATGTAAAACTGCAAAAACTTTGGAAGAAAACAGGAGAAAATCTTTGGGATCTAGGGTTTGGTGGAGTGTTCTTTGACCACATTAAAGGCATGATATATAAAAAATTTGATAAATTGAATATCAAAATTAAAAGCTTTTACTTTGTGAAGGAGGATGAAAAGACAAGCTGCAGTTGGAGGATACTTAGGAAGCAGGTGTCTGACTAAGGACTCAGAGTATATAAAGAAGTTTCAGACTCAACAGTAAAGATGATGCAGTTAGAAAATGGACAACAGAGAAAGATGTTTCCCTAAACATGGTAAAAAGCACATGAAAAGGTGTTCAACATCACTAGCTATGACAAATCTAAATTATGGCCACATTGAAATATTATCACTCAACTATAAGACTATCTAAAATTAAAATTATAATAATTTTAATTATTTAAATATTTAATAATTTTTAAAATGCTGGCAAAAGTACAGAAGAACTGGATTGCTCATTGCTGGTGGGAAATGTTGTACTGCAAATCATCGAGCTGGACAAGACGCCTAATGAGCCAATTAGTTAGGAGTCATCTTTATTGCGTGCAGGTTCAGAGCAGATTACCTCTGTCAAATTCCTGAACAAATACAGGAGGGAGTATTTTTTTTTATATATATTTTTTTTAGTTTTTTGTGTAAGTTACTTTTGTAGACAGTTTGTAATTTTGAGTATATATTATGTTTAATATTTGTCATATTTATATAGACAATTTTGTAATTTTGAGTATTTATATAGACATTTGTAACCTTGGGTACATATTTATATAGACATCTGGCATCAGTATTATTGTATTAGTCCCTTATGTTAGATGGCTAGCTTGCAAGGTCAGACAGTTAAGTTTATCTTTTCTATTCAAGCAAAAAACAGTTATTTTTATAGTCTAAAAATAATAGAGTTGACCTACAGAATAAGAGACTAAGAATAACAAAGTAGTTCAAATAGCAGTTTCAAGCAGCAGTTTTTCCAAAGGGGGGACCACTATGCTTCAATGTAAAATACTATAGCCATCTGGAAAGTAGTTTGTTTCTGAAAAATCTAAACATACACTTTCCATATCACCCAGCAGTTTCATTCCTGGGCATTTATCCCTGAGAAATGAATACTTAAGTCTGCATAAAAACTTGTTCTCGATTGTTCAGAACAGCTTTATTTGTAGTAGCCCAAAACTGTAAACACCCCAAACATCCATCAATAAATGAATTGTTTAATGTGATACAGCCATACTGTGGAATAATACTCAATATAAAACTATACCAACTATGAAACATAATAGTTTGGATGTATATCAAGGCCATTATGCGGTATGAAAAATGCAATCTCAAAAGGTCATCTATTGTATGATTCTATTTATATAACGCTCTTCAAATGACAAAACTATAGAGATGGTAATAAATCGGTGATTGTCAGGTTAGGCATGGTGGGGGTAGGGAAGGTGTGACTCAGAGCAGGTAGCAGGAGGGAGATCTTGGTGCTGATCGATTGTATGTCTAGGCTGGTGGTTACACAGTCTACACATGACAGAACGATACACACTTGTACCAATGTCCTAGTCATGGTTTTGATATTGTACTAATGTAAGATGTAACTGGTGGGGGAAACCTGGTGAAAGATACAGGACCTCTCTGTACTCTCTTTACAACTCCCTGTGAATCTGTTACTTCTAAATAAAAGGTATAAAGATGCAAATACAGGCCCCTGTTGAGGAAGAAACAAACATGTACACCTTGTCTGTCCCCATTATTTAGATCTGGGAAACGGGCATTTTATAGAAATCCAGGAGATGGGATTTTTGGGTCTGGCTCCTTGGACCCCCCCCCCCCCCCCCCATGGCTGCTCCTCCAGTGTTTGGTCGGGTTCTCTTGATCTTTCTGTTCTAGTTGTCACTTATGTCCCCTGTTTGCCTAGCTTCAAGAAACAGAGATCTGAATGGGTGAGGGCTTGTATTGAATTTATTTTTTATAGCTTTGTTTGTAGGTCAAATTTTTATTCTTTTTCTATTTTGCTTTAAAAACATGAATAATGGATTATTTATTGTAATTTTAGAGAAGTATAACTTATATATTATTAAACAAAATTGCTCCATTAGAAAGTTAAACGCTTTGCATGCATATGGGTTGTTACAGTGGTAAGTGCTATGATTGGTTCATGCCAAGCCAGTTTTGAATGGGGTTCTTTTTCCACCCCCAGGCAGGGGGAGACTGCTGGTAGGGTTTTGTTGGATTAAAGAAAGAGACTTAGAAAACTAGTAAACTGAGAGAGGAAGAAAGAATTCATCTCTCTCTCTACCCCCACCTCCACTCTCCAAAAAACCAATAATAAGTCATTGACAACTGAAAAAGTTGTTTTTTGGGATCTTCTGTGTGTTTTTTAAAAATTTTTTTTTTAATTTCAGAGAGGAAGGGGGAGAGAGATAAAAACATCAGTGATGAGAGAATCATTGATCAGCTGCCTCCTGCACACCCCTCATTGGAGACCGAGCCAGGCATGTGCCCTGACTGGGAAACAAACCATGACCTCCTGATTCATAGGTTGACACTCAACCACAGAGCCACACCAGCCAGGGTGTGTGTTTGTTTTTAATTAGTTTTGCAGTAACTCTTAAAATCACCCAGCTAAATAGGAACTAGGATATACTTGATCCCATCGCTAAATGTTTATTGTCTCTTGGCTTGATGCTGATGGTTGAGGATACACACATTATGCTTTCCCAGGGCTCAGGATTTGATACAAAAACAAGTAGAAAATATTAGAGTCATAAATATAATTAAATGATATAGGGGTTCAGGGATGAGAGGGAGACTAAGCAGTTCGGGAGAGGAGTGTTATAAAAGTGGTTTTGTCAGGAAGTGGCTTGTGTTCATTTTGTCATATTCCTTGAATTCCACTACTTTGAACATTTATGATCTATTTCTTGTTTTAAAAATACATTTATAAGTTTTTCCTTATGGTATTATCAAATTCACTTTACAAATTACAAGCTTAGCAGTTCACGTTCCTTTACTTATATTCAGACATTTCAACAAGATCCAGGATTTTAATGACACTTTCTATCGACGTAAGTTGTTCTCTTGAAATTCATCTCCCACTAAATTCTAACTATTACTTGGTTGGTAGCTATTTGAAGGTTATTTAGTTGTTTTCATCTCGTGGTGTTGCTTTTCAATAAGGTTGTTGACGGGTTGAAAAGAGCACAGTGCCATTGTTTTAATTCTTACTTGACACCATTAACTGCATTTTTCTGCATTGACTTGAGTAAGGATTAGGAGATGTTTGTATATGTGTGTGTTATAATAAAAAGTGGGTTTTGTTTTTGTTGTTAATCCTCACCTGAGGATGTTTTTTCCATTGATTTTTTTAGATAGAGTGGAAGGAAGGGGGAGAGACAGAGAAACATTGATGTGAAAAGAGACACATCGATTGGTTGCCTCCTACATGTGCCCCAACCAGGGCTGGGGATTGAGCCTACAACCAAGGTATGTGCCCCTGACTGAAATGGAACCTGCCCTCAGGCGTATGCTCTAACCACTAAGTACCCCAGCCAGGGCTAAATGTGATGTGATGTGATGTGTGTGTGTGTGTGTGTGTGTGTGTGTTTTCTTAGAAGGTGTAATTATGATGTACCATGGCACCTTTAAAAACTAAGCTTGCATTTTTTTTCTTATAGAATTTCATATAATTGTATGTGGATTGGACTCTATCATAGCCAGAAGATGGATAAATGGCATGCTGGTAAAGACTTTAGTGTTACAGTTCTCTGAAGTTCTTGCTGTTGCTCTTAACACACTGAAAATTAGAATTGCATATCATATTTTTTAAAAATCAGAGCTTAATTTCATTTAAGTTCATGTACTTGTTTATTGCTATCATTAATTTTTAGGTGAGGACCAATATTGCTAATATCCCTTGATTTGATATATTAGTATATAGTCATGTTATTGATTTGTGGAATTACTTGACAGCATGCTTTGTCTTTTGAATTCTTATCCCCTTCTCCTTTTAAACGCTTAAAATAATTTTCCTAGATATCTCTTCTCAATTATGAAGATGGTGTATTAGATCCAAGCTCCATTGTCCCTTTGATAGATGGGGGGACAGAAGGTTTTAAAGGAAATGCCCGGGTAATTTTGCCTGGGATGACTGCTTGTATTGAATGCACTCTGGAGCTGTATCCACCACAGGTAACCCTAAAAAGCACCTGCATTTATTTTACAGTATCTTGGGATGGAATTATGGTTGAAATATTAAATCTATTCAATATTTAGAATTTTTAATTAGGGGTAACAAGATTTTTAAAATCATGCTGAGAAGAAAAAATGATAAAATATGAAATTTGCTCTATTTGAGGAAAAAATACAGTTTTGATACTATTGTTTTCATAATTTATTTGTATTAATTTATTTGGGAGTAGGGATTAAGGGATCAGTTTAAAATTGTATGTTGGGTAGAGCTACCATCTGTTTTCCTTGCCTGTGATTGTTTTTGGGAAATAAAGATACCAAGGATGAGAATGATCTTTCCAAAGATGAGGCTCTTTCATCTATATATCCACTTTAGAGGACAGTTAGAATTTTGATATATTTATGAGTATTCACTTGGAATTAATTTCACTCTGTGAATTTGCTTTTGTTTCATACCTTCAGATTTAGATCAGGTACACATAACAAATTTGAGAATTTATTCAGCATATTTTTTACACAGTTTAACAAAGTTAAATTTACATAGGGAAAACCTGAGTGAAGTGACTCAGCTACTTTTAGAAATCTTAATGGTTTAAAAGTTGTTTCTATAAGTGGAGGGCTAAGGTGAATTATAACAAACTGTTACAAATTAAATCATAACTAGAAATTACATTTTTAAAATAAGTCATTGTTTTAAATCCACTAAAAAGGGCTTGGTTTTTAGGTTAATTTTCCCATGTGCACCATTGCATCTATGCCCAGGCTACCAGAACACTGTATTGAGTATGTAAGGCTATTGCAGTGGCCCAAGGAGCACCCTTTTGGAGGTAAGGAACCTAATTTTATAATCCAGAGTTACAGTATTTATTCGTCTACATTACTCATTTTGATAATTACATCAAAAACAAGTTGATTCATGTTTCTGTTTCTGTTTTTCTCTCCTCTTTTTTCCCCTAACAGAAGGGGTTCCATTAGATGGAGATGATCCTGATCATATTCAGTGGATTTTCCAAAAATCTCTAGAGAGAGCATCACACTATAATATTAGGGGTGTTACATACAGACTCACGCAAGGTAAGTTAGCAAATTGCCATGAATAATGATCTTGGGACGATCCTTTTTTTACTGGCTCGGGATACTTTGGAGGAAATAAGTGATAAGTGATTTTAGACACTACCATCCATTTGAAGTTCAGTAAAGGTACCATGGAAATAATAGTTTTCAGATGCCCCAAAGTTGGAAATGAGCAGCAGAATCCATACTACTACTTAGCTAGAAGGACTTTGATAAAATCATTGAATCTTATTTACTTAGTATTGGAAATTGACTCACTCACTTTATCATTCAATGAAGAGCAATTTATCACCACCTGGGGCAATCTGTTTCACACTTGGACAAGACTGTTAGACAATTATCTATTGAGCAGAAATTTCCATCTTTAGTTTGTTCTGAGTATTGTCCCAGGGTATACCATATATGTATAAACCTAACTCCCTTAAGTAATAGCACTTAACACATTGAGAACGTGGTCACATTCCCTCCAAATCTTTATCACTGCCACGAACTTCCCTAGTTCCTTTAACCCTTTGACATGTGCCTGACTTTTAAGTCCCCATCATGTTGTTTTTTTATAACCATATTTCAGTTATCCATAATTCTCTTAGCTAGGTTAGAATCTACATAGAATATCTAAAATATTCTTATTTTAGATAACAGCCTTCTGATAATTCTGATAATTGATGTAGCCTTAGAGGAGAGGAGGGTTTTTTGTTGTTTGTTGCTAACATTGATCCTATATTTTCAACTTTTTGAGGTAATTGCCCACTAAAATGTAGAAGTTCTTCTATATATGCAGTTGCTAAGCCTCATCTGTAAGACTGAATTGGCAGAGAATTGATGTCTGAATCATACTTCTGATCTGGCCCTAGATTTTAGGTTTTATCTCATTCTATTGATCAGGCCTTCTTGAGTACTTTGTATTTCTTTGTCTTGTTCATAAGGATGTCATGAAAGACCTTTCCAGATGTTCTAAGCTAGTCAGAGTGACTAAATGAGACTAGTCCAAGAGGACTTGTCTCAGTGAACAATCATAGTGCTCAGTCTTAGGGATCAATGCTTCCTGGTCTAGGAACTCACAGTTCATCCTTTATAGAATTTTTCCAAGGTCATTGTCAAGTTCCCAAGAAAGAACTTTGTCTTTTTGAAAATCTGCCATTTCTCTTCTGTGATTATTTCCTTATATACAGCATAATGATGTCATAGTAATGTCATTTGAAAATTCCATTGTTACACACTGCTTTTTGCTTCCTGAACTCTCCTATTCTGACCTGCTTTGTGTTCCTTGACCACACCAAGCTCATTCCTATTTTTGAGCTCTAATATCCTCCTGATCCTTATGCCTGCACTGGTCTTCCTTGGACCCCACAAGCCTGGCTGCTTATCCCTCAGGTATTAACCAGTTCTCCTGATCATTCAACTGAAAATGACTTCTTAACCATTCAGTATTTTACCTTTTTATAATTGCTCAGAACTAATGCTAGTCTCATTTTTCTCTGCAAGGAATATTGCATACTTGCACACTCGTATACATCCCTGCTCCGGGGCCTTTGCCCTTGCTGTTTACTCTACAGAAATGCTCTTTCCCTGGGTCATTGTATGGCCAGGTCTTTCTCAGGGTTTAGATTTCAGCTCAAACTATCACTTCCTGAAAAAGGTCTTCCCTGATCATCCAACTGTAACATAGACCTCATTTTACTCTTCTTCACAGAACTCTTCAGTATCTGAAATTTCCTCCTGTACTGACTTGAGTGTTGTCCCCCACATCAGCATGAAAGCTCTATGAGAGCAGGTGACTTTTGTGTAACACCTAGAACAGTGTCTGGCATATGGTACACGTTTGGTAATGGTCTGAATTAATAAATGAATTCAGTTTGTCCTGATCAGGAACTGGAAACTCTTTTTCATATGTATTCTCATTCATCCCTTTGGACCTTTGAGCAGGTGCAGGCTTTGCAACCTGGTGATGAAGGGCCTTCACAAGGAGTACAAAGCAAAATGAGAAGTGAAGTCCAGCTTTTTTAAGGGGTGGAGGGTACGGGGAGTCCTTATCATTTTGGCAGTGCTCTTTTTTAAAAAAATTTATTTTAAAATTAATTTATTTTTCAAAAAATCTTTATTGTTGAAAGTATTACAGATGTCCCCCCTCTACCGGGTTCCCACCCCATCCCAGGTCTTCACCATCCTATTGTCTGTAGGTAATGCATATATGCATATAAGATTTTTGGTTAATCTCTTCTTGGCCCCCCTTCCCTCCTACCCTCTGAGATTCGTCTGTTCCATGTTTCCATGCCTCAGGTTCTATTTTATTCATCAGCTTATTTTGTTCATTAGGTACCTTGTTCATTTATTTTTATTTTTAGATGCAATTGTTGATAGATATGTATTTATTGCCATTTTACTGTTCATATTTTTGACCTTTTTTTTCTTTTCTTCTTCCTCTTCTTAAAGAAAATCCTTCAACATTTCATGTAATACTGGTTTGGTGGTGATGAACTCATTTAGCTTTTTCTTGTCTGTGAAGCTCTTTATCTGACTTTCAATTCTAAATGATAGCTTTGCTGGGCAGAGTAATCTTGGTTGTAGGTCCTTGCTGTTCATCACTTTGAATATTTCTTGTCACTCCTTTCTGGCCTGCAGAGTTTCTGTTGAGAAATCAGCTGACAGTCATATGGGCGCCCCCTTGTAGGTAATTGCTTTTCTCTTGCTGCTTTTAAGATTCTCTCTTTGTCTCTAACCTTTGGTATTTTAATTATGGTGTGTCTTGGTGTGGGCCTCTTTGGGTTCCTCTTGTTTGGGACTCTGCACTTCCTGTACTTGTAAATTTATTTCTTTCACCAGGTAAAGGAAGTTTTCTGTCATTATTTCTTCAAATAGGTTTTCAATATCTTGCTCTCTTCTCCTTCTGTCACCCCTATAATGCAAATGTTGGTGCCCTTGAAGTTGTCTGAGAGGCTCCTTACACTATCTTCATATTTTTGGATTCCTTTTTTTTTTTTTTTGCTCTTCTGATTGGGTGTTTTTTGCTTCCTCCTATTCCAAATCATTGATTTGATTCTTAGCATCTTCTACTCTACTGTTGAGTGCCTGTAAATTATTCTTTATTTCAATTAGTGTATCCTTTATTTCTGACTGGACCTTTTTCATGTCTTTGAAATTCTCAATAACATCCTTGAAAGTCTCACTAAATCCATTGAAGTTCTCATTAAGTCATTAAGCAATGTTATATAACCATTGTTTTGAACTTTGTATATAATAGTTTGCTTGCTTCCATTTCATTTAGGTCTTTTTTCTGGAGATTTCTTCTGTTCTTTCATTTGTGACATGTTTCTTTTGTGTCTGCATTTTGGCTGCTTCCCTGTATTTGTTTCTATATATTAGTAAAGCTGGTATGTCTCCTTGAATTGGTAGAGTGGCCTTGTATAGTAGGTGTCCTGTAGGGCCAGTGACTCAGCCTCCCCAGTCACCTGAGCTGGACAATTTAGGTGTGCCCCTGTGTGGGCTATGTGCATAGTCTTGTTGTAGTTGAACCTTGATTGCTGTTGGCATCACTGAGAGGAATTGACCTCCAGGCCAATTTGCTGTGAGGACCAGCTACAACTACAGTGTGAGCTGCTTTGCAGGAAATACCCCTATGGAGCAGGACTTGCTTAAGTGGGGCATTTGTTTTCACTGGGTCTGCTCCTTGAGTGTGTTGCTTGTGAATGTATAGAGTTGTAATCTGGTATAGTCTGAAGCTCTCCACCAGGTGCAGTGGCTCTGGGGCCTCCCAGGAGGTGCAAAGTCATCCACTGCCTGGGGCTGCCCGGCAGGAATTACAGAGAGATCTGCAGATTTCTCCTATTTGTATTGGGCTTGGAGGTGTCCCGGTAAGGCCAAGCTGTGAAGGAAGGCAGGCTGTTGCTAGTGCTGGTTCTTATGCCTCTTATTAATAGGTTTGGGGCACGCTGATGGCAGTTGCTGCTTGTTTGAGAGATTTTAGGAAAGTCTGAAGCCTGAGCCAGGACAGGCCATTCATATGGAAAAGCCACTGCAAACAGCCTGGGTGGGCCTGCGAGTTGGTTGAGGTGGGGTCTCAGGAAATCACCAGGATGGAGCCAACAATGTGAGCCATGCTGATGGGAACTCAGATACAGCTGCCAGTCAGCTCTGTGACAGGGGCAGGGGAGGGAGGTCTCAGCATAGGAACAATGACCCCTTTGAGTACCCCTGCTTGGGAGAAAGCCACCCCCGAGTTCTTGCTCCAATGCCAGACAATCCAGTTCCTCCCTGTATTTCCCTGAATCCCTTCTGAGTCGTTGCCCCAGGGCTGGAACTCAGAGGAAGCTGAACCGTGTAAATTTGTGTGGTGGCTTTTTTTTTTTTTTTGCTTTTCTTTTTAAATATATTTTATTGATTTTTTACAGAGAGGAGGAGAGAGGGACAGAGAGTTAGAAACATCGATCAGCTGCGTCCTGCACACCCTCCACTGGGGATGTGCTCGCAACCAAGGTACATGCCCTTTACTGGAATCGAACCTGGGACCCTTCAGTCCATAGGCTCATGCTCTATCCACTGAGCCAAAACTGGTCAGGGCTGTGTGGTGGCCTTTTAAGAGGAACTGCCTGGGTATCCAGCATCCTCCCTGTTACTCAGCAACAATCCCAGCTGGTTTTTACAGTTCAAAGTTTCAGAGACTTCTCTTCCCATCTCTGGAACCCTGGGCTGGGGGGTCTGGTGTAGGCCTGGGAACCATGGCTTCTCATGTAATGCCTCCGCAGGGGAGATATCCAAATTAAAAACACGCCACACTGCCCAGCTGGTGTGGCTCAGGGGTTGAGCATTGACCTATGAACCAGGAGGTCATGGGTTTGATTCCCGGTCAGGGCACCTGCCTGGGTTGTGGGCTTGATCCCCAGGGTGGGGCGTGCAGTAGGCAGCCAATCAATGATTCTCTCTCATCATTGATGTTTCTTTCTCCCTCCCCCTTCCGTTCTGAAATCAATAAATATATTTTAAAACAACAACAACAAAACACGCCACACACTGGTGTTGGACCAGCCAGTTCTGCGCCTCTGCCCCTCCTACCAGTCTTGATAGACTTTCTTTATTTCTCTAGTTGTAGGACTTCCATCTAGCCAGATTTCAGGTGGTTCTGAGTGATGGTTGTTCTGCATTTTAGTTGTAATTTTGATGTGGTTATGGGAGGCAGCAAGTACCGGCGTTTACCTATGCTGCCATTCTGGCTCTTGCTGGGCAGTGTCTTCTACTCCTTACTGTTTGTGACTACCTGCTCCTTTCACTACGTCCTCCTGTATGTGGCTCACTGGAGAACATCCAGTTTAACTGTCATCAGATTAGCTCCTCCCTACTTCTCCTGCTCTGGAATTATACGTAATCATATGATCAGAATTAACTTTTTAAAAACAGCTTTCCAGACTTAACTGACTTCATGTCTTCTAAGAAATTTGCCTTTTTTCTGAAGTTTTTGAATCCTGCCTACACCAGAAGTCCCATTTTTCAGTGCTCCCTCACACTTCAATATAATTAACATAGGTATTGCCTTTGTAGTTTTTTTCCTAAGGTGAACAATTCAAATGTAGTCATAAAATAGAGTATTTTCTACTTAAAAAATTGTTTAAGGTAGAGCTTTGTTCATTGCTAATCTGAGTACTGATATAAAAAGTAGGGTAGAAATGGAGAACTATGTAATAGAGGAGTGCAAGCTGTAGAGTGAAATGAATATAAGGTAATTCTTGTTCATTATAGTTTACCCAACCCTTACTGAGTATAGTATTATATCACGTATCAGTTAAGGTTATGCACTTTGGGGTGATCTGGGTTTCATATACCACCTCCATCACTTACTAGGTATATAGCTGTGGATGTGGTACAATTTCTCTCAACCTCATTTTCCTTGTCCATAAAATCAGAGTAAGACGACTAACATAAGGATGTTAGGAAAATTCAGTAACATCTATTTAATTTTCACGATGTTCTTGGAACACAATAAACACCCTAATTGTTAGCTATTATTCATGGTCTCATCTATGAAGCTTAGTGAAGAGTTTACTTTTCTTTGCTAATGTAACTTCCTTAAGAATCTGAACATGCTACAAAATGATGGGAATGTGGAAGAAGATTGCTTCATGGTTCAACTTAAGTCTATTTTGTCACTTGAAAGCCTGACAAATCAAGTTGTGGAAAATGTTATTTAATAAATCATACTGCCTAACTTAAGATACCTACTTTTTGAAAGAAATGCTCGTGTTTTAATCAGTGTGTTTTTCAGGGGTAGTAAAACGAATCATCCCTGCAGTAGCTTCCACAAATGCCGTCATTGCAGGTGAGGAAAAAAGGCCATCACTTGACGCTCTCTTTCCTTTAGTTTTTGATTCGATATCTAAATTGACATTTCTGCAGCTTCTTGATCTCAGAAAACTGTTGCAATAGGAATGTGATATCTTTTAGGTGGATGGTGTAATTAAGCTGTCCAAAAAAGAATTAGCTATTAGGCCTTGCATATAATTTGTTTTACATTATATCACATAGTGCTCTGTAGGAAGCAGATATTTTCATACCATTTCTGTTTAATCTTTATAACAGGCTGCTCATTAATCTGAAGAGGAAGGAAAACATACTCTATTACTTGGACTGCCCCAAAAAAATATAAAATGTTACTACTTTTTCAGTGTTTTAAAAATAAGAGTATATAAATTTTAATCTCTTTTTAATCAATAGCCTTGTAAATTTATCTGTTCTGATTTACTACTGACTTTCTAAAAAACGTCCAATTTTAAATGTTTAATTTTCATTGAGTTAGAGCATGTTTATTTTCTCCCTTTTCAGCTGTGTGTGCCACTGAAGTTTTTAAAATAGCCACCAGGTAATGAGTTTTATTTTTAATATGGATGTAAGTTTCTGTTTTGATCTGGTTCAGTTATATAAATGTGGACATTTTTTCATTACAGCGCATATATTCCCCTTAATAATTACTTGGTATTCAATGATGTAGATGGACTGTACACATACACATTTGAAGCAGAGAGAAAGGTTAGTAGTATTATACTAATGGGAACTTTTTTTGATCATGCATACTTTGATTTTTAAATGTTAATAAATGAAATTGCCCATAGCCCAGTGGTTCTCAACCTTGGCTGCACATTAGAATCACCTGGGAATCTTTTTAAAATCCTGATTTCTGGGCCTCATCCTCCGGAAATTCTGTGTCTTTGTTATGGGGTGGGGCCACAACATTAGTAACAAAAAAACAATTTCCGGAGGATGAGGCCCAGACATCAGGATTTTAAAAAGATTCCCAGGTGATTCTAATGCAGCCAAGGTTGAGAACCACTGCCATAGCCTAAGTTTTATCTAGCTTTCAGAACCTTAGTTACTATACTATATATCTTTTATCGTGTAGCCTGAAAGAACTACCATGTAGCAAAGTAATTTAGGAAAAATGGCTGATCATGAAAAGCAAAGATTTTTCAAGCATAAACATTCATTCATAGGAAACATGCATGGTTATAACACAGCTTCATTTTTATTTCATTATTATAAGGAGACTATTATTGGTGCATGTGCTGCTGTGATTTATTGTGTTTCATATATGTAGGAAAACTGTCCAGCTTGTAGCCAGCTTCCACAAAATATTCAGTTTTCTCCATCAGCAAAACTACAGGAGGTTTTGGATTATCTAACCAATAGTGCTTCTCTGTAAGTGTTCTGGACTTCTGTTATGTTGTAGAAATATTTTTTGATATTTTAAAACTTTAAAAACAAGAATTGTTTTTTTAAAAAGTGATTTTTGATTTTTCCCCTCATACTTATATTTAGGCAGATGAAATCTCCAGCCATCACAGCAACATTAGAGGGAAAAAATAGAACCCTTTACTTACAGGTGAGAAGTGTTCAGTTTTTATTTCTTTCACAATTACATTAAAAGTCTAATTTCATTTAATGTGTTTTACATTAAAATAATTTTGTTTTCTAGTCAGTAACCTCTATTGAAGAACGAACAAGGCCAAATCTCTCCAAGACATTGAAAGGTATTTTAAATGAGTATATTTCATAGTCAACTTCTTTTTTTGGTAAAAGTAACAATTCCTTTTAGATTTGCTGTTAATACTTTCAAATAATGATTTCATCTTAAATACTTATATCTTTAGAAATAATAGATTTAATTGCTCTTTTAGTAGAATACACAAAAATATCTAAAGAAATCAAACATATTACTGTCTTTAATCAATATATTTTACTGATGTTTATCTTAACCATAATATTCTATAGTTTGTGTATCTGTGTGTCGTTATCGTTTTTGTTGAGTTTTTATTTTCCCCTTGGGTTAATTATGCTTTTTCTGTTTTAGAATTGGGACTTGTTGATGGACAAGAACTGGCAGTTGCTGATGTCACCACACCACAGACAGTACTATTCAAACTTCATTTTACTTCTTAAGGAAAATAAATCTGCACATAATAGAAAATTTATGAAAATACTATACTTTGTGGATGCTAAGAAATTTGATTTATTTTTAGCACTAGTATTGCTGAAATTTGACCTTTTTTTTTTTAAAATGTAATGAGCCACTCTTTTTTAATAACTGTCCCTTGAAGACAAAATTTGGGGTTGGTGCTTGTAAGTATTTTCATTAATAATCTATATATATAAAAGCCTAAGCAACTGAACAACCCGACTTGTCAACCGATTGCTATGATATGCACTGACCACCAGGGGGCAGACGCTCAACACAGGAGCTGCACCCTGGTGGTCAGTGCACTCCCACAGCCAACCTTCTGTGGCCCCTCCCTCCAGCTTGCCAACCTCCCACAGCTCCTCCCCCAGGCCAGCCAACCTCCTGCAGGGCCCCCCCCCCCCCCCCCCAGCCAGGCAACCTCCCGTGGCCCTGATTGCCGGCCAGGCCGAGGGACTCCACTCATGCACGAATTCGTGCACCGGGCCTCTAGTATGAGAAATAATGCTTAGAGAGAGAGAATGAGCAAAAATGTATTACTTCTTTTAGAGGAGACAAACACCCTCTTGTGTGTGAATTTTGTTATTATGGTCAAATAGTGCATTCCTCAGTTTTCATTTGAGCACCCACACATACAAAAGATGTCCCTATAAAGAAAATAAGAAAATTAAGTTCTAAACATTAAATGTTATAATTTGACATCTGGTGCATATTGAACATAATCTGTATCTTGCTTGTTTTAATATTTAATTGTGGCTGTTCAAATGAATATTAACTTTTGCAAAGGTTACTTTGCCCATGATCATTTGTAAATGGTGTTAGAGCTGAATACCTGTGCATGGAAATGAGAAATATTTTCATGTGTTTACTTGCAGGCCATAGAGGCCAGTATGCACAACATTAAAGTCAAGACTTGGTTGTTTAAAAGAAAAGTTATCATTGATGCTTTCACACTATTTATTAATAAAATCATATATTATCTACTTTCCTCACTGAATCTTTTAAAAATATATTAAGGGTGCCCTGGCTGGTTTAGCTCAGTGGATAGAGCATCTGCCTGTGGACTGAAGGGTCCCAGGTTCAATTCCAGTCAGGGGCACATGACCAGGTTGCGGGCTCGATCCCCAGTAGGGGGCGTGCAGGAGGCAGGTGATCAATGATTTTCTCTCATCATTGATGTTTCCATCTCTCTCTTCCTCTCCCTTTCTCTCTGAAATCAATAAAAAAAAAATATTAAAAATAAACAAACAAAATATTAAGGGTAATAAGTAGTTTTGTAGTGTAGGAATAATTTTTAAATGTATAGCAGAATTAGTAATACAGAATTTTTATGGCACCTGCATTAATATTTTTGCCACAGTAAATATCTACTGTTTTAATTTAATTTGCTCTCACATAAATATTGTAATGAAGAATAACTATATTTTTATATTAAAGTTTCTTAAAATCCCTCTCCTCCCCCCCCACCCCCCAAAAAACACTGAGGTTTAAAACAAAGTCAAGCATAAGTTCTGAAAAATGAGTTTTAGGATCTCAGTGTGGAAACATGTATATGATCTCACTATGTCTTTGACTTAGATGGCAATCTTCTATTCATAAGCTTTGTGACTATCACTGGGCTACATATTCACTTTTTTTTTTAAGCTCCACATTGACAAATAATTTTTTCATTATATAATCATATGGGATAGACTGCTTTACTTAAAAAGTGACAGAGTTAGTATAAATTTTTGAAAGTGAAGAAACTAACATCTAGCACTTTTTTTTTTTAATATATTTTATTGATTTTTTACAGAGAGGAAGGGAGAGAGATAGAGAGTTAGAAACATCGATGAGAGAGAAACATTGATCAGCTGCCTCCTGCACACCCCCCACTGGGGATGTGCCCACAACCCAGGTACATGCCCCTGACCGGAATCGAACCTGGGACTCCTCAGTCCGCAGGCCGACGCTCTATCCACTGAGCCAAACCGGTTTCGGCACATCTAGCACTTTTATAATCATTCTCAAAGTAGACTTGTAAGGGCTCTCCTGAGAGCATGCCCTTCCCTTTTCCTTTCCCTTCCCCCACCTCCTCCCTGCCCCAGGCACCACACCATTAGCCTCCTCATTCCCAAGCTCCAATGGCCCTTCCTTTATCTCCATAACTTGCAAATACATGTCCTTACAGAAAAAAAAGTAGACTTGTAAGAAGTTGACAATATCTTCATCTAAGAGCTGAATAGTTTTAGAGAGTTTAGGTCATTTATCCAAAAATGTACAATTAGAGGTATTGGAAGGGATTTTAAAAGAAAAATAGTTCCTTGCAGTGGGGTAAAATCCTCAAATATGGGGAAGGGACAGGTAAGGTAAATAACCACAGCAAGGGGGGGTGTAATAAGAATACAATAAGATTAGTTAGGGTCTGTGGCAAACTGGAGTGAAAAGTATTTTTCTATAATCCTATAGAATAAAAGGCTAATATGCAAATCAACCAAATGGCAGAATGACCAGTTGGCAGACACTCAACACAGGAGCTGCCCCCTGGTGGTCAGTGTGCTCAACCAGAAGCCGGGCTCACGGCTGGCCCGCGCAGTGGTGTGGAGGGAACCTTTCCTGCCTCCACAGCAGCACTAAGGATGTCCGACTGATGACTTAGGCCTGCTCCCCCAAGGGCTCCCAGACTGCACAGACTGCAAGAGGGCGCAGGCCGGGCTCCCCCGCCCCCAGTGCACGAATTTCATGCACTGGGCCTCTGGTACATTCTATAATACATCATCTGTATATTGTATTGTGCATTGCCCCAAGTCAAGTTTCCTTACATCAACACATCCTGCCTCCTCCCTCCCCTTCACCCTCTCTCACCTTCCCCCAACCTTGGAATGAAAAGCACTTGTTAAA
This sequence comes from Myotis myotis, assembly GCF_014108235.1. Lineage (NCBI taxonomy): Eukaryota > Metazoa > Chordata > Mammalia > Chiroptera > Vespertilionidae > Myotis > Myotis myotis. The sequence continues at coordinate 3,918,992 of NW_023416317.1, forward strand.
AAGGGCAATCACTTTATCTGTGTTTTCCATGTTGGAATCCTTATTTTTTCAAAATCAACTGGAAATTTGGATTTTTGTATGAAATCTGGTTTTTAAATGTTGGTAGAATTTTACCTTTAACACTATAGGGCCAAACCAAACAGCCTCTGATTAGATTAGGAAGGGCACCAATTAGATTTCTTCATATAGCTAGATGTTTGAGGACTGCATGCAGAAACAGTGGTATTTTAAGTAATATGCACAGTACACATTAAGAGAGGAATAAGCTTAGTGCTTCCCAGGTTTGTTTTGACAGGGGCAGAGGGAGGACCTCTATTGTAAGGGAGAGATGGTGCCTTCTACACCCTTGTTCCAGCCTGTAAACTCGTGGAAGATGGCCTTTTCGCTCAGGTGGGCTGGGTCAGGTTTTTTAACACAAAGTGTAGTATTTCTAGGTATATCCCCAAACCCAGGGTTTCTTCTTACCACCACGTAGCACATAAGTAAATATTTGAGGCAAAGCGCTAAGTAGAAGTGCGCTTCCCAAACTTCATTTGTTTGCAATTATTGTTGGCAAGGCGCTAGTTCTTAGTATAGCGAGCAAATTTCTAGGAAGGAACTCACGGGAAAACTGCTGAGAACTCCTGCTCTACCCCTAAATTCACTATCAAGGGAAACCGTTCCGCGTTCTCCGGTAACTAATGGCAACTCTGGGCTCCGGATGTGACGTCAGCGTGCTTCGGCTTCCGCCCACCGTCGGAACTCCGAGCTCTGGTGGTTGTGGACGTGGAAGTAGCCGGCGCATGCGCAGTGCGTCCAGTCGTCTGGGGTGGGAAGGGCTGGGGGTAGCCCGCGGCTCGGAGACGGTCATGGGCGCCCGCTGAAGGCCCGCCGAGAGCAGGAGGGGCGAGGCCGGTCCCGCACGCTCCCGGGCCCGCGCCTGCGGGCTGGCCGGCCCGGCGGGAGGATGAGCTGGTTCAACGCGTCGCAGCTCTCCAGCTTCGCCAAGCAGGCCCTGTCCCAGGCGCAGAAGTCCATCGACAGGGTCCTGGACATCCAGGAGGAGGAGCCGGGCGCCTGGGCCCAGACCATCCCCTACGGGGATCCGGGTACGGGGATCCGGGTACGGGGATCCGGGTACGGGGATCCGGATACGGCGGGGCGGGCGGGTCCGCGCGGCCCCTTCCCGCGGCAGCGCCCCGCGGTCCTCCCTGCCGCGGCCGGGGGCGGGCCTGCGGGCCTGGGCCCCGCGCCCCGAGCTCGGCCTCCGGGAAAAGGGGGGCGCCCCAGTCCGCGGGCGGCCGCCCCTCCCCAGGGAGGGTCGCGTGGTCAGTGTTTCCCGCGGGAAACCGAGGCTCATCCAGGCGCCGGGCGCGGCGGGCGTGTGCGCGGCCGACGTGGGTCTGTCCGGGGGCCGCCCACCCTCGCAGGGTCTCGGGCTGCGCTTGGCTCTGCGTGTCCGAAACGTTAGCCTTTTGTGGGGGTAAAGGCGTGCGGGTCTGGCTGTGTGGCCCCTGGGAAGGAGCAAGTTATTCCTAGCGACTCCTTTCCCGGTTTTGTTCCTAATTTCACGTCGCTGAAAAGTCAGGACCTGAATCTGAGGTTCCACATTTTGAGACTTTTTGGCCCATGTCTACTGTCAGGATCCGATTACTCTATTACAGGATGTCAGAACTTGTTGGAGTAGCTCAACTGCCCTTTCCATAGGTATCCCACATTTTTAATTACTGAACTTTAAAGGAGACAGTAAGTTTTAAATATAAGAATACTCTTTCTATGAAACCTGGGGCTTGAATTGTGCTTTATAATTCGTTTTAAATTTTTATTGTTTTTAAAATATTTTTTATTGAGTTTTAGAGAGAAAGGAAGGGAGAGAAAAACATCCATGTGAGAGGAAAAACAATTGATCGTTTGCCTCGTGCACACGCCGGACCAGGGATCGAACCTGCAACTTCGGCACGTGCCCTGACCGGGATTGGAACTGGCAATCTCTTGGTGCACGGGATGCAGCCCAACCCAGTGAGCTACACCAGCCAGGGCTATATAATCATTTTTTAAAATGTTATCCAGAATAGACTCGGATTTTAGTGAAATGCCATTAATATTTATTGATCACCTATTTTTATTTTACATTGCCATGATTACAACATGACCAGTCTTCCGAAAGTAGTATTTTTTAAAAATATATTTTTATTCATTTCAGAGAGAAGGGGAGAAGGAGAGAGAGAAACAGACAGACAGACATCAATGAAGAGAGAATCATTGATCTGCTGCCTCCCGCAGGCTCCACACTGGGGTTTGAGCTGCAACCTGGGCATGTGCCCCTGGCTGGAATCGAACCGTGAGCCATGCTTGCCGGGCCAGAAAGGAGTATTTTAAGTGGATATCAGATAACCTGGGCTTTATATAAAACATTTTCCAAGAGGCAAATTTGACTTCTATAATTCATTAAGGTGACTTAAACTAAATTAGCAGACTTATTCTTGCTTGTTCATTTGCATCTTAAATTTTGGTTTTCACCTTTTTACATTGTTTTAATATGCTGAACAAGTGGATATAAACTATGTCCTTAAACTGAAGTTTTCTATATGCCGCCAAAGTCATATTAAAGGATAGACTTTAATATAGGGCTTGGCAGTTTGTAGGAGTTTTTAGGTATTTGTGTTCTGGCCACCAACTTCTAATTGTGCATAATTTGTGATAATTCTCAGCCACTTTTAAATATAGAAAAGGCATAATTTAAAAAAATGAATTCTTTAAACATTTTAGGGAATATGCCATTTTTGGTTTATCATTGGGTTTTTTAGTAGCATACATGTCCATGACTAATACAATTACCTTTTTTTTACCCAGCGATATTTTTCCTGTTTTTAAAAAATTCTAGTGTAAGTTACCATCTATATCAAAGAGCAGTAATTTTAATAAAAATGCACATTTATGAAATTCATATGACCTACTAATTGCTGACATAATTTAGCAATTAGAACAAAACTTTCTCATGGAGTGGATTTGGAAAGTGGGACTTGGAGAATGAGCTTGTTATTAAGTGACTGAAAATGAATTTCAAGTTACTGTCCCCATCAGTTTACTTTGATCTTTTGAAAAGACATTTGTCACCAGTATTTTGGTTCAGATTTTTAGTGTTGCTCTCTTGTCTAGCTCATAACTATGTTTTATTCTTGATATTACAAGAATAAAATTAATATGAAACTAACTTAATAGAAGGTAATATCAATTGTATCTTGGGCTTAGCATGTTTTAGAACATACCATTATTTTCTTGATTTGTTGTGGGAGAGAATAATATACTTGCTTTGGTAGTCCAGGCCTTGTCTAGTTTTTATCTTTGTTTTTAGTTTCTTTTGGACAGATGCATACCAATTTTCCTCTTTAAGGTCCAAAGTTAACCCACTAACTAATTAATTATATAGTAGGCAAGGAGTTTGACAGGGACAAATTATAAATTATATTCCATTGACTTTCTTTTTTTAACATATTTATATTGACTAACAATAATGATTGTTGTATAATATATATAATTTTTATTTTTAAATATGTATATATATATTTTTTTGTCAAAGGAATAAGTCCCCCTGTCAGTGGAGGATGGGATACTTCAACCTGGGGAATAAAATCAAACGCAGAGCCGCAGAGTCAACCAGCAGCCTCTCCCAAAGCAATTACAAAGCCAGTTCGGAGAACGGTGGTAGATGAATCTGAAAATTTCTTCAGTGCCTTTCTCTCGCCAGCGGATGTCCAGACCATTCAGAAGAGTCCAGTGGTATCCAAACCGCCGGCTAAATCACAGAGACCAGAAGAAGAAGTGAAAAGCACCTTACAAGAGACCGTGCACACTGGAGGGTCAAGAACACCTGAAACAACTGAGTCAAAAGGGACTGACTCTTTTCCCTGTGTATCCCCTGGGGAAAATCGGGCAGTCGCCACTCTGTCACCTAAAACTGAAGGCGAGCATGGAGAAACCGTTAATAAAGATTCTGATATGAAGGTGTCAACCACAAGTTTGAAAGTATCTGAGAGTGTAATTAATGTTAAAACCACTAGGGAAAGTGCATCTAACATGTCTACGCAGTCTCCCACAGCAGAAACAAAGGACATAGCTTCAGAAGCAAAGGAACAGAAACACGAAGACAGACAGAGCAATACACCTTCTCCTCCCGTTAGTACCTTCTCCTCAGGTACTTCTACTACCAGTGATATCGAAGTTCTAGATCATGAAAGTGTAATAAGTGAGAGCTCAGCAAGTTCGAGACAAGAGACTACAGATTCAAAATCAAGTCTTCACTTGATGCAGACATCTTTTCAGCTTCTTTCAGCATCTGCTTGTCCTGAGTATAATCGTTTAGACGACTTCCCCAAACTCACTGAGAGTTGCTGCTCATCTGATGCTTTTGAAAGAATAGACTCGTTTAGTGTACAGTCATTAGATAGCCGAAGTGTAAGTGAAATCAATTCAGACGACGAATTGTCAGGCAAGGGTTATGCTTTAGTACCTATTATAGTTAATCCTTCAACCCCAAAGACTAAAGTAGTTGAACCTGTTGAAGGAAAATCTGAGGAAGAAGTAAATGAAACAGTTATACCCACTGAGGAAACAGAAATGGAAGAAAGTGGACGGAGTGCAACTCCTGTGAACTGTGAACAGCCTGATATCTTGGTTTCTTCTCCGCCAATAAATGAAGGACACACTGTCTTAGACAAGGTGGCTGAGCAGTGCGAAGCTGCAGGAAGTCAGCCAGAAGCACTTTCTGAGGAGGAGGACATTTGCAAGGTAACTCTAGAAAGTGCAAGAGGGTTTTTGGATACTCTTCAGAGATTTAATCATGTGTTTATTTTTTTTACTTATTTAATGTATTTTTATTGACTTCAGAGAGGAAAGGAGAGGGAGAGAGATAGAAACATCAATGATGAAAGAGAATCATTGATTGGCTGTCTCCTGTACAAACAACACTAGGGATTGAGCCCGCAACCCAGCATGTGCCCTGACCAGGAATTGAACCATGACCTCCTGGTTCATAGGTCGGCACTCAACCACTGAGGTACGCCAGCCAGGCCGCATGTGGCATCTTTGATAGCCTCCTCCGAGAAATATAGGATGTTTGAAGAACTGCCCTGTAAATGCCATGTGCTGAATTACTTATGTAAAAAAGTGCCAGCCTCTCTTACCTGGGTCTAATATTCACAAATGAAATGCCTTGCTGCAGTTTTACTAGCAGTTTGAATTCCTAGAAAACAATACTATTTATTCCAATAAGATATTTTTGAACTATTTTAAGAAGATAAGTGATTCCTAGATTAATCTAGACTTAAATCAAGTAAGTTAATTTTTTTTAGTATAAAAGGCACCATTTTTTCCCCTTCAATAAGTGTATCACTGCTCCAGCAGGATCTAATAACCATTTCTTTTAGCTTAGCTTATTTTATTCCAATATATTCTGGAGATTTTAAAATTGCATACCTATGGATTTTCTAAAGTTACTTTTTAAATGTAGTGTATTATATTTAAAAGGTTACATGTTATATGTTTGGATTAAAGAATAATATGGAAAAACATACACTTGTATACCCACTGCCCTGCTAAGATATAGAACGTTATTAGAGGCTTTGAAGCCCTTCGTTTATTTATTTACTAGAGGCCTGGTGCACGAATTTGTGCTCCAGTGGGGTCCCTCGGCCTGGCCTGTGGGATCAGGCCGAAACTGGCTCTCTGACATCCCCGAGGGGTCCTGGATTGCGAGAGGGATCAGGCCAGGCTGAGGGACCCCACCAGTGCACAATCAGGGCCGGGGAGGGACATGGAAGGTTGGCCAGCTGGGGAGGGACCGTGGGAGGACTCCAGGGCATGACTGGCCCATCTCGCTCAGTCCCTATCGGCTTGAACCCAGCAGCAAGCTAATCTACCGGTTGGAGCATCTGCCCCCTGGTGGTCAGTGCATGTCATAGTGAGCGGTTGTGCAGCCTTAGCATGTCATTAGCATATCACGCTTTGACTGGTTGAACAGAGGACTGGACGACTGGACACTTAGCATATTAAGCTTTTATTATATAGGATTTTTTATCACATCTCTCTCTTCCTCTCTTGGTGAAATATGCACACTCTTTTCAAGTTTTGCTGTTACTAACTACTGTAGGTATTTTTGTATAACACACGCAGCAAGTTTTTTCTCTAAGGTAGACCTAAAAGTAGAATTTTCTACATCTTTAGTTAGATATTGCCTGATAGTTTTTCTAAGTGGTTTACTAATTTATACTCCCACCTGCTAAGTGCTTGTACTACTTTATACTCTCCTACAAGCTGTGTATGAATTCTTGTGCTGTATTCATTTTGTTCTCAGTATTTGATTCTTTTTATGAGATAATGCTGTTTTATTGATTATAGTGGTTAGTTACTTTTCAACTCGTCACTGCATGTTAAATGTTTGACTTTTGTCATGCTCCTTGTCTAGAAAGTTGCATTTCTGAACGAGAAACTGGACAAAAGGGAGGCTCAGTTATTATCTCTTAGTAAAGAAAAAGCACTTCTAGAAGAAGCTTATGATAATCTGAAAGAGTAAGTATTTTACAAATGTGAGTCATTTTTTACATTTCATAAAAGCCCATACACTTGGATATTACTTAAGAAAATGATTTATAATTTAACTTGTTTATAATTATTTAAATTAAAATGGTTTATAATTTAACTTGTTTATAATTATTAAAATTTGAATAGCATTTCAATTCTAACTTTAGATATTACTTTTCTCCTCACATTATCGTGACCATATTACCTTTGGCATTGAAGAGAGGTATTTTGCAAAAAAAAAACCACACCAACCTTTTTTCCCTTATTAATAATATTTTAGTATTAGAGATTTAAAACAGTGATATTACAGTTTTTAAAAATATACTGAGTATTGACTTGCTTTATGAAGGTGATTGGTAAAATGTGACATAAGATTCAAAATGAAAAATCTCATTTACTTTTATCTTATTTTTACATATCAAACATTGTTGACATTTTCAGTGATTAATGGGTTTTCTTTCAGGTGTTTTAAAATAAATTAAGCGGGTAATTTTTCTCTGAAAAGTTGACAGGACTAAAACTAATCTACTTTATTATAGCATGTGTTGAAGACAATGTCATTTTCCTTTTGCAAACTGAACTCATTTTGTTACCTTCGGAATGTTTAAACAAGTATCCTCAGTCTCAGTATTATTTTAAATTTAGTGAAATGTTCAGAGTGAAAGAAGAAAGCAGCAGCATTTCTTCCTTGAAAGATGAGTTTGCTCAGAGAATTGCTGAAGCAGAAAAGAAAGTTCAGCTAGCCTGCAAAGAGAGGGATGCTGCTAAAAAGGTAATGGAAGTTTAAAATAATATTAATTAAACTCTATAGGGACATAGATTTTTGAGCAGTGCCTTCATTGTATTTTGGTATTGGAAAAAAGAGAGGTAAGAGTAAAGGGATACTATAGAATATTAACACGTAATTTGTAAATTTTTCAATACCTTTAAAATGATAAATTTTGATACTTTAAAAAATTCTAAGCAAATACTTGTCTGTGTAATTTATAAGTCCTTGCAAAATATATAGCAAGGATCACTAGACTAAGTTTTATAAATGATAATTTCATGAAAGTAAATAATACAAGTCTAAATGGTCCCTCTAAATAAAATTTATCATTACTCTGGTTTGTTAATTTTCTACTACTTCAAACATACATATTTCTTCAAGTCAAAGTAATTTTAAAATATATTAACTCTTGGGGGGCATAACATTTATTTATTCTAATGTAGGATTTCTCAACCTTAGCACTGTTGACATTTTGTGGTATATAATTTTATGTTGTATAGAGCTGTCCTGTGCATGGTAGGGTGCTGACCAGCATCCCAGGCCCTACATACCAGATGACAGTATCACCCTTCCCTATTGCCGTCCTCCTCTTCCCCTCAGCTGCGCTAATTGAAAATGTTAGCAGACATTGCCAAATGTTCCCCTTGGAGTCAAATCACTCCTAGTTGGGGACCATTGTTCTGAGTCTTATCATTTGGAACAGTTGGTTATTTCAGAAATTGGTAACCAACTAAGGTTAGTCATTATTGCTTGTAATCCAACTGTGAGTAATCATATTTCTTAGCATTTGCCATTCTCAGTTAGGTTGCCTTTCCCCTTCTTGACCACTGTTAATGTTAATATAATTTTTCTGCATATACTCTTACAGAAAAGAAATATGTCATATACCTCCATTTGCTTGGTTGTTTTAACTAGCTAGTTCATTTCAGACACAGTAATAACCTGAGACTACCTAACCAAGTTACCTCTTCTTGTCCCTACTGTATTTCATCTGGTTCAGTTTAATCAAGAAATTGGATTTTAAGTAATGTTTGTTTCCTATAGTGCACTTTGAATTATAGATCTAAAATAGATTGAAACCATTAACTGTAAAGGAAAAAACTTGGGCCCTAAATTTTAACACACTTTTATATGTATTGCCATGTATGACCTGCTTAAGAGCCATAGGCCATTCATTCAAAGGTAAATTGAATTACCTTAAGTGACAAATTTGCTTTTCTAGTGATAGAAGACAATGTCAACAACTGTAAAGTACGAGGCAGAATTAAATAAGTTATACAGATGAATAAGCAGTTTGGAATGGTATGATAGAGGATGGATTCTGACTAGGGTAATTGAGGAAGGTTTCACGGAAGACATGACGTTCTTACTGGACCTTGATGTGTGAATCAAAATTTTGACAATTGGAAATGGATAGCGATGTTATGGGTGGTTCAGAGCATGGGCTCTGGGGTTCCACAGACCTGGTTTCAAGTCTTCACTCTGACCTTGAAAGTTTACTCAATCTTTCTGAGTCTCAGTTTTCTTGTTTGTGTAGTTGAATCATACAGTACTTGCCTCCCTCATAGGATTGCTGTCAGGATTAAAAGATAATGGATACAAAGTATGCTTTACATACCTAATAAATGTTAGTTGTTTTTAGCTATTTTTAATTCCAGAGCATCTCTTAAAACCAAATTTTAAATTATAGAAGACTTTCCATCTCATCGTACTTCTCCATTGTAGCTTTTAAAGATAAACTATCTTGAAATATTTCTGCTGAATCTCCGCTTTATTAAAGTAGATCAAACTTTATATAATCATGGTTTTCCTTTCATTTCACAACACGCTAGTAGTGTGAGTTTTAATAAGGAAAAGAAGTACAGTGAGAAATGGAGACATGTACTGTTTGAAGTGTTGTTCCAATTATAATGTTTGTAGAAAATGTAGGTAGAGAAACTCAAGAATTGAGTATTGAAAGGTAACTTATTCTCATTTCCATTTCCATATTAAAACCTGTTTATATCTGAATTCAGATTTTCTATATCATTTTCAAAGCTGTTTCCTTAGTCTTAATTAACCAAGGTAATAAATTCAGGGTAACAGAACAAAACTTATGAATTCTTATCAAGAATGTGATTATTGATGACTTTTGGGAATATGGAAGATAATTGAAAAATATGCCCAGAATGAAAGTAATTCTTTATGGTATTTACATTATTATTTTTTTTAATTAGGAAATCAAAACTATGAAAGAAGAACTTGCGACTAGATTAAATTGTAGTGAAACTTCAGACCTTTTGAAAGAGAAAGATGAGCAGATCCGAGGATTATTGGAAGAAGGTGCGTATTTAATTGATTATGAAAAATCTGGTAAAGATAGGAAAAATACTTACAACATAACTAGCTGCTGCTTCCTAATAAAAAAACATTGGAAGCAAGTAAGGTTTGCACTTAAATCTCAGAAATGGTAGGTTATAATTTATGGAAGAATGAGGAGCAAGATGTACAGAGGCAGATATACACATAATGTAGCATTTTTTTCCTAGAGAGGGAAATTAATAATTCCCTGAAAAATAGAAGTTTGTGCCTCCTGAAGCAAGCTTGTAACAGGTCTTACAGCCTGTCATTTATTTATTTATTTTTTAAAAAATATCTTTATTGTCCTAGTTGGTTTGGCTCAGTGGATAGAGCATCAGCCTGCGGACTGAAGGATCCTGGATTCGATTCTAGTTAACCCCTAGAGTGCCGGGGAGCGCAATCGCACTCCTTCTGTCTTTCACCAAAAGTGCTGGGAGTGCAGTCACGCTCCTCCTGCAGTGTCACTATTAGATGCTAGTAGTTCACTCTTTATGTGGGAAAAAAAATTTAAAAACCTTAACCTCAAAATGCCTTGGCAATTTTAGCATAGTTCCTAGGATATTGGTTGGCACTCAAAGGGTTAAGGGCACATGCTTGGGTTGCTGGCTAGGTTCCCCATTGTATTTCAGAGAGGAGAGGTGAGGGAGAGAGAGAAAGAAACATCAATGATGAGAGAGAATCATTGATCAGTTGCCTCCTGCATGCCCCCCAATGGGGATCGAGCCTGCAACCCAGGCATGTCCCCTGACCTGGAATCGAACTGTGACCTCCTGGTTCATAGGTTGACGCTCAGCCACTGAGCCACACCAGTTGGGCACAGCCTATCATTTAAACCAAGACGCTCAACACAGGAGCTGCCCCTGGTGGTCTGTGCGCTCCCACAGAGGGAGCGCCACTCAGCTACAAGCCAGACTGACGGCTGGTGAACACCACGACCTGCCTCAGTGGCAGCGCTAATGATGTCCGCCTGCAGCTTAGGCCCGCTCCCCGCAGTCAATCAGACATCCCTGGAGGGCTCCTGGACTTCGAAAGGGTGCAGGCCGGGCTGAAGGACCTCCCCCGGCTCCTTCCCCCCCGCTCCCCTCCCCCAGTGCATGAATGTCATGCACCAGGCCTCTAGTGTTGAATAAGAGTGGTGAAAGCAATATCCCTGTGTGTTCCTAATCTTAAGGGAAATGCTTTTAGTTTTTGCCCATTGAGTATTATGTTGGCTATAGGTTTGTCATATGACCTTTATTATGTTGAGGTATGATCCCTCTATTCCCACTTTGCTGAGAGTTTTTATCATAAATGGATACTGGATTTTGTCAAATGCTTTTTCTGTGTCTATTGATATGATCATATGATTTTTATCCTTCATTTTTATTTATGTGGTGTATCACGTTTATTGATTTTCGAATATTGAACCATCCTTGCATCCCTGGAATAAATCCCACTTGGTCATGATGTATGATCTTTTTAATGTATTGCTTGATCCTATTTGCTAATATTTTTTTGAGGATTTTAGCATCTGTGTTCATCAGGGATATTGGCCTATAATTTTCTTTCTTTGTAGTGTCTTTATCTGGTTTTGGGATTAGGAGAATGCTGGCCTCATAAAAAGAGCTTGGATGTCTTCCCTCCTCTTGAATTTTTTGGAATAGTTTGAGGAGGATTAGTGTTAATTCTTCTTTAAAAGTTTGGTAAAACTTACCATGAAGCCATCTGATCCAGCGCTTTTGTTTGCTGGGAGTGTTTGGATTACTGCTTCAATTTCATCAGTTGTTATTGCCTATTGAGGTTTTCTGATTCTTCCTGATTGAGTTTTGGAAGATTGTATGTTTCTAGGAATTTGTCCATTTCACCCAGGTTGTCCAGTTTGTTGGCATAGAGATCTTCAAAGTATTTTCTTACAATTCATTGTGTTTCTATGATCTTAGTTGTGTTCTTGCCTCTTTCATTTCTGATTTTATTTATTTGGGTCCTCTCTCTTTGTTTCTTGATGAGTCTGGCTAAAGGTCCATCAATCTTGTTTATCTTTTCAACGAGCCAGCTCTTGGTTTCATTGATCATTTCTATTGTTTTTTTTAGTCTTTTTGTCATTTATTTCTACTCTGACCATTATTATTTCCTTCCTCTTACTTACTCTGGGCTTTTTTTGTTCTCTTTCGGATTATTTTGTTATGCTATTATTTAACAGCGTATCAGATGTTATGTTTGATATAGTAATAAATACAATACACCCTGGTGTCCTTTAGAAGAGTGAAATATAGGTACAAACATAATTATCAAACACAGTCTAAGCACTGAAATAGAAAAATAAAGGCAGAGTTTATTAAAACACCTTGAAGTCACTAACTGCCTTATGCTACAACGTTAGAGATTGAGGGAAAGGCTAAGTACACGGTTTTATTATTAAAAATACTAATATCGCCCTAGCCAGTTTTGCTCAGTGGATAGAGTGTTGGCCCATGGTCTGAAGGGTCTTGGGTGTGATTCCAGTCAAAGGCATGATCCCTGGCCCTGGTCAGGGCTGATGCAGGAGGCAACCAATCGATGTCTGTCTGTCTGTCTCTCTCTCTCTCTCGCTCTCTCTCTCTCTCCCTCTCCCTCTCCTCTCTTCAATGTTTCTCTCTCTGTCTCTCCTCCTCCCTTCCACTCTTTCTAAAAATTAATGGAAAAATATTGGGTGAGGATTAACAAAAAAAATTTTAATGTCTAATGATGAGAGAGAATCATTTATGAGCTGCCTCCTACATGCCCCCTACTGGGGATCACGCCTCCAACCTGGGTATGTGCCCTGACCTGGAATCGAATATTGACCTCCTGGTTCATAGGTCACTGCTCAACCGCTGAGCCACACTGGCTGGGCTAGCACGATTTTTTTATGGGAGTACTTACATACTGCTTCTGTATCCCCCAGAGGTATTTTTAAATTCACAGTTGAAAAACTAAAAGACTCAAAGCTGAAAGCATGCTACAGTGGATTACCTTGATTCATCAACTATTAACATTTAGCAACACCTCCATATCTTTCTGTATACACTAACTACACTTTTTGCCAAGCATTTTTTTGTTTTGTTTGTGGTGTGTTTTCTTTTTTAATACATTTTTGTTGATTTCAGAGAGGAAGAGAGAGGGAGAGAGAGATAGAAACATCAATTATTAGAGAGAATCACTGATTGGCTGCTTCCTGCACGCCCCCCAGTGGGGAGGGAGCCAGCAACCTGGGCATGTGCCCTTGAATGGAATCGAACCTGGAACCCTTCAGTCTGCAAGCCCTCTATCCACTGAGCCAAACCTGCTAGGGCTTGCCAAGCATTTGAAAGTAGGTGACATAACATAACATTTCATTCCTAAATTCTTTTTTTTCAGCTTTATTGAAGTATAATTGAGAAAAATTGTATATATTTACGGTATACATCATGATTTTTGATATATGTATATATTGTGAAATGATTACACAGTTAATTAACATATCACTCACCTTTATAATCACCCTTTTTTGTGTGTGGTTAAGGTGTATTCTTCTAGCAAATTTCAAGTGTACAATGTAGTATTTTTAATTTCGGTTTTCATGCTATACATAAGATCTCCAGAACTTACTCATTCTGCAAAACTGAATCTTTGTATACCCTTTGACCAACATCTCCCCATCCCCCCGCCCCTCCTGCTAACCACCATTCAATTCTCTGCTTCTATGAGTTCAACTTTTTTTTTACTGTCTGATGAGATTTATTTATTTATTTAGTTCAGAGAGGAAGGGAGGGGGAGAGGGAGACAGAAATATCAATGATGAGAGAGAATCACCGATCGGCTGCCTCCTGCACACCCGACACTGGGGATCGAGCCCGCAACCCGGTCATGTGCCCTTGTCCAGAATTGAACCTGGCGCCCTTCAGTCTGCAGGCTGACGCTCTACCCAGTGAGCCAAACCAGCTAGGGCTATGAATTCAACTTTTTAGATTCTAGATATAAGTGATATCATGCAGTATCTGTGCCTGGCTTATTTTATTTCTTCCTCTAGGTTTATCCATGTTGTTGCAAATAGCAGGATTTCCTTATTTTTTAAGGCTAAATAATATTACATTTACACACATACACACACGCCACACTTCGTTTTTAAAAAAATCTTTATTTGAGGACATGCTTATTGATTTGAGAAAGAGAGAGAAACATCGATTGGTTGCCTCCTGTAAACATCCCAACTAGGGACTTCAGCTAGGGATCAAACCCACAACCTTTCAGTCGGGACGATGCTCCAACCAGCTGAGCCACACAGGCCAGGGCCATAACACATTTCCTTTATACACCACATGCATTCATCCATTGACAGACACTGGGTTGTTTCCATATCTTGGCTATTGTGAATAATATTACAGTGAACATGGGAATGCAGACATCTCTTTGAGATGGTGATTTCATTTTCTTTGGTTATATACTTAGAAGTGGGATTGCTAGATTATAAGGTAGTTCTACTTTTAATTTTTTGAGGAATCTCCATATTGTTTCCCATAATGGCTGCACCAATTTACATTCCCATTAGTAATGTACAAGGGTTTCCTTTTTTTTACATTCTTGCCAATACGTATTTTTTGTCTTTCAAAAAATATATTTTTTTATTGATTTCAGAGAAGAAGGGAGAGAAACATTGATGAGAGAGAAACATTGATTGGCTGCCTCCTGCATGCCCCCTACTGGGGATCAAGACTGCAACCTGGACATGTGCCCTGACCAGGAATTGAATGGTGACCTCCTGGTTCATAGGTCAATGCTCAACCACTGAGCCACACCAGCTAGGCTATTTTTTTTTTTTTTGTCTTTTTGATAATAACTATTCTAACAGGTCTGAGGTGATATTCCATTGTAGTTTTGATTTGCATTTCCCTGATGATTAATGGTGTTGATCACTTTTTCATATACCTGCTGACCATTTTTGTCTTTCAAGAAATGTCTATTAATACCTTTTGCCCATTTTTAAATTTTGTTATTGTTGTTGAGTTGTATGAGTTCTTCATATATGTTGGATATTAATCTCTTATCAGATATATGACTTATAACTATTTTTTTCATTCTGTAGATTGCCTTTTATTTTTCATTACATTTGACATTCAATATTCTATTAGTTTTAGGTGGATATCATAGTGGTTATACATTGATGTAATTTGTGACGTGATTCCCCCAGTAAATCTAATACCCACCTGACACCATGCATAGTTATTACAATATATAGTTTGCCCATTTAAAGTGTACAATTCAGAGGTTTTGGTATGTTATATTATTTTTAGTTGTGATAAAGTATATCAAAATTTGCCATCTTAATGATTTTTAGGTGTACAGTTCAGTGGCATTAATTACATTCACCATGTTGTGCAACCATCACTATTTCCAAAACTTTTTCATCACCGCAAATAGAAACTGTAACCGTTAAGCAATACATCCCCATTTTTTCTTCCCTCTAATCCCTGGTAACCTCTAATCTATTTTTTGTGTCTAATAATTTGTATATTCTAGATATTGAAATATTGATTTCACTTATGTGTAGAATCTAATGAACAAAATAAACTAACAAATAACATAGAAACAGACCTACAGATACAGAGAATAGACTGACAACTAGCTGTCAGAGGGGAGAGGGTTGTGGGGTTGGGTGGAAAGGATGAAGGGATTAAGAAAAAAACAACAATCTCAGAGACTCAGACAAAAGTATGGTGATTACTAGATGGAAAGGGGGCACAGGGGGGGAGGTAGAAGATGGTAAAGAAGCGATAAATGGTGATGAAAGAAGACATGACTTGGGGTGGTAAACATACAATACAATATACAGATGATGTGTTAAAGAATTGTATACTTGAAACCTACATAATTTTATTAACCAGTGTCACCCCCAATAAGTTCAATTAAAAAAAAAAGTTAAAAACCAGAAAATAAGTATTGGGGAGGATATGGAAAAATTGGAACCCTCATAACATTGCTGGTGTAGCCACTATGGAAAGGTTTGGAGGTTCCTAAAAAGCTAAAAATACAATTGCCATATGATTCAGCAATTCTACTCCTAAGTATATACCCAAAGGAATTGTCCCTAGTCAGATGCTTGTACACCAGTGTTCACTAAAACATTACTCATAATAGCCAATAGGTGTAAACAACCTCGAATGTTCATCAACAAATGAATGGATAAACCAAATGTGGTATATCCATGCAGTGGAATATTACTGAGCCAAAAGAAGAATGACATTCTGATACATTCTGTAACATGGATGAATTTTGAAAACAAGAAGCCAGACACAAAAGGACAAATATTTTAATATGTAGATTGTCTTTTTATTCTGTTGATGGTTGTCTTTGCTGTGCAGTAGTTTTTACTTGGATGTAATCACATTTGTTTATTATTGCTTTTGTAGTCCATGCTTTTGGTATCATATCCAAACAATCATTGCCAAGACCAATGCCAAGCTTTTTTCCTGTGCTTTCTTCTAGTAGTTTTACAGTTTTAGGCCTTAACATTTAAGTTTTTAATCTGTTTTCAAATTATTTTTATATTTGGTATATGATAAAGTCCAATTTCATCCTTCTGCATGTGGAAATTCAATTTCCCAGTAACATTTATTATCAGACTATCCTTTCCCCACTGTGTGTTCTCGGCATCCTTGTTAAAGATGAGTTGCTATAAATGTGTGGATTTATTTCTAAGCTCTCTATTCTGTTCATTTGGTCTATATGTCTGGTTTTATGTATGTACCATATTGTTTGGATTGCTGTAGCTTTGTAATATGTTGTGATACCTCTGACTTTGTACTTATCCAGGATTGCTTTTGCTATTTGAGGTCTTTTATGGTTTCAGATGAATTTTAGGATTTATTTATTTTTGTGTGTGTGTGTATGAAGTATGCCCTTGGAATTTTGATAGGATTGCATTGAATCTGTAGTCCACTCCTGAATTCTTCCGTCTGCATCTCCTAAGGGCAATTAATTTTCCTCCACAAGCACATCATAATCACATATAAGAAAATCAGAAGTGTATTCCAGTATATATTTCATCATTTATCCCAGTTGCCTCTAAAAATGACCTTTATAGCTGGTCATTTGTCCTGCCTCAAGATCCATTCAAAGTTTGTACATTGCATTTGGCCATTATTTCATTGCATTTGGCCATGACTTCATCCATCTAGGATAGCTCTGTCTTCTTCATGACATTGAAGACTGTGTAGAGTCCCGGCCAGTTGTCTTACAGAGTGCCCCAGGTTCAGGAATTTTTCACGTCATGATTATATTCAAATCAAATTTCTAATAAGAAATATTATAAGTGATATTGTGCACCTGCCACTTTATCCCATCAGTAGACACATAATGTCAGGCTGTACCACAGGCATTGATAATGTTTCGTTATGGTAGTGACTGCCAGAGTTTTCCATTGTAAAAGCACATCTTTGCTTTTGGAACTCATAAGAAATATGTGGGAATGCTTCTTTAAGACTGTATATATCCCGTTTCCCACCATGCTTCCACCTACTAATTCTAGCATTCATTAATAATTCTTATCCAAAACATTGGTGCTTACAGTATTGTGATTTTTAAAAACATCCTATCTTTTTTTTTTAATCACTGGTTAGAGAAACATTCAATTTAGATTCTTAGGGAATCATTGTTATTTGAACTTACACATTTTTGCCATTGCCAGGAGAAAAACTTTCAAAACAGCAGTTGCAGAGTTCTAACATCATTAAGAAATTAAGAGCTAAAGACAAAGAAAATGAAAATATTATTGCAAAGCTGAAGAAAAAAGTTAAAGAGCTAGAAGAAGAGTTGCAACATTTGAAACAGGTGAATGTTAATTGTTTTCTATATAAATTGTTATTACTTACTATATGAACAGTTCACTGTGGCTTATAAAATATTTGGAATGATTTATTGGGATATATCACATGGGAAGTATTTTTCAACAATTTAATAGACAAATGTTACGATTATTGTTTGTTATAATACTTGAGATTCCTGGAATACACTTATTTACCATAGTGTTATTTATTGAAGAATACTTTTGCCTGTTTTTATAATATAGGTCCTTGATGGTAAAGAAGAAGTTGAGAAACAACATAGAGAAAATATTAAAAAACTAAATTCTGTGGTCGAACGTCAAGAGAAAGATCTTGGCCAACTTCAAGTAGCTATGAATGAACTTGAAGAAAAGAACCGAAGTATTCAGGCTGCTCTTGACAGTGCATACAAGTAAGAAAATGAATAAATATGCAACTCATTCACAATCTGTTAAATGCAGGATGTTGAAGAAATCCTTTTTCTATTATCTGATCACTGACAATGCATAAATTTAGCTATAAATGAACTTGAAACTTTTCAAAGCAAATTCAACAGAGAGTACTTAACTGCAGTCACTGTTTATTATTTGGTGAACTCTCCGTCATTCTGTAAATCTGATGGAAATCTACATGGAACCTTCATATCCTTGGCCATGTAATTACTCTAAATTATTTTACTTAATTTATCTTTTTCCTTAATCCTCACCCGAGAGAGAAACATTGATGAGAAAGAAACATCATTGATAGGTTGCTTCCTGAACGCCTGATGGGGTTCGAGCCTACCACCCGGGCATGTGCCCTGACTGGGAATCAAACCTATGACCTCTTGGTTCCTGGATCGATGCACAATCGCTGAGCCACACTTGCTAGGAACCATTTTTAGAGAGAGTGGGAAGGAGGAAGGGGAGAGAGAGAAATACCGATGTGAGACACATCGATTGACTGCCTTACACATGTGCCCTGACTGGGGCCAGGGATTGAGCCTGCAACCAAGGTACATGCCCTTGTCTGAAATCAAACCCGAGACCCTTTGGTCTGTGGGCTGACTAATCACTGAGCAAACCGGCCAGGGCTACTGCATATTATTTTAAATAAAACTAATTTTTATTTAAATTTTTATTATTTTAAATCAATCTAATTTTTTTAAGAGAACTTACTGATCTCCACAAAGCCAATGCTGCAAAGGCTAGTGAGGCACAGGAAGCTGCTCTGAGTCACGAAATGAAAGCTAAGGAAGAACTTTCTGCAGCTCTAGAGAAGGTCCAAGAAGAAGCCCGTCAGCAGCAAGAAGCATTAGCCATTCAGGTACGTGGTAGAGGAAGAATTACATCCGCTTTTTAGATCCTGGTGCTTCTGTGGATTAAAAAATCCATTAGAGTCAAACCTTATTGTTATATTTCCTTTATAATGCTGTTAGGCTAACTTGTCTATTTTTTTAACTGTTATTAAAGTGATGCTTAAATTATACAAGTATTGCTTAATTTTTTGTGAATTTCAGGCTTATTTGAGAATATTATGAAAGCTAAGGACCCCTTACCAGAGAAATGCATGTATTCAGAAAAATACTAAACATTCATATAATTTAAGGAGAATCTGCTCAGATGAATGAGGAACCCCCAAATTTGTCAGATTTTGTCTTATAAAATCATCAGTTGATGGATATTTGGATTTTTTACACTCTTTGTTAATATGAAAAGTGCTGTTTTAAACCTTCATTTATAATTTTTTTTGTGTGAACATATATTTTAATTTCTCTTAGATATGTACCCTCGAGTCATAAGGTAGCCGTATATTTAACTTTTTTGAGGAATTGCCAAACTTTTCTGCAAACGTGCATCATTTTACATTCTCACCAGCCATATATGAGCGTTTTAATCTCTCTACATCCTTCCCAGTATTCCTTATTGTCTATTTTTTTTTCAATGTAACCCTTTTAGTGGGTGTGAAGTAATATCTGATTGTGGTGTCAATGACTAGTGATGTTGAGCATCTTTTAGTGTACTTTTTGGCTATTATGTATCCTCTTTGGAGAAGTTTTTTCAAATATTTAAATCCTTTGCCCATTTTTAAATTGGGTTGTCTTTTTATTAATCTTTATATATTCTACATACTAGACCCTTGTCAGACACAGGATTTGCAAATATTTTATCCCATTCTATATAGGTTGTCTCACTTTCTTGATAGTGTCCTTTGATGCACAAAAGTTTTTAATTTTGATGAAGTAAAGAGGCAAGGAAGATAAAAAGAAAAAATATATATAGTTTACTATTTATACTGTTGACAGCTTGCTTTATTTACAAAATAAAGTATCTTTGTGATCATTCCATACTAGAACATAGAACTTTTGTTTTAACCTAAAGCTTTTTAAAAAAATTATTTTTACAGTTATAACGCTTCATTGTATTCAGTCAGTTCTTAATAATGGATATTTGGGTTGTTTAAGTCATGCGATAGTCCATACTCCCCTTGTGTTTCTGCAACTCTATCACTAGGATAGAGAAATTATTAATGTTTTACATTAAAAATACACTAGAAAAATAAAATGATAAAGAAAAATTGGAGGAATGGGAATTAGAGTGTAGGGCACTATCATTCATAAAATCATCACCTTTAGGAGCACTGTCAATTTTGTGTGTTACCTTCTTGTTCTTATTTCCATGTACATATTTTTATACTTTATATATTATTTTACAGTTTTTTTCATTTAAGATTAAATCATACATTTTTACATGTACCATAATTTTTAATGAGTATGCTTATGTTGTATTGAGACTTGTAAAAATAGATGACTACTGATGGATATTTACAATATTTCATGATTTGTGTGTTATTGTTGATATAGCTGACAGTATAGGAAACGTGTCTGTGTTTGTAGAGATCTGCTTCCATAGAGCGAATTCTCAGGACTAGCTCTCATAGCTCATGTAGCTGTCACATGCAGCCTGCACTGCAGACATATATGGATACGTCATCTCTTATCTTATGGGGCAGTGGCTGTGCCTTGTATACACTCACGTACAGTTTTTTTTGCCTAACAGCCTAACAGTACTTTCCTTAGTACAAGGTGAACATACATATAGTTTCGGAATTGCTTGATGAATGGGATGTGTGATAATCATACGGTAAAGCTCATTGGATAGTATACAGTATTATACGTGAACAGTAAGTCAACAGAGCACAGAATATGTAGTTAGCAGGCAGTGTTCGAGACGGTGATAGTGGATTGGTGTTCCTCATGCAGGTGGGGGACCTGAGGCTGGCCCTGCAGCGTGCAGAACAAACAGCTGCCAGAAAAGAGGATTATCTGCGCCATGAGATCAGTGAACTCCAGCAGGTGCTGCCACAGTTCTTTTAGAAATAAAAGTGACTCAGTGGGTAATGGTCGTGGAATTGGGAGGATTACTCCCATATGTATCGTTTGCTATTTTTTTGTGGCTTGTGTGAATAAAATCAGAGTTGGAACCTTAAAAATATATAAGAAAAGCCCTAATTCTGTTTTAGAGCAAATCATTTTATGAAAAATTTATTCAGTATTGTTTTCATTTGTAATAGCTGTATTATTCATTATTATCAGCCTGAGCACTGCCCGGTTTTTATGTTACCCGCTATTCAGTTCCAGTCAGTGAGCATGCATAGGAAAAGGGAGAGGCAATGCAATTCCGATCAACTTGCCTGTCTTAATAAATACTTAGAAATTTGGATGGGGAGGTTACTACAGGGAGGTTTGGACGATACTTGTGTTTACCTTATGATGGTCAAAGGCTCTCTCTATCTTAGAAAATGCTTTCTAAAAGAGCACTTATTTAGATAATCATGCAACATAACTAACTTTAGGATTGAATAATTATAAAATAATTTAATTTGAAAAGTAATTCTATCTTGGAGAAATAATTTTTTCCATAAATCCCATAAAGTTTGTTTGCTAGTGTTTTTATTGTTGTCAGTGGTAATAACTTAAGAATTTCATGATTCAGAGACTCCAGGAAGCAGAAAATCGAAACCAGGAACTGAGTCAAAGTGTTTCGTCAACGACAAGACCATTGCTTCGACAGATAGAAAATTTGCAGGCAACACTAGGGTCCCAGACATCGTCGTGGGAGAAGTTAGAGAAGAATCTCTCTGACAGGCTGGGTAACTGCTTTAGTTCTTAAGCTCAATGCAGAAGCCTTTCCATTTTGTCTATGGAATTGGGGTAATGGTCTGAAATTGAAATTCACTTGATCTGATGGTTGTATTTTGTGTCTAACTGGTAGATTTTCACCTCTTTTCCTGTTTTACATTTATTTTCTAATATCTTAATTGATTCCCAGATCATTTGTTTTCCCTAACACAACCTATCAGATCCTGTCTAATTACTGTCATGTCATTTTTTCATTCATTTTTACAGACTGCACTTGGTTTCCCCCTTGTTTGTTGCTAAATCTGACCTTTTTCTAGCTTGTCTGCGATTGTGTGGAAGGTACAAGGTAGATATGTTGTAGTCAGTGGAGGAACTCCAAGAGCAGAGCCAGGTCTGTGGAGGATCAAGGTTTAAATAAATCCAGTATTCAGGTGCTATGCAGTCCTAAGATTTCATATTCTGTTTCTTTATAGGAATGTCCCAATTTGCCCTTCTGTGCTGTTAATAAAAAGAAAATTGTTTTTCCAAGATGTTTATTCAAGCACAGACAGGTGATATATGTATATACTAGATATCCCAGCAGCTAGCAAGTTCATGAAAAGTCCATGGAATTTGAGGGACATCATGGTGTAGTGATCAGAGCAGACCTGGACTCAAGGCTTTGCTTTGTTTTGTTTTGAGTCATCTAGCTCCAGGGGTGGGCAAACGTTTTGACTCGAGGGCCACAATGGGTTCTTAACCTGGACCGGAGGCCGGAACAAAAGCATGGATGGAGTGTTTGTGTGAACTAATATAAATTCAAAGTAAACATCATTACATAAAAGGGTACGGTCTTTTTTTTTTTTTTTAGTTTTATTCATTTCAAACGGGCAGGATCCGGCCCTCGGGCTGTAGTTTGCCCACGGCTGACGAGTCACTTCCCTTTTCCGGGCTACTCACTGGAAGTCCTGAGCAGTAAAGTAAGTTAGTGGCTTTCAGACGGCCCTCGACAGGCTCTTCAGGGCCGTCACTGTGCCGGGGAAGCTCCTCAGTCATGTGCTGGGCCCGCCAGCTGCCACAGTGGAAGGAGTGCCTCCGCTGTCTATCTTTTTTTGAGTTCCATGTCGGATTTTGTCTCAGAAAAGACTTACCTGGTTAAAAAGAAAATCACTGAACTAGATGACTCTTCATATATTGTTTAATTTATATGTATACATTTTAGATCTGTCATTTATCTCTGTCAGTTTGAGACCAATTTGTTAGGAAATGTGAGGTATCTGAACATGACCCCTGAAACCAATACCTATCTGGCAGTAAGTGGAGGCTAGAAGCCCAGCGTTGGTGGTTTTTACACTGGGGTCTGCATACTCTCGGGGGTATGTGGTGGAATATAGGCAGAGCCACAGGACACACATAGCCTGTGATGCTATTAATAGGACCATAGATGCAGTATAATTGAAACACTTTATTGAGGTAATTGTAGATAGACATGCAGTAATAATTCTCACTTTCTCCAGTATATCCAAATGCTAACATTTTGCAGAGTTACAATATTACAACCAGGGTATTGACACTGATACAGTTTACTGATTTTATTCAGATTTTCCCAGTTTTGCTGGTACTTGTCTGTGTGTGTGCGCTTCTGTGTGTATATTAAGCTCTGCACAATTTTACCACTTGGTGCGGGTTCATGTTTTCATCACTATAATAAAGATATCAAGCTGACATTTGGGGATTGGCTTTTTTGCTCAGCATAATTCCTTGGAGATGTATCCAAGTTATTGTGTGTATCAATGATTAGGTTTTTTATTACTAGGTGTTTTTTCATATATATGTACCACGTTTTGTTTACCTGGTGATGGCTGTATGGGCTGATTCTAGATTTTGTCTGTACAGATAAGCTGCTATGATGAACATTCACATACAAGTTTTAGTGTGAACATACGCTTTTTATTTCTCTGGATATATGCCCAAGTATGCAATTGCTGAGTTGTTTGGATAGTTGTATGTTTAGTTTTTTTGTGTGTTTTTTTTTAGACGACAACAGCATTTATGTAAATTGAAATGATAAATATAAAAATACAAAACAACAATGAATACTTTTCCAGGATACATTCTTTTTTTTTGGTCCTGTTTACATTTATTTATTTATTTATTTATTTATTTATTTATCTTTAAATTCTTTATTAGTTAAGGAATTACAAATGTGTCCTCATTCCCCCCCATTAACTCCCCCTCCCTCCTCCCCCCCACTCATGCTCTCATCCCCCTGGTGTCCATGTCCATTGGTTTGGCTTATGTGCATGCATACAAGTCCTTTGGTTGATCTCTTCCCCTTACCCCCACCCTCCCCTACTTTCCCTGGGGTGTATGTTTAGTTTTTAAAGAAAATGCCAAACTGTTTTCCAGAATGGCTGTATGTGAGTAATTCAGTTTCTTCATATCTTATTTTAAAATTTATCTTTATTGTTGAAAGTATTACAGATGTGCGCCCCCCCTTTTTTCCCCATTGACCCCCTTTAACCTGCACTTGCCCCTCCCAGGCCTTCACCACACTATGATCTGTGTCCATGGGCAGTTTTTCCATATCTTTGCCAGGATTTTGTGTCTCCCTGTTTTTTATTTTTCATATGTTTTTATTTATTTTAGAGAGAGTGGAGGGGGGGAGAGAGAGAGAGAAAGAGAAACATTGATGTGAGAGAGAAACATTGACCAGCCGCCTCCTACATGGTTCCTACTGGGGATTGAGCCTGCAACCTGGGTATGTGCCCTGGCCAGGTATGGAACCACTGACCTTTTAGTGCTGGGACAGTGCTCAACCAACTGAGCCTCACCGGCCAGGGCCCTGTTTTTTATATAGTCGTCCACACAGGTGTGCAGTGATATCTATTATGATTTTAATGTGCATTTCCCTGATGACTAATCATGTTAAACATTATTTCATGTGCTGCTTTTATTTTTAATTTATTTTTATTGTTGAGATATTTATTTTCTATTTGTGCATTCTCTTCAGTGAAATGTCTGTTCAAGTCTTTTGCCCGTTTTCTAATTGGATTGTTTGTATTTTCACTGCTGAGATTTGAAACTACTTTATATATTGTAGATACTAGTCTTCGATAGATAGTGTGGTTTGCATTTGTTTTCTGCAAGTCTGTGGCTTGCCTTTACATCCTGTTCACATAGAGCAAAAGTTTAAAATTTGGAAAAAGTCCTGCCTTGGGCAGTAAGCAGTTAAGAGTTTTAAGTGTGGCTACTTGCATCATTGAAAGTCAGAACTACTTGGTGTCTTGGCCTCTTGGGTATCTGTATATGTGAATTTTCTCTTTTTATCCTCCATGCAGGCGAATCTCAGACCTTGCTGGCAGCAGCCGTTGAAAGAGAACGTGCGGCTACGGAAGAACTCCTTGCCAACAAAATTCAGCTGTCTTCCATGGAGTCACAGAATTCTCTCTTAAGACAGGAAAACAGTAGATTTCAGGCCCAGCTAGAATCAGAGAAAAATAGGCTAATAAAACTGGAAGATGAAAAAAATAGGTGAGCATATTTCTTGAGTTATTTTTGGTACTTGATGACATTTTAAAGCACTTAAAAACATGTGCCATTGGCTTTTAGCTACATGGCCCTGAGAACGGAAAATACATACTCTTAGTGTTTAAAGTTAGGACCATTGGTAATAGGATATTACATCAAGACATAGTACTGGGATTCATTGAATCTTACATGTATTCTGGAAATTGTGTTGCATGTTCTATATGTGCATTTTCTAGAGAAAAGATTCATTGCTTTAATCAGATTTGTTAAAGGAGTCTGTAACCAGAAAATAGTTTGGAAACATATTGGAGTTATTTTTATATTACAAGAGTTTTAGCAGTGTTTCAGTCTTTCTAAATAAATGTATTGGTTCTTTGGAAACCACAAGCTATAAAATACATCCACCTGAAATTATATAGGGCTATCTTTATATAAAGGCTATGATTAGTGCATTTTTACCCTCAGTTCTTTCTTGGAAATTGTACTTTTAAAAATGTAGTCAAGTAAAAATACTTTATAAAGTAAAATACCTGAACTTTTGCAGACATTTTCATTGGACCCCCTAACAACCTTTTGCAGAATCTGAACATATGGAATGGTTGCATTCAAAATTCTTTTAGGAAATTTCTTTTTAAATGAAATCTTAACCCAAAGCATCAATAAATACAATGCACAAAAGTAGTAGTTTGGCTTCTGAGCAAAACCCAAGTCGTCTGGAAAAAAGCAACAGTAGGAAAATCAGTCTGGTAATAAAAATGACTATATATATGTAGCTGGAGTTAATAAAGTAGTGAGTTTTTAATAGTCTGTACTGTCATCTTTTTTGTTTCATTTCCTTCTGCTTAATAGGTACCAGGTTGAATTAGAAAACCTAAAAGATGATTATGTGAGAACACTGGAAGAGACAAGGAAAGAAAAGGTATTTCTGTTAGTTGTTCACCTCTTAGGGCTAGGGCAGGGGTGGGCAAACTTTTTGACTCGAGGGCCACAATGGGTTCTTAAACTGGACCGGAGGGCTGGAACAAAAGCATGGATGGAGTGTTTGTGTGAACTAATATAAATTCAAAGTAAACATCATTACATAAAAGGGTACGGTCTTTTTTTTTTTTAGTTTTATTCATTTCAAACGGGCCGTAGTTTGCCCACGGCTGGGCTAGGGGATGGTAGCAAAGTAATGACAAGATGAAATGAAGGAACTTACTGCCTTTGGGACTTGCTCTTTAGTAGTAAGACAACTAGGTATATACTTTATGCTCCTAATTTTGAGATTGACTTTTGGGGATGATTTAGTATCATAGGAATTATCTAACTGTATTTCTGTCTATTAGACACTGTTGAATAGTCAGTTAGAAATGGAGAAAATGAAAGTTGAACAAGAACGGAAGAAAGCCATTTTTACTCAAGAAGCAATAAAAGAAAAGGTATTGAATTTTTTGGTGTAACCGGTTAGTAGCTGTTGTGATTAGTCATTGTTTTGTAATTTTAGTTGCACTTTATAAATAACATTTCTAATGTCTAAAATCAGTAGGATGATGAACCCTAATAATGTAATCAGTGTCTTGTTCAGAGTAGATCCAAAATATTTTGAGTTTATCCAAACAGATCTGTGATTTCTAGGATTTGAATTGTAGAACCTCTTTTTAAAAGTGAGTTTCCTATATTTAAAGTATTGGCATGTACTTGGTAGTTAGCATAATATATAGAAACTACCTGTATCAACATTGAAATTACCTTTTAAATTTATTTGGAATTTTAAAAAATACACTAAAAATAAGGTAGATAAGCCAGAAACTTTTTATGGTTTATAAAACTCATTGGTAATCTTATCCTAAGGAAACAGGTTTACCCCCACTAGCATGGCTCAGTGGTTGAGGCTCAACCTATGAACCAGGAGGTCACAGTTCGATTCCCGGACAGGGCACAGACCCAGGTTGTAGGCTCGATCCCTGGTGTTTGGGGCATGCAGGATCAGCCGATCAATGATTCTCTCTCATCATTGATGTCTCTCTCCGTCTCCTTCTCCCTTTCCCTTCCTCTCTGAAATCAATTTTTAAAAAAAAGAAAAGAAAGAAAGAGGTTTAGTCTGCCCTGGCTGTTGTGTCTCAGTGGTTATAGCATCAGCTCATGCACTGAAGGTTCAATTCCCAGTCAAGGGCATGTACCTGGGTTGCAGGTTAAATCCCTAGCCCTAATTGGGCTGTGTGCTGGGGCAGCCAATTGATGTGTCTCTCTCACATCAATGTTTCTCTGTCTCTTTCATCCTCTCCCTCTCCCCCTTCCTCCCTCCCTTCTACTCTCTCAAAAAATCAATGGAAAAAATATCCTCAGGTGAGGATTAAGAACAACAACAAAGGAAGAAATAGGTTATATAATAGGAAGCAGTGAGTTCATATAATTGTTTTAACAAGAACATTTTCGCCCTAGCTGGTTTGGCTCAGTGGATAGGGCGTCGGCCTGCGGACTGAAGGGTCCTGGGTTCAATTCCAGCCAAGGGCACATGCCTGGGTTGCGGGCTCAATCCCCAGTGGGGGGCATGCAGGAGGCAACTGATCAATGATTCTCTCCCATCATTGATGTTTCTATTTCTCCCTCTCCCTTCCTCTCTGAAATCAATAAAAGAAATACGTTTTAAAAAATACATTTTCATTCCATTAAAAATAAATCAGATTATGTTGTTGCAATATACATGAGTCCCTAGATCAGCGGTTCTCAACCTGTGGGTCGCGACCCCTTTGGGGGTCGAATGACCCTTTCATAGAGGTCGCCTAAGACCATCGGAAAACACATATATAATTGCATATTGTTTTTGTGATTAATCACTATGCTTTAATTATATTCAATTTGTAACAATGAAATTGGGGGTCACCATAACATGAGGAACTGTATTAAAGGGTCCCGGCATTAGGAAGGCTGAGAACCACTGCCCTAGATGATTTGACCAAGTCTGCCTATACTTTCAGATTACCAAATATTGTGCCTTGCAAGAATAAGACTTCAGAAGTTATATCTGTAACATTTTATGAGGAAGTTAGAATGAGACTTTGTTGTCATTAATCCTAGAAAAGTTTCTTGTTTTTTTATTTACCACTTCGCTCTTAATCCTAACCGAATTTTTTTCTTACTCCTTAAAGGAACGGAAACCATTTTCTGTTTCTAGCACGCCCACAATGTCACGATCAAGTTCAATAAGTGGAGTTGAGATGGCAGGCCTGCAAACATCTTTCCTGTCTCAGGTGATGTTTTATTTCATACTAGTGGCCTGGTGCATGAAATTCGTGCACGGGGGTGGGGGTGGTTCCCTCAGCCCAGCCTGCACCCTTTCCAGCTGGGGACCACATGGGGGATGTCTGACTGCCGGTTTAGGCCCAATCCTACAGGGATCAGGCCTAAACCGGCAGTCAGACATCTCTCTCACAATCTTGGACCGCTGGCTCCAAACTGCCTCTGCCTGCCAGCCTGATCACCCTTAACTGCCCTCCCCTGCCAGCCTGGTTGCCCCTAACAGCCTCTGCCTGGTCACTCCCAACTGCCCTCCCCTGCCAGCCCAGTCACCCCTAACTGCCTTCCCCTGCCAGCCCTGTCACCCCTGACTGCTCTCCCTTGCAGGCCTGGGTCTCCCCCAACTGTCCTCCCCTGCAGGCCTGGTTGCTCACAACTGTCCTCCCCTGCAGGCCTGGTTGCCCCTAACTGCCCTCCCCTGCCAACCCGATTGCCCCTAACTGCCTTCCCCTTGCCAGCCCGGTCACTCCCCTGCAGGCCTGATTGTCCTCAACTGCCCTCCCTTGCAGGCCTGGTCCCTCCCAATTGCCCTCCCCTGCTGGCCCGATTGCCCCAACTGTCCTCCCCTGCCAGCCTGGTTGCCCCCAATTGCCCTCTCCTGCCAGCCTGGTTGCCCCCAACTGCCCTCTCCTGCTGGCCTGGTCACCCCCAGCTGCCCTCCCCTGCCGGCCTGGTCATTCCTAACTGCCCTCCCCTGCCGGCCTGGTCACCCCCAACTCCCCTCCCCTGCTGGCCTGGTCACCCCCAACTGCCCTCCCCTGCCGGCCTGGTCATCCCTAACTGCCCTCCCCTGCCGTCCTGGTCACCCCCAACTCCCCTCCCCTGCTGGCCTGGTCACCCCCAACTGCCCTCCCCTGCCGGCCTGGTCACCCCTAACTGCCCTCCCTTGCAGGCCTGGTCCCTTCCAACTGCTCTCCCCTGCCGGCCCGATTGCCCCTAACTGCCCTCCCTTGCAGGCCTGGTCCCTCCCAATTGCCCTCCCCTGCTGGCCTGATCGCCCTCAACTGCCCTCCCCTGCTGGCCATCTTATGGCGGCCATCTTGTTTGTTGGAGTGATGGTCAATTTGCATATTACCTCTTTATTATGTAGGATATGTGCTTATTCCTAAACTGAATAATGATAAAAGGAATATGCAGGTAGCAGTTAGCCTGTCATCATGATCTTGCCATTCCATAGGCAAGTCATCTGAATATTTGTAAAACTGAGGAAGTAAAGATGATTTTCTGCCTTTGAGAGTTAGACATTTTAAAGCAAGAACTGACAGATCTTTTGTTTGAACCTTATAAGGGCATACAGTCTGTACTATCTGAATAACTGTGTGTTTTCTTAACATAGGATGAGCCTCATGATCTCTCACTTGGACCAATGTCTGTATCAGCAAGTGGAAGCAATCTTTATGAGGCTGTAAGGATGGGGGCAGGATCCAGCATTATCGAAAATCTACAGTCCCAGCTACAACTAAGGGAAGGAGAAATTACTCATTTACAGGTATTGGAAAAATTAAATATGCTATAGAAGTAGGTGAAAATTTGAGGGCCAGTAAGTATACTTGAATTTATATTCACCTGAATTCTGAGCAAGTTTAGAAATAAAATGAAATAGTGGCATGTGAAGACCAAAATGTATCCTATGTTAATGATAAGGGCTGGTTGGAGAAATTCACCAAGGATAAGAGCCAAGTGAGCCTGCTGAGGGCCAGAACTGGGGAGACTGACTTACCTCCATCACGGGAAATGCTGGGCTGGAGTGGGCTCCCAGGTGTGGTAGCTGCCCAGGCAAGACTTAGGCATCTGGGAGCAGAGCGCTCCTTTCAAGCAGCTTTTCCACACGTTAAAAAAAAAAAAGCTGTTGCCCAGCTGGCGTGGCTTAGTGATTGATCGCCCATCAGGGACCTAGAGGTCACCTTTCTGATTACTGGTCAGGGCCCAGGCCCCGGTTGTGGGCTCGATCCCCAGTAGGGGTGGGGTGTTCAGGAGGCAGCCTATCAGTGGTTCTTTCTCATCATTGATGTTTCTCTCTCTCTCCCTCTCCCTTCTGCCCTCTTTAAAAAATCAATAAATAAAACATAGTTTTAAAAAAAGGAAGCTTCTGATCTGAGCATACCCATTTTATTCTTCCTGGATTTACCACTCATATAAGTTGCTCTGACTTCCCGTTAGGAATAAATAGAGCAGTGGTTCTCAACCTTCTGGCCCTTTAAATACAGTTCCTCATGTTGTGACCCAACCATAAAATTATTTTCGTTGCTACTTCATAACTAATGTTGCTACTGTTATGAATCATAATGTAAATATCTGATATGCAGGATGGTCTTAGGCGACCCCTGTGAAAGGGTTGTTTGCCCGCCAAAGGGGTCGCGACCCACAGGTTGAGAACCACTGGAGTAGAGAGATTAGAACTACAACCTTGTGCACAGTAAAGTAAACGTTGTAAGTGGGAAGGGAGGAGCCGCTCATCATATCTTGCCTTTTTAAATATAATGTAGTGAGAAATGTTAAAACGTTTAAACTATTTTTTTGTTAAACTTGATACACTCATAAGTAAAACTTTCCTCATTTATTCCCTTTGTATGACTTTAATAAGTTGAAGATATTACTCTATTAAAGAAGATCTTGAATTGGGAAAAAATAGGTTAGAATAATCTTAATACTTATGTTTATGTAGCCCAGAATGCTATGCTTGAGGGACCAAATGAACATTTTTGGTAGTCTGTCAATATGATCAACACAGTTGGAGATACACTAAAGTATGGTTTTATTTCTCAGGGATTTTGTAGTAATTTAGAATAACTGAAATATATGCTATTTCCTTAAATTAGAGAAAAATATAAGGTTGCATAGTTCAAACAGATGATTGAATTCTCTTTAGTTCTTTGTCTTTCATGGTACACCCTATCAGTGGTACACCTCTGAAGAAAGTTGAAACCTTTTTTTGGTCACTATTTCCTTTTACTTAAGAGCTACCTCATGGCCAAACCGGTTTGGCTCAGTGGATAGAGCGTCGACCTGCGGACTCAAGGGTCCCGGGTTCGGTTCCGGTCAAGGGCATGTACCTTGGTTGCGGGCACATCCCGCAGGAGGTGTGCAGGAGGCGGCTGGTCGATGTTTCTCTCTCATCGATGTTTCTGACTCTATCCCTCTCCCTTCTTCTCTGTAAAAAATCAATAAAAAATATTAAAAAAAAAAAAAGAGCTACCTCATGGTTATATGCTGTTATATTTTTCTTTAAAAATAACACATTAAATATGTTTACATTAGTAGGAACATTAAACGAGATATATTTTTGTCTAAATTTCTTTCTGATAATGTTTCTCAGGTAGAAATTGGCAGTCTAGAAAAAACACGCTCCATAATGGCTGAAGAGCTAGTTAAATTAACAAATCAAAATGATGAACTCGAAGAGAAAGTGAAGGAGATACCCAAACTTCGAACTCAGCTAAGAGTAAGTATTCTTCACTTAAGGTGAACCTCAGATATTTTAATCCAGTTACATTAAATCTCATATTTTTAATTTATGTAAATTGCATGTGTGTTAATGATTTATTTGAAAATTATAGAGTATTAATATTTCAGTAAATAACTTGAAAGATAAATCTTTTATCTTGCTTGTCTCATTATACAGTCAAAGCATTTTTCACAATCATGTTTAATCTCATTTGGAAAATAACTAGATTTTATTTGGCCAAGGATCATTTATAAAACACTTTTGTATTATCTCCATACTACTTGTTTATTGATATTATATATATCATAATTAGCATATTTGGTATTAGTAGTCACTATTAAGCCATATTTGATTTGGGTAAATGCCAGGTAATATTTAAACCACAGTGAACCAAAGAGACTGAAATACCATCAGATGTGCTTCAATTAATTGGAGAAATCACTGATTAGGCTATATATGGGGGAAATTGTAGGTGTAGTGGAGCGATGTGGTAAGATTGATAGCCATTTGCCCAGCCAGTGTAGCTCAGTAGTTGACCTATGAAGCAGGAGGTCACAGTTCAATTCCTGCTCAGGGCACATGCCCGGGTGGTGGGCTCAATCCCCAGTGGGGGGCATGTAGGAGTTAGCTGATCAGTGATTCTCTCTCATCATTGGTGTTTCTATTCATGTCTCCCTCTCTTTTCCTCTCTGAAATCAATTAAAATACTTAAAAAAAAAAGATTGATAGCCATTTGGCTTAGGTTTTGTTTTGTTTTGTTTTTTAGCATTTGTAAACATTTAATTAGCATCTTTTGCATTAAAAATATTAAACACCTACATATTCAGGATTATCTTGTTTTTGTTGAAGGTTTTCACTGACAAAATTTGAGTACTCTATATGTTCCTTTTCTGGATGGATAATGATTTATTCTAAAAATCTAAAGATCTTTGAGTTTGTGCTGTTATCCTATCTAATAAAGACGGACTATGCAAATTGACTGTCACTTTGTGACAAAGATGGCGGTGCCCACAGCCAGTAAGGAGGGAATATGCAAATTGATGCGACAAAGATGGCGGCAGCCGGACCAGAATGCTTGCGTCGTCGCCATGGCAACGACACAGGCATTCTGCCCCGCCCTCGCCGCTCCGGCCCTATGGGCAGCACGGGAAGGCGGAAGGCGGCTTTGGATCAGAGTGAAGGCGGTGCTGGCAGCCAGGGAAAGGAAGGCCTATTCTTGCACAAATCTTTGTGCATCGGGCCTCTAGTTCCTGGATAAAGCTTTACAATTTTATTTGGAGACAATGAAGAATAAATATGAGAGGCCAAGTACCATTCTGACTAGAAATAACAGCCCTGGGTGATCATAGAACACCAGACAACAAGAAATGCAATTCAGATAAAAAATTAACAGAATGAAATGAAAATGTATTTCTCATTGCCTTGGGACATCTCTATATACATTTGACACACTGATGCTTTTGTCTTAGGGTAATCTACTCCACGTCCTTGTGGGACATGAAAACACAGTTTTAACAAGCAGCTGTGAATTGATCCCCAGGCACTGATGGGAGAATTTGCTATGGAATTAGGAATGGGGTGGTTTATTCCTTTACTAGAAGCCCAGTGCATGAATTCATGCACCAGTGGGATCCCTTGGCCTGGCCTGAGGGATCAGTCCAAAACCAGCTCTCTGACATCCCCCAAGGGGTCCCAGATTGCGAGAGGGCAACAGGCCAGGCCAAGGAACCCCACCTGTGCACGATTGGGGCCGGAGAGGGATTCAGGGAGTTGGCCTGCCAGGAAAGGACCACGGAGGGCTCCAGAGCGTGTCCAGCACGTCTTGCCCAGTCCCGATCAGCCAGACCCCAACAGCAAGCTAACCTACCGTTTGGAGCATCTGCCCTCTGATGGTCAGTGTATGTCATCATAGCGGGCAGTTGAGCAACCTTAGCATATCATTAGCATATTATGCTTTGATTGGTTGAATGGCCGAAGGGTCAACCGGACACTTAGGATATTAGGCTTTTATTAATAGGAATTAGGTCTTCCATTATTTTCATTTCTGTATGTCTTGTGTTTTTTCTGGCGCTGCTCCAATGCTTTCCATGCTGTCTGGCATCCATCAAAGAGAGGGTTGTTTCCTGGATTTGGAAACACCTTCCAAATGGTGGGGGCACAGTGTGAGCAGGAGAGTCCCCATGCCTATGCTGAAGCAGCAATTGAAATACTGATCTGCAATGGACTAATTTATTTATTTTGAAAAATCACTATTCCCATGGCATGTATTCAGATTTGGCTAGCATTTGTTCATGCCTACTTTGTGCTAGAATTGATATTACACTTAACATTTGTTATTTTAATTAAATTGTTCCTTTTAAGCTCAGCTCATCAGAGGCTCCTTACACTATCTTCGTATTTTTGGATTCTTTTTTCTTTTCCGGTTGGGTGTTTTTTACTTTTTCGTACTTCAAATCTTTGACTTGATTCTTGTGATTCTTTAGTCTATTGTTGGATCTCTGTATAATATTCTTTATTTCAGTCAGTGTATGCTTAATTTCTAATTGGTCCTTTTTTCATATCCTTGAGGGTCTCACTAGACTTATTGAGGGTCTTACTAAATATTGGTGGTTTCTAGAAAATTCTTGAAAAACCTTATAACCGTGATTTTGAACTCTATATCCAGTAGTTTGCTTTCCTCCATTTCTGTCATTTGTGACCTGTTTCTTTGCCTCCGCATTTTGGCTGCTTCCCTGTGTTGATAGAGTGGCTTTGTGTTCTAGGTGTCCTATAGGGCCCAGTGGCTCAGCCTCCCTAATTACCTGAGGTGGACACTCTTGGTGCACCCCTTTGTGGGCTGTGTGCTAAGTCTTGTTGTAGTTAAGCCTTGATTGTAGTTGGTATCACTGGGAGGAATTGAACTCCAGGCCAGTTGGCTGTGAGAATCAGCTGTGTCTACAGTGGGAGAACTTCTGTGCTGGAAACACCCTTCTCGGGCAAGACTTGCTTCAGTGGGGCTTTGGTGCTCTCTGAGTCTGCCCCCTGAGTGTGTCCCTTATGGATCTGAGGAGTTGTAATCTGGATGGTCCCACTCTGACCACTGGGTAAACTGGCTTTTGGATCTCTAAGGAGTTGCTAATTTAGCCTCTGCCGCATGCTACCCAGCAGGAGCTAAGGAGAGATCTGCAGATTCCTCTTCTTTGTTTGGGGTTTGGAGGTGCCCAGATGAGGCCTAGCTGTCAATCAGTGCAAGCTGCTGTGGGGCCTTGGGCCTTCTTTTGGATGTTCTGGGTCTCTCTGACCCAGCTGCAGTTTGTTAGGTAATTTTGGATTGCAAAGGGCCAGGGCATTCATATGCAAAAGCCTCTGCCCCAGCTTGGGTGGGGTGGGGCGGAGTCTCAGGGGATCAACAGGGCGGAGCAAACAGCTATGGCAGATCCTCAGCCCTGCCCTAAGAGGCTCCGGGTCTCACTGTCCCGGTAATCGCTGCAAGCACCTCTGAGAGAAGCCGCCCTTGAGTTCCGCCTGATGCCAGACAATCCAGTTTCTCCCGTATGAGTCTGGGTCCCTAGAGACTCGCCCAGAACTGGAGTTCAGAGCAGTCGGGAGCTTGTGTCTCCCTCCCGATTCAAAAAGACAACGGTGTCCTCAGTTGCCAGCCCTTTCCGCGTGAGCCTCTGTATCTCTGCACTTTGCTTCCGCACCTCCTCTGAGTCTCAGTGTGCTTTTCTCTTTCCTTCTAGTTGTAGAAATTCCACTCAGTCAGCCTTCCTGTGGTTCTGGATGATGTCCGTTTTGTCTTTTAGTTGTACTTTTGAAGTTGTGCGAGGCAGCAATTTCAGGTGTTTACCTATGCCGCCATCTTGGTTTCTCTCTATATCATAATTTATTTAATTCCCTTGCTGGTGGCTGTTCAGGTGGTTGTGAATTTTTTAACTTGATTTTTAAAAAGTGCTATAAACAGCTGAACCAGTTTGGCTCAGTGGATAGAGCGTCGGCCTGCGGACTGAAGGGTCCCAGGTTTAATTCCGGTCAAGGGCATATACCTTGGTTGCGGGCACATCCCCAGTGGGGGGGGTGTGCAAGAGGCAGCTGATCGATCTCTCTCATCGATGTTTCAGGCTCTCTATCCCTCTCCCTTCTTCTCTGTAAAAAATCAATAAATTATTTTTTAAAAAGTGCTATAAACAACTTTATGCATAAATCTCCATCTGGCTCTTTCTTTAGGCTTGGCTCCTAAAACCAGGGTTACTGGGCCTGCATGTGCTTTTGCTTGATGCACCTGGAGAAATGTTTTTCCATACCAGATGCTTCTTTGAGTCAGGACACAGGGTGTGAATGACCTGGTGTTCTCACACCTTCTTTTGGGTTGACAGTGCTTGAATGTATGTTTGTATGTGTGGGGGACATACGTAGTAGTGAATGCTACATTCTAATTCTTTTCAGATTTGCCTTTTTCTTAGCAGAAATTCTTGCTAGACCTAAACCATAAGCTGACTAGCTATGAGTCATAATTTTGTTGAAAGTGGCCATTTTACCTTTAAGATGGTCTTTACAGGTATTTTAATAAGATGTTGGGAGCAGCTCAAAAATGCTAGCCAGAAATTATTTTAATCTATCTGTATCCTCCCAGGGCACTTTAAAGTTTCTTTCGAAGGTAATCTTTGAAGTTTCTATAGAACTAAGTGTTTTCCTAAAAAGTAAAGAGATATGGCCTGACAAATATGCAAAATAAGTCTGTAGGGGGACAGAAGAGTGTTTGCCATGTTGACGGGGTTTCTTTAAGTTCCTATACTTGCTGTTTATTCCAACAGACTAGAGCAGCCGTGGGTAAACTACGGCCTGCAGGCCGGATCCGGCCCGTTTGAAATGAATAAAACTAAAAAAAAAAAAGACCGTACCCTTTTATGTAATGATGTTAACTTTGAATTTATATTAGTTCACACAAACACTCCATCCATGCTTTTGTTCCGGCCCTCTGGTCCAGTTTAAGAACCCATTGTGGCCCTTGAGTCAAAAAGTTTGCCCACCCCTGGACTAGAGTATGAATTTAATTTTCATAAGAGCTGACTATATACTTTTATTTAGATTGTAATGTATTTATTGGTGACTTATGATAATATAAATATAATCAAGATGTTCTGTACAGTTACTTTACAAATTGTAAACAAATCTGTTTTGTAGGATTTGGATCAGAGATACAACACTATTTTGCAGATGTATGGAGAAAAAGCAGAAGAGGCGGAAGAACTTCGATTAGATCTTGAAGATGTAAAAAATATGTATAAGACTCAAATAGATGAACTTTTAAGACAGAGGCTCAGTTAACTTCTGAAAATTACATTCCCATCAAACTGAATGTAATCATTTAATAATAAATGCAGACTTTCAATAAATTCTCTTGTAGAATTAGAAAGTGGAATTTATTATAGAGATAAAACATTGGAAAAAGTTTTATAGTATATAGTAATATTTGAAGTTAAATTATTTTGTGCAATATTTGAACTTTATTTTTGAAACTATCTTTAAAGATTTATTTTTTAAAGCATCTTTTTTTTTTTTTTCCATGAATAGCACCGAGATTTATTACTTTATCCTTATGTCAGTATGGTTGGGGAAGAAGAATGGTGTTCATACATTGTATTATAGATAAAAACTAATTATTTCTATAATTTATATGTTTGTATATATTGAGAACATTTAATGAGTCATATTGACATATTGAAACTTTGAAATCTTTCACACTTAAATCTTCAACATTTCTATTTACTGCTCATGAAAATGGACATTAAGTGTCCAATTTTAAAAAAATATTAAACTTCCTGTTACTAAATTTTGAACTTAATATTTTTCCTTTAAAGTAGAAGTCACACTGACACAGGAGATTAAAGGATGAATAATTTAAGTTAAAAACATTTTTGTGGCCCTAGCCGGTTTGTGTCTCAGCGGATAGAACCTGCAAAGGGTCCTGGGTTCGATTTCCAGTCAAGGTCACATGCGTTGATTGCAGGTTCCTCCTGGCCCAGGCCCTGGATTGGGGCTCCTGCAGGAGGTAACCAATTGATGTGTTTCTCTCACATCAATGTTTCTTTCTGTCTTTCCCTCTCTCTTCCGCTCTCCCTAAAAATCAATACAAAATATCCTCGGGTGAGGATTAACAACAACAACAAAAAAAACTAAAACATTTTTGTGGTCAAGATTTATTTTACCCAGATTCCACAATTAAGTCTGTACAAATTGTGTTACTGTCTGGAGCAAGCTAAGCTGTGCAGTTATCTAGGCATGGTTGGATAATGGGGAAAATGTGCTCAGAATGATTTGTGATGGTATCAGTAACATTTAAGCGATTTTGAAGAGGTTTTGTTTGTACTACCCTATGAAATGAATCAACATAATAAAATTGTTAATATAATTTTCTCTTGAAGATACTTTCACATTTTGTAAAACCTTATTTTTAGCACATTAAAAGTGAATGTTATAGAACATTCATAACAAAATGTAGGAATCAATTTAAATTTGGCATTTGCAATTCTGTGTAATTTTATTTTTTTTCTTGAACCCTTAAACACAAAAATAGGGCAAAATAGCTTTTAAAAATAGCTATCCCTTCTTCCAAATGTTATTTTATTCAGAAGTTAACCAGTCTGTGTTGTATACTTATGAAATATTTTAATTTTAATACCTTTTATTACTGAAAGTCATGTAGCTGCCTTTCCTTACAAAATAAAAACTCTCAGTTGTGAGTTAAATTTTAAACACTAGAACTTTGGAGTATAACTATAAGTAAGCCGTGTTAAGGAATGGAATGCTTTTCAGGGCAATTCAAGTGACATTCTTTTTCTTTTCTTTTTGTATTCCAGGCCGTATTCCTGGCACTGGATTTCTGATGTTTATTTAGCATTAGGAAATATTCTTTCAAAGTGAGCCAAATTCATAAAATTAACTTTCTATATTTTAGTGGTAAGATCAGTGTAATTGCTTTTTGTCACCTTGATTTTTTTTTTTTTTTTAAAATTCAGGGACTGACAGGGAATGGCAAGACTGATAGCAATAAGAAATATTCAGAATTAGAAGATACAGGAAACTTAAGTTGCAAAATTCTGACAAATGTTTGAAATTAGAAGTTTAGGAATTATGAAATTGTTTTTAAAATATTCATTAGTGAGAGGAAAAAACACTTTAGTTGTGGGGAAAAATTGAAATAAAACGATATGATCTATTTTCATATTAAACATTCTCTTCTCTTAATCCTTCTTAACATTAATAAAACCAGTTCAACTTGAAACTTTAAAGAGTTTTCAATTTATTTAATTAAAAAATTCAAAGCAGCTAATTTCATCTCTGGCTGTATATTACCATATGTTGTTCTTTATCTGCAAGTGAATAGTTGATATTCATACTAATCCTATTTTACTGTAAACTTAGATATCTCAATACATTTTTAAGTTGAAAAGTATACTAAATCAATTTCTTGAAAGACTCCACTAAATAAAAGAATATGTATTGAATATTGGTTGCCATATTTTACTTTGTCATTAAGGTTTGTCTATATTCTAAAAAAATAATATTTTAATGGATAAGAATATAGTTTGCAGTTAGATGTTTCTATTCTTGGAAGAAAACAGAAAGATACTATAAATCTTAATTTCAAGAATATGAAAGAAGAGTAAAAGAGGTATGAACATTGTTTTTTATGTATAAACATCTAAGCACAGATGCTAGGCATCCTTCCAACTCTGGGGAAACTAAATTGAGAATACCATTCCTTTTCCCCCTTTGCTTCTGTTTTGCGAACTTCCAGTGTTAACAGTATTTAGCACAGGGAGGAATGTATCTATATTGTGATTTAAGATATTCTAAGTATGGATAATTTCTGACTTAAGGAAACATTAGTTTTTGTAGTTAAATGAAAAGAATGTTCAGCCTAGTCGGTGTGGTTTAGTGGTTGAGCAGTCGACCTATATGATCCAGGAGGTCATGACTCAATTCCCGATTAGGGCATATGCCCGGGTTGTGGGCTTGATTGCCAGTGTGGGGCTTGCAGGAGGCAGCTGATCAATGATGCTCATCATTGATGTTTCCATCTCTCTCTTCCTCTCTGAAATCAATGAAAATACATTAAAAGAAAAAGAATGTTCAGGAAAAATTTGTTCTCATGATCCCTCAATTGGCATTTGATTTATTAATTGAATTAATAATGAATTTTAGAAGTATATGATTTATAGTATTTAGAAAGTAGCCATAAGAAAACAAAATGACTGTAGACACTTTATCTTGTTTTACTTGTTTGTTTAGTATGTATACATTTGTACTATAATACCGTAATTTTTCATTTTTATTTAAAAAATTAATTTTCCTTATTCAATTTTAAGTTATAAAATTTTGTAAAGGGCTGAAAGTATGATTTAAACTACAAATTGATAAATATTTTAATTTTAAATGAAATGTAAATAATAAGCATGGATCTAATTTGAATAAAATTTTTAAAATAGTAATAATGTATTTCATTTTTGACTTAAAGTGGCCAATACCAATGAATGGAGCTGGTACTGTTTTATGAAGATAATATAACTTGTATAAGTTTGGAATTCATATTTTAAGAAAATGAGGATAAGCCCTAATTTTAGTAGGCATTATTAAGACTATTAGTATTACGCATAGTTTTCTAATTAAGATGTATTTTTGGAAAACAATTTTAAGACTTACTGATTATAACTGGCAATTACTGTAAGGATGATTTTTGTGTCTTTTAAAAATCTTAAGCAGCCCTAACTGATTTGGCTCAGTGGATAGAGCATCGGCCTGCGAACTGAAAGGTCCCAGGTTCGATTCTGGTCAAGGGCATGTACCTTGGTTGTGGGCACATCCCCAGTGGGGGGTGTGCAGGATGCAACTCATCGATGTTTCTCTCTCATCGATGTTTCTATCTCCCTTCCTCTCTGTAAAAAATCAATAAAATATATTTTTTTAAAAAAATCTTGAACAGTATCAAAATATATACTAAATGTCTTACAATATTTCTATATTCAGATAACAGATATGCTACCCTCTGTTTTTGAGTTTATATTGGGGCTTATACTCTTGAACTTTGCAACTTAATCCCTTAAAGTACTTGTAAGCTATTGTTTTTATACATATCCATGTTACCTTTTAGCAAACAAAGATCTTTTAACAAGATAGGATGGAAATTAAAAGTATCTTCTTAATACTTTTTTTTTCAAAACAAACAGAACACACACAAAAACCCCAAATGCTTCAGTATTCCGATTGCAACGCAGAGAATTTACTCTAGTGCTGTCCAGAATTTATTCATCATACTGCCCCACTCCCTAGTAAGATACATTTAATTTTAGAATCCTCAAGTAATCTATCTACATAAAAGCCTAAGCAACCGAATGACCAGTGACTATGATGTGCACCGACCACCAGGAGGCAGACACTCAATGCAGGAGCTGTCCCTTGGTGGTTAGTGAGCTCCCACAGCTCCACAGCTAACCTCCCCACTTGCCCCTGTGCCCCTCTCAGCCCTGTCAGCCCCAATTGCTGGCCAGGCCAAGGGACCCCCCACCTGTGCACGAATTTGTGCACCGGGCCTCTAGTAGTAAATACGAGGTGTGAACGAAAAAGGGACTATATAGAAAACTGGACAAGCTCGGGCTACTTGGTATGCCTGATGAGCCCAGTGAAAGAGGAACCACATGGTGGTGTGGTCATAAAT
This sequence comes from Myotis myotis, assembly GCF_014108235.1. Classification (NCBI taxonomy): domain Eukaryota; kingdom Metazoa; phylum Chordata; class Mammalia; order Chiroptera; family Vespertilionidae; genus Myotis; species Myotis myotis. The sequence goes on from NW_023416317.1 coordinate 3,960,506, forward strand.
TCCTAACTGGGTAGGTCATAATGGTAGTCATGCCTATAGTTTCCTTAGCAAAGGGGTTATCTTTGCCTTAAGTGAGCCCTGTGCTTTGGTGTTTTTTAAATTGAATTAGTTGGGATAACATTGGTTAATATAAGTTTCAGGTGTACATGTTTATAATACATTATCTGTATATTGTGTACTCAACTTGAATTATCATATAGTTGACCCATTTGGCCTCTTCATCCTCTCCTCACTGCCTTCCTCTCTGGTAACTACCATACTGTTGTGTCTATGAGTTTGTTTTGTTTGTTCATTTGTTGCTGACCCAGGGCACATTGAGGGGGTTGGTTAGTAAATGGTTTGCATATTACCCTATTCCATAAAAAATTCAGGAATACATGACCGATCCCAGGGAATTTGAAAAGGGATTGTATACCTGCACTTAATCTTTAAATCAATATTTTGAAGTTGATGCCATTATTGGCTGCTTTTATTTTTATTGATTTCAGAGAGGAAGGGAGAGGGGGAGAGAGAGAAAAACATCAATGATGAGATAGAATCATTGATCGGCTCCCTCCTGCACACTCCCTTCTGGGGACCTAGTCTGTAACCCGGGCATGTGCCCTTGACTGGAATTGAACCCAGTCCACAGGCTGATGCTCTATCCACTGAACCAAACCAGGCAGTGGTTCTCAACCTGTGGTTTGCGACCCCTTTGGTGGTCGAACGACCCTTTCACAGGGGTCGCCTAAGACCATCCTGCATATCAGATATTTACATGACGATTCATAACAGTAGCAACATTACAGTTATGAAGTAGCAACGAAAATAATGTTATGGTTGGGTCACAACATGAGGAACTGTATTTAAAGGGCCAGAAGGTTGAGAACCACTGAGCTAGGGCTATATATATTTCTTTATTGTGGCAAACCAGCTTGTTAAAAAAATTATTTTAAATGGCTGCAATTCATTTGAATCAACTAACAGGAAAGCTACACTTCCTGTGCATAACAAAAATAGGATGGTGGCAAGTAAGCTCAGAAAAGCATTTTCAAAAATTACTATCCTGCCTGGCAAGCGTGGCTCAGTGGTTGAGCACCAACTTATGACCCAGGAGGTCACGGTTGCGGGTTCGATCCCCAGTGTAGGGTGTGCAGGAGGCCACCAATTGATTCTCATCATTGATGTTTCTATCTCTCCCTTCCTCTCTGAAATCAATAAAAATATTAAAAAGAAATTACTGTCCTTATTGGTAAGGGGTGGGCAAAGTATGAAATAGGCCAAGTCCTTTACATGAAGAGTAAATGAGTTAATACCGTAAAGTGATTCAGAACAATTACTGGCCCATGTCAAATACCATGTGTTTTTGTGTTATTTGAAAAAAGTCCAGATAACATTCCTAATTTAGCAGGTTATTAATGGAACTTGTAGCACCTAAAAGCTTATTTTAAAAGCATGTAAGCCTTTGGAGATGTGGTCAGCAATTAGATAGACATGAGCAGAGCAAGGACGATGGGCCAGGTACAGAAGGTCACCGGTGGAAAGCCCTGGGCGCCTTGCAAAGGACAATGCTAGGTGGGACCTGGCCCTCAGGGTGACTCTTTTCTCCCCTAGCATTTGCTGGTCATGCTTTTTGGACCCCTGACCTTTCCTCCCTAGAGATAACATTTAGGCCTCAGTGACATTTCAGCTCCTGGCTCAGGAAAGCAGCCAAACCAGACAAGTGACCCCAGGGCTGACCTCAGGACCAGCTGCATTAAATAATGACCCCTCTCCAGGCTCGGACCCATTCATCAGTGGAGACCCGGACCCTGAAAGGACACCCCTGGAAAGCTGCTGAATATGCCACTGAGATCTTCCTGGGACCGCCCCTAAAATCTCACCCTTAGAACCCTTAGGATGGAGGGCTCGGTGCCTCTCCCTCCCAGGAGCACAGGGAGCCTGTCCCCCCCAGGCCCCCTCCTCCAACCCCCCTAGCAGGCGCCTTACCATCACCTTCCTCACTCCCAAGCTCCAAGGCCCCTTCCTTTATCTCAGTAACTGGTTTCCTAAGCCCATCTCTTCTAGGAATTACTTTTTCCACCTCTGTGATTTATCAAATAAATGTTTCTCTAATTTGGGTCTTGGCTCTGATTTCTTTCTTAGCCAGAATTCAGGTTACCGAGGTTGCTGGACGAGGTTGCTGAGCCCAGGTCCGGTCAGACCCCACCAGTCTAACACCCGGTGCCCTTCCGCTGCCCACAACAGAAATAAACTGTTGTATTTCCTGTAATCGTATTACTTAACACTGGTGACTTTCTGTGCATAAGGTTACTTTGTGCCAGCCTTCATGTAACCCGCAAATCGTTCAAGTTGAGTCAGTATTGATCAACTCTAGTATGCTCTATACCAGTGGGGTAGATGGGGGTTCAAAAAATGATACAATAAAAGAGTTAAAATAATTATAAAATAACAAACTGGTAAAGATTAAACTCCACAGGCAGCATTTGAACTTGGTGAGTTTCTGATAGTAGGAGAGAGGCAACTGTACTGCATACAGTGTGAGTGGACCCCAGAAATCTCACCACCAGAAAGGGCCAGCTCTGACAGCCAGGGGCACTTCGGTCTGATCAGGGAACAGCAAACCCGCCTCCGTGCCACGCAGCCCGGTGAACAGAGCCGGTTTCCCACTGCCCGTCCCGGGGTCCCGCGCTCTCCCAGCTCTGCGGAGCCCGCACCCCGACCCCGCCTCTCGCCCCGCCGCCCCGCCGCCCCGCCGCCCCGCCGCCCCGCCTCCCCGCCTCCCCGCCTCCCGCCGCCCCGCCGCCCCGCCGCCCCGCCTCCCCGCCTCCCCGCCTCCCCGCCGCCCCGCCTCCCCGCCTCCGTGCCCGCGTGGGCTGGCGGAGCGGGGCTCCCTGGCGCCCCCTGGCCCGGGCGGCGGGTTTCCGCTGAGCCGCAGTGGCGAGCGCTGACTCCCTCCTCCTGAGCAGCGGCTTCTCCTCCGGCTGAGCCCCGACTCCCCGGCTCAGGTGGGACTCTCCCCGGGACCCGCGGCGCCTTCCCACCCCCTCCCCTCCCTTCCCTCCCTTCCTGCGGCGGCCGGGCTGCGCGCCCCCGGCCCCAGCGCCTAGTCTCCCGGCGCGGCTCCCGGCTCCCGGCTCCCGGCTCCCGGCCCCGGGCGCTTCGCCCCTTCTGGGCGCGGGCGGCGCCGCGTGGCCCTGGGCGCGCGGGGGACCCGTCGGCGGGGGCGGCGTGCGGGCAGGTGCGGGCGGCCCAGGATCCCGGAGTCCCCGGCGCAGCCCCGCGGGGCCCGGGTGTGCAGCCGAGCGCGGCAGGGCGGCCGCGGAAGGGCGCTCGCGCCGACTCCTCCGCGCTGGTCCCCGTTGACGTTCCAGCCGAGCTGGCGGCCTCTCCGTCGGGCAGCCAGGCCGCTCGCCGGCCATCTGCCGCCGCCAGGCTTCGGGCACCGCGGGGCGAGCGCTCGGGGGTCCCTGTTCAGCTGCGTGTAGCTGCCCGTTGGTCCACCGCGTCCCGCACGTTTTCCCGTCTGCTCGGAGCACCGCCCCAGCCCACCCACTGCGCCCTGGCCGCCGCCGTGTTTCCTCTCTCAACGTCTCTTAGGCTTTTCCGTTTTCTCTTGCCTCCTCTTAGGCCTTTGGAAACCCACTCGGGCTGCAGGAGTGGAGGGAGCCGGCCGCTTTGTGCTGAAGGAAAAAGTAGCTCAGCTACTAAAGCTTCCATCTGCCCGAGAAGGGCCCCCACCCCTTCCCGGGGGCCTTGCGGCAGGACTCCACACCCAAAGGCCTCCACGGGCCCGGGGTGTGCCTCCTGCACCAGCAGCCACCTGCCCCTAGCTTATGCAAGTGGGTGCGTGCCCTCTGCAAAAACCAGGCTTCTGATCTGTGATGGTGGGTTTAGTTATGTATGGCTAGAGCTCGGTCCAGGACAATACACGTGGATAACCAAAGGGCAGGAGGACTTGGTCACAACAATGACTTTATTTCTGGGGAGGATGAGTCAAAGGATAGGATGTCCGGTCTCTTGCACAGGGAGGCTCAAGTCCAGTCCTAGTGTGACTCAGTGAGTGGGGTTACCAGGCTGAGAGCCAGCAAGTTGTTTGCTGCTAGGAATGCTTATCCGCCTGTACCAGTTGCTGCCTGCTTCTCCTGCTCAGCTCGAAGTTGGTACCTGTAACTCTGAGTGTGGTTTCATTAAGGCAGAGAGAGAGCACCAGCAACCAGGCCTTTTATTTAGTTAGGCCTTAGCTCACTAAGTGCCAGACCCTTCGCTTACAGGTTATCTCATCAATTTTTTTCTCTCTTATTATTTCCATTGACTCAAAATATCACCTGGGTAGTAAAAACTACTACTGCATCTTTTTAGGTAATGTGTTTCATTTCTGACAGCTATATACATCTGAAACATTATAACAGCTGCAGGGGGGTTTTGAGGATTAAAGTGGTAAATATTTTCATTATAAGATACTATTACTGTTTTTTAAAAAATACATTTTTATTGATTTCAGAGAATAAGGAAGAGAGAGAGAGAAAAAATTCAATAGTGAGAGAGAACCATTGATCAGCTGCCTTCTGCACACTCCACACTGGATCAAGCCCTCAACCTGGGCAAATGCTCTGACTGGGAATTGAATCGTGACCTCCTGGTTCATAGGTCAGTGCTCAACCACTGAGCCATGCGGGTCGGGTGATACTGTTACTATTAATATGTACTTTTTACAAAGATTTTTATTTTTTAATATATTTTATTGATTTTTTACAGAGAGGAAGGGAGAGGGATAGAGAGTTAGAAACATCAATGAGAGAGAAACATCGATCAGCTGCCTCCTGCACACTCCCTACTGGGGATGTGCCCGCAACCAAGGTACATGCCCTTGACTGGAATCGAACCTGGGACCCTTGAGTCCGCAGGCTTACGCTCTATCCACTGAGCCAAACCGGTTAGGGCTTATAAAGATTTTTAAATTGATTTTTAGAGAGAGAGGAAGGGAGAGGGAGAAAGAGAAACATCAGTATGAGAGTGAAACACTTAGCTGCCTCCTGCATGGCCCCTACTGGGGATCAAGCCTGCAACCTGGGCATGTGCCCTGATGTAGAATCGAACCCACAACCTTTAGGTGCACAGGGCATGCCTAACTAACTGAGCCACACTGCACACTGGCCAGGGCGAATTTATACTTTTAAATTTTATAAAATTGTAATCAACTCCCTGTTTGATAAAAGTCCTAACCAAGAAGATTAATTCAGATCACCCTTAAAACAGATAACAGTATACTCTAGCTCCACCCAAAAGAAAATTGGAGTTTACCACTCTCCTTGGTGTCCCCCCTGTCCAGAGGTGACCTGCTGGCCTTGGAAGTTGGGGCTAATGGGGCACAGCAGTCTGCTTCTGAAAGCCCCCGCTTTATCGCCCACAGTGAACGAACTGATTTTGAAAGTTGAGTTTTCCAGTGTGCCCTGGTGACAGCAGACCTAGCCGGGAGCAGCTAAGGTGTATACAGCTTGATCACCTTGTGGAAAGAGCACTTTTTTTTTAAATAGAGAAAAGATACCACTAAAGTGAACCAGAAAGATTATTGTCTATGATATGTTGTCTGTGATACTGATTATTGTCTATTAGAGGTGCGGTGCATGAATTTGTGCATGGGTGGGGGCCGCAGGGAGTAGGGGGAGCTGGGAACCGATTGGCCCTCTGGGCGGGCGGAGGGATGGTCTTACTGGCCTGGGATCCAATCCATCCCTCTGACATTTGCACTGGTTGTCAGGAGCCACCTGGCAGCCGCTTTTATATTGTTTCTTCCTTGTGGAGCATCTAGGGAGGGGAAGCGGTGTGGTGCCTGAGGCAGACTTCCAGGAGGCTGGCAGCACTGTCAGGATCGTGCCGGCAGCGCTGGTTCATCAGTGCCTGGCCCGTTCTCCAGAGATTGGAACTGTAGGACTACTGAGGGAGTGAGTGGCTGCTGCCGGGCTGGTGGACCGTGGGAGGGGTCTGTCAGCTGAGCGGCGCTCCCGCTGTGAGAGCACACTGAACACCAGGGGGAAGCTCCTGTGTTGAACATCTGCCCCCCGGTGGTCAGTGCATGTCATAGTGACCGGTCATTCTGGTTGTTCCGGTCGTTCCGTCGTTAGGTCACTTAGGCTTTTATATATACCAGTATACTAGAGGCCTGGTGCACGAAAATCGTGCACTGGGGTGGGGGTTCCCTCAGCCCAGCCTGTGCCCTCTCACAGTCCGGGAGCCCCATGATCAATTGCCCCAAAGAGGTGGGCCCTGCCCACCCGGCCAGGGCTCCACGATGGATTGCCCCCCAGTAGAGGGAGGCCCTGCCCACCTGCCACAGCCCACCAGTCGGTGGCCTGGGCCTCCCTCTTTGGGGTGATCGTGGAGCCCCCCCGACTGATCGATTGCTCCGCTGGCCTGTGGCCTGGGCACTCATGGGGCAATGGCCGGGCCCCCAACCAATCACATCTCACCTTCCTTGGCTGGCCTGGCGCCAATGGGTATCATAGTGTGGTCATCTGGAAGGTCGTCCAGAAGGTAGTTTGGCTGTCTGGTCTAATTAGCATGTTATGCTTTTATTATTATAGATAGATGATAAATAGGGAAATCTGGTCCAAGAGATGTAGATGGGGAGAGTTAGAAAGGCACTGAGGTCTGTAACCATTATCTCTTCGCAATTCTAAAGCAGGACAGGGAGAGCCTCAGGGTCTGTCTCGGAGGCAGACTGCCTGGATTTCACTCCTGCAGTTTTCCAAGTCTTAGCTCTTACTGCCACCATAGATTGTCATACACAAGGGCAGGGAGTCAGTTCCTGACTGCGTGCTTGTTGCTGCACCTTGGTACCGAGACCCTGGCGCATGGTACTTGCTCAGGCTGGTTGTATTGTTATCTCACTCAGCAGACATGCTGGCTCTGAGCCATGGCACTTCTTTTCCTCTGTCTCGCTGGCATGTGTCCCTGCTCCTCATCATTCAGGTCTCAGCTCAGATGTCAGTGAGCACCCTGCACCCCATCCAACATGGTTTTAAACATTTGTTTTATTATTTTTAAAATATCTTTTTATTGATTTCAGAGAGAAAGAGAAACATCAATGATGAGAGAGAATCATTGATTGGCTGCCTCCTGCATGCCCCACACTGGGGATCAGGGATTGGGGATTGAGCCCCCAACCTAGGCATGTGCTCTGAGTGGGCATTGAATTATGACCTCCTGGTTCATAGGTCGAGACTCAACCACTGAGCCACGCCAGCTGGGCTAAACATTTATTTAATAAACATACAACATTTAACACACCAGGTACATCTAAACACTTTACCAATATTTAATGCACAGCCCTATGAGGAAGGCTTATTATAATTTCCATATTATAGATGGAAAAGCTGAGGTACAGAAAAGTTAAATAACTTGCTAAAGTCATACAGCTTAGGAATCTGCATCTGGATTCAAACCTAGTTGGTACAGTTTTAAAGTCCAAATTCTTAACTACATTATACTATGTTGTCTGTCATATTACTTTTATTTCAGGCAGCAGCAAACTGGGTCATATTAAGGACTTCCTCCCATTTTGGTAAATATAATTTTATTAGAACAGCCATACCCCCTCCTTCAGCTGCTTTCCTGACAAAGGCACTGTGGAGTAGTTGTCACAGAGACTGTACAGCCTGCAAATGCGAAGTAGATTTGGCCCTTTGCAGAAAAGGTCACCGGCCCCTGGGTTACTTGAGTCACAGCCCTTGTCATCTTCTGAAGTTGTGTGTTTATTTTATGTCTCTTGCACTAGGTTACAAGCTCCAGGAGAGCAGGGGTTTTCTTGCTTTGTTCTCCCCTGTATTCTTAGCTCTGATAAGAAAAAAAATATCCTGAAATGTTCTCAATTAAATTACAGCAGCTGGAGAGCGAGAGAAAGAGAGCTTGTTAGTCTGAGAATGGCTATGGGCCTGCTAGCAAAAAACTAGTCACATTCTTGTTTTACCTGTTGGGATTTCGGATTAATTTCCAGGTGGATATTCTGCAGATTATTTTAGCCAGCCACCATCTAATCCCAGGAACCCGTGCTTCTCCCAGCAGCCCATGGGAGCTGGTGTTCTCCTGCAGACGCTGCTGCCTCTTGCAGGGGCGTGGCCGCCCCCACTGCTTTGCCTGTAGCTCCTGTAAATTCTTCCCGACCACTTCCTTCTCTCCCTGTCCCGGCTGGATGGATAAAGATGCTTGCAAAACTCCAGGATGACAGACATGCTTTATCTTCTTGCCATGCTGCTGGGGGTTTAGACTCCGTGCCCCAAGACCCATCTTCATTTTGGCTAGCATCTTTGGCTCAATAAAACCTTACTTTTAAAAAGACTTGTACATCGCTTCTCGGCCATTTGGCTAAGATCAAGTGTAGTATCTGTTCTTATCAGTTTAAAAAGACTTGTAAAAAAGGGGACATCTGTAATACTTTCAACAATAAAGATAAATTTTTTAAAAAGTAAAAAGATTTTCAGCCATGGAAATTAGAAAGTTTTAGTGTAACAGCTCCTAACACAGTGCCTGGCACATAACAGGTGCACAGTAAACGCTGTATTTATGGACTAAAGGCACGTTATGCCCTGATGTAGCAAAGTTCATTGTAATTATGCTTAGCGCTGGCCCCCTGAGATTGTTGAAGGATTTGTCTTGAGGAACGTGTTTGCAATTTGATCTCTAGGTTTGGAGGCTGCGATGATAATGCTGCTTGTCTTTGGAGTGTTGCTTCATGACCTCCCACTGAGTCGCCCTCACAAGGCTTCGCCCCAGGTGGGGGCCGAGGGCGCCCAGGGCGGGCCTGGGTTTGACTACGCCAGCATCCGCCTGCCCGAGGAGCACCTCCCCTTCTTTTTGCACAACAATGGGCATATTGCCAACATCTGTAAGAAAGACCCACACTGCCCTTATAAGGTAGGTTACTTCTCTTGTTTATTAAAAGCATGCAGTTTAGACTAGCTTACAAATTCTGCTTTATAACTTGAACTTGAAGGTAGCATTTTATCTTTTGGTTGTAAGGTGAGTTGATCATTGTATTTCATATAAGGCTTCTAACGACCAAACTTTGTTTAAAACTCTGTCCCACTCACAGCAGTGAGATTTAAAATCTAAATCACTAGTACTACAGTAAATAGGAACCCAGTACTATTTGTATACTCCATAAGTGAATCAAATTAGATTATATACACAAAAGAGTATCTGTTTAAAAATCACTAAAGAATTTGACACCTCTTCCTCCTTCAGCTGCACTGAGGGTCTGTCCCTTAGCACTTCATTTCGATAATAACACCTCTGGCCCTGTCTCCACATAATTAAGGTTGATACTGAGGCTGTCCTTCTGGTGTAGAGCTCTTGGAAAGGCCTCAAATTGGAGCCCGTTAAGGCAGCTTGTGAGGCCCTGAGATCAAAGCTGGGCCTGTGGAACACTTCCTTTCCCACGGTGCTGGCACAGGAGCCCGCCGACGGAGGCCTGGGAACCAGTAAGAGCCTGCGGGGCTCTCTGGCCACCAGCAGCTGCTGTGGCCCACGGGCTGCATAGCTTTCCATGTCTGTGGGATCTCTGCTGATCTGGATGCATGAGTAAAGTTGCTGATCCTTTTAATTTAGCTGATTGTTTTGGTGACAAATTCCATTTCAGGTGACTTTTAGGATCTGGTTTTAGAGTCAGTTTGCTCTCTGAGAAAGGAAGGCTGTTTCAGGAGGCTGCTTCCAGAAGTTTCAATGCAAGTGGTCTCTGGTTGTCCAGGCAAAGCCTAGGCTTTTGGTCAGGGGACAAACATGGGGAGGGGCTGGTAATTAAAGATAGTTGTTGTTAAGAACCTGAAGACTCCTAGTCTTAGAATTTACTCTTGTAATTTTTATTGCATGAGTATGTATCGTAACATATAAAAGTGAAAGTCCTATAATGCTTTGTTTCTTCATGGAAAAATCTAAGAGTCCTCTCTAAATGTCAGAAGAAGGGAGCCTCATCTACATGCACATTGGTAGGGTCACCGAAGGAGGAACGCACGAGGCCAAAAGGGGTAAAGAATTATGATTTATTGGGTCCTCCTGAAAACCAGATGGGCTGAGCCCCCAAATGGTTCCAGCACCAGGGACTGGGAGCCTGAGGTTTTAAAGGAACCCAGGTGGGCTTTTTCTGGTCAGAGAACTCTCTGGGCAGATCTGGATCCTGGAAAGGTCCAGAGGGGAAGGAGAATGGTCTTAGCAAGTGGAAGGTGGTTTAAGTGAAAGGGAATGTCAGCAGTGAAGTGGCCTGAAGGTCAGTCTCCCAGAGAAGGGGGTATTGACTCAATTATTTGATCAGACCCAACACACATGATTTATGTTCTAGAAACACTTAGAAAACCTGAAGTACTGCTGGGGCTATGAGGAATCCTGCAGACCCGAGTTCCGGTTCAGCTACCCTGTCTGCACCTACGTGGACATGGGATGGTAAGTAATGCCTCCCCTTTACGCTGACCTTCACGGCCGGGGATGCTGATCCCCCGTTCGCAGCGAGGCTCTTTGGTTTTAGATAGTAACTCCTTTAGGTATCAGTTTGCTCACATGGTCACGGATTCAACTTGACTGCCCCCAGGAATAGCTGTCATTTCCTCTGTCAGGGGGAGAAACGGTATAGATCACAGAAAATATTGCCCCCGGCAGACGCTAGGAAGATAAACTGATGTTTTCCTCGTGATTCTGGAGGGAAAGTCAAGTGTAATTGAAACTGGAAAAGCCGGTGTTTGTGGGGCTGGTCACCACCAGAACCAGTAAGTAGAGGTGAGGATTGAGTCTTTACGGGCGCTTTATCCAGATGGCCTGCGATCTGAGAAGACTGCGGGTTGTGTACCCCAAAAAGACTGTGTTACCTGTCATCTCCAGCCAGCCCTTTAAAAGGAGAAGAAAGGTGTAGGTAAAGGGTTTGGAATTCAGGAGCAAGGAGGTCAGGGGTTCGGAATTCAGCAGGAAAGGTTAGCCAGGTCAAAGCTGCGTCCGTGATTTCCCAGCATCCTCTCACCTGCTGATGGGTGTCTGCGGGGCGGTGGGCGTTCCCTCCCGGGAGCACAGTGGCTCGGGCTTGGCCACTCGCAGTGCTCCTGGGCCAGGGGTCGGGTTGCTGGCTGGTCTCCTCGGGTCAACGCGGGCCATACATTCCAGTCCCCGGAACAGTAGCCTTCCACGTGCATTGATGACCAAGCCTAGTAACTGTGTCTAAAGCTAAACATGTTAACACCTGGAGTCCCCACCACAGTTACTACAGTCAGTACAGTCACGGTGCGGGAGGAGTGTGGGTGGAGGTGGAAGAGGCATAGAGGGGATAAATGGTGATGGAAAAATAAAATACATAAAAATCATGCCAGGTTAATGGTAAGTAAAATACAGTAATTAGCAGTCCATTCTCTTTAGTTCCGGATGACCCTAATCTAACACATACAATGTGTGCATTTGTATTATAAGTGAGTATGTCTGTAAATAATGTATTTTGGTAACTTATTCATGTAGCAAGGGATCGTTTTAAGAAAATTATGATAGTTTACTTAAAAAAATTAATGAAAAACTTACAGCAATGTAACCTTTCGAAAGAAGACTCAAGTCTCAGAAAAAAGAAAAAGAAAAAAAGTGACGAAAGTCTTTGTTTGCAAATAGGACGGATACCCTGGAATCAGCCCGGGACACGTTCTGGCAGCAAGCGGACTTCGGATACGCTGGCGCGCGGAGGCGGGAGCTGCGGGAGCTCTGCCGGCCCCAGCAGATGGTGGGCTGGTGGTCAGCGGTGGGCTGGCGGTGGGCTGGCGGTCAGCGGTGGGCTGGCGGTGGCCTGGCGGTCAGCGGTGGGCTGGCGATGGGCTGGCGGTCAGCGGTGGGCTGGCGGTCAGCGGTGGGCTGGCGGTGGGCTGGCGGTCAGCGGTGGGCTGGCGGTGGCCTGGCGGTCAGCGGTGGGCTGGCGATGGGCTGGCGGTCAGCGGTGGGCTGGCGGTCAGCGGTTGGCTGGCGGTGGGCTGGCAGTCAGCGGTGGGCTGGCGGTGGCCTGGCGGTCAGCGGTGGGCTGGCGATGGGCTGGCGGTCAGCGGTGGGCTGGTGGTGGCCTGGCGGTCAGCGGTGGGCTGGCGATGGGCTGGCGGTCAGCGGTGGGCTGGCGGTCAGCGGTGGGCTGGCGGTGGGCTGGCAGTCAGCGGTGGGCTGGTGGTCAGCGGTGGGCTGGCGGTGGCCTGGCGGTCAGCGGTGGGCTGGCGGTGGGCTGGCGGTCAGCGGTGGGCTGGCGGTGGGCTGGCGGTCAGCGGTGGGCTGGCGGTGGGCTAGTGGTCAGCGGTGGGCTGGCTGTGGGCTGGCGGTCAGCGGTGGGCTGGCGGTCAGCAGTGGGCTGGCGGTGGGTTAGCGGTGGGCTGGCGGTCAGCTGTGGGCTGGCAGTCAGTGGTGGGCCGGCGGTCACGGTGGGCTGGCAGTGGGCTGGTGGTCAGCGGTGGGCTGGCTGTGGGCTGGCGGTCAGTGGTGGGCTGGCGGTGGGCTGGTGGTCAGCGGTGGGCCAGCGGTGAGCGGTGGGCTGGCGGTGGGCTGGTGGTCAGCGGTGGGCTGGCTGTGGGCTGGCGGTCAGTGGTGGGCTGGCGGTGGGCTGGTGGTCAGTGGTGGGCCGGCGGTCAGCGGTGGGCCGGCGGTCAGCTGTGGGCTGGAGGTCAGCTGTGGGCTGGCGGTGGGCTGGCGGTCAGTGGTGGGCTGGCTGTGGGCCGGCGGTCAGCGGTGGGCTGGCGGTCAGCGGTGGGCCGCCGGTCAGCGGTGGACTGGCTGTGGGCCGGCGGTCAGCGGTGGGCTGGCAGTCGGCGAGCGGTTTATTTAATATGCTCCTGTGTTTAGATCATGATGTGGAAACACGGTGGACGGCCTTGAGAAAGGACTCCTTGCTCCTGTGTGTTTATTGGCTTAGACTCTTTTAACTTCTGAAAACAAGTTGTTCCGTGTCCTTTGGAAACTGTGTCCTAGTTTCACACATACATCAGGTGGCCATATTGTGAGGCAGTTAAAATATCACTATTAGCATTTCCCTTAAGCATGTGCTAAAGAAGATAAATTGATAAAATGCATCTTTACACATTTGCTTGCAAGTACTTTGGGACAGGATACACTCACCATGCTGCTCATGTTTGCTTAGGACTTCACAGCGTGCAAACAGCTGTTCTGAATATGTGAGCTGGTTGGGTTCTCGCAGGCACAGCAGAAGGCGGGCAGAAAGGCCCCGGGTCCTCAGCGACAGTAAGCAGCTTCGGTGAGACCAACAGCTGCTACGGGGACTGTGCACCTAGAATTAGAACGCAGGTCTGTGCGTTGTCACCCTCACTGCATGCACTCAGCTGGTAAACGCACCTTTGCCAGAGGCAGCCACTGTCAGTCAGAAGAAGGACAGGGTTCAAATCCTGATTCCTGGACAGGCACCCAACGGTCTGTTTTTCAATTTCTTCTGCTTTTTAAACTTTTAAAAAAATATAGATTTTTATTGATTTCAGAAGGAAAGGAGAGGGAGAAATATGGATGAGAATCACTGATTGGCTGCCTCCTGCCTGCCCCCTTCTGGGGATCAAGCCCACCACCTGGGCGTGTGCCCTGACTGGGAATTGAACCATGACCTCCTGGTTCATAGGTTGATGCTCAACCACTGAACCACATTGGCCCGGCAATTCCTTCTGCTTTTAAGCCATGCCTATTTCAGAGCTTGTGGTAAGGATGAAGTGAGAGTCTGTATATAAAAATGCTCAGTGCAGGGTCCCAGTCCAAGCAAAGGGCTCAGTGTTTGTTTTTACAGGTCCAGGGAGTTGTAGGGTCTGTTTTCTTCCCATGTGCTTGAACCCTGGCCAAGTCTCGGACATCTCAGGCTTCTCCATGGTCTTCAGGCAATCAGAAAATTAAAGAAAGATTTTATTAATGCACTTGCATGCACTCTGTAGCTTTTGGAGGCTGTCACATAATAGGACTTGAGGCACTTCTCGCAGGAGGCAGGGCAGGACCCGCACTGTGCTTGTGCCTGCAGCAGACGCCGTCTCACCTGCCATCCTCTGGCCTGAGTCTGCTGTCTGTGCACAGGGCAGGCAGGAGCCATGGCCCACCTGGCACACTCCTCCGGGGCGGTTTGTAGAATGCTCTCCTGGCCAAGATCTACCTCCGTGTGCTTTGTGCTCTCAGAGCCTGATCCCTTACCAACTGTGGACTCCAGAACACTGTGCCGGTCAAGGCCTTGTGTTCATGGGAGTTACAGGAAAAACAAATGGCATTTAATCTATAAGTAAAATCCAGAGAAGATACTAGTAAAGTTCTTGACACTCCCTCTTCCCGCACAAACCAGACTGGTAGAGACAGGAGCCGGCTCTGGTGGCCGCCTTGCCAGCTCGCTTATGTCAATGATTTAGAAAACATTGCCCTGTGTCACCGTTGAGACAGGGACCTCCACCAGCTTTCTGTTTGCAGACAGTACCTCTTATGGAATTGGCACACTGCCCTTCAGCCTTGCATTTTAATGTCTTGTGTGTGTTCATCTTGTTTCATTTGGCTCGTCTTTGAAAGATGCTTTTCACACACTGTGGTGGTGATGGTTCTGAGAGCTTTTCTACTTAGAGGACTGAACCACACATTCCGCTCTTGCCTTAACAAGAGGTGATATAAATAGAACATTGGGAGTTCTTAGTCACTGAAAAATGTGAAAATGGGCAAAACTATGTGTGGTCAAAACCTGCGTGGGAGGGAAATGTCCTAAACAGAAGCAGCCTTTGGGAGCATGCCTCGTTACACCGTGTGGCTCAATCTCAAGGTGCACATGCTGTCACACGTCTAGCACGTCTGGGGGTGTCCTTGGAATGTTAATACTCAGAGTTGTTTTCTCAACCTTATTTCAGAGTGACTCGAGTCTGGTATGTTCCCGCTACCTTCAGTATTGCAGAGCAACCAATCTCTACCTTGACTTAAGAAACATCAAGAGAAACCATGACAGGTACTTAAGTGATTGATGTTAAAAATCCAATAGAAATTCTGAAATATTTTCAGGCCCAGGGATATACCTTGGGTTTGCTTCATAAAGATGTGACGATGAGGCTGGGACAGGTGGAGGTTGGGGGACTTGATTGGCCACGAGTTGATTGTTGTGAAGCTGGGTTTTGGGTCCATCAGCTTCCTTCCTATACGATTCTGCTGCTTTTGTATACATTTGAAATATCTAATCTAATAAAAGACAAACATGCAAATTGACTGTACCTTCGCTACGCCTTAAGCCATGCTCACCAGCCAATCAGAGCAACTATATGCAAATTAACCCAAGATGGCAGCTGGCAGCCACAGAGCTGAAGCGAGCAGGAGGCTTGGTTGCTCCAGTGATGGAGGAAGCCAAGCTTCCCGGCTGGCACTGAGCTCCACTGAAGGCAACAAAGTTTCAATTATAGAAGCTAAATAAACTCCAGGTAAGTGCTTTCAGCAGGCCGTGGCCAAGGAGCTGGAGTGAGTAGGAGCCGGCTCTGAGCTTCACTGAAGGCAACAAAGTTTTAATTATAGAAGGTAAATAAACCCCAGAATAAAAAAAGGAAAAAGAAAAAAAGGAGAGGCTGGGAGCTTCCGTCGCCGGGGGGCTTGGCCAGCCTGAAAACGGCCCTCAGCCCCTCACCCAGACTGGCCAGGCACACCAGTGGAGACCCCCAACCCTAAAGGGGGTGTGGCCAGCCTGCAAACAGCCATGAGCCCCTCACCCAGGCTGGCCAAACCTCCATGACGTGAGGATCCCCACTGTGGGGGGAGGCTTGACCAGCCTGCAAACAGCCATCAGCCCCTCACCCAGGCTGGCCAAACCTCCATGACGTGAGGATCCCCACTGTGGGGGGAGGCTTGACCAGCCTGCAAACAGCCATCAGCCCCTCACCCAGGCTGGCCAGGCACCCCAGTGGGGACCCCCACCCTGAAGGGGGTGTGACCAGCCTGCAAACACCCATCAGCCCCTCACCCAGGCTGGCCAGGCACCCCAGTGGGACCCCCACCCTGATCCAGGATACTCTTCAGGGCAAACCAGCTGGCCCCCACCCATGCACCAGGCCTCTATCCTATATAATAAAAGGGTAATATGCAAACTGACCCTAACAGCAGAAAGACTGGAATGACTGGTCACTATGACACACACTGACCACCAGGGGCAGATGCTCAATGCAGGAACTGCCCCCTACTGGTCAGTGCGCTCCCACAGGGGGAGCTCTGGTCAGCTACAAGCCAGGCTGCCGGCTGCCAGTACAGCGGTGGTGGTGGGAGCCTCTCCTGTCTACTCAGCAGCGATAAGGATGTCCGACTGCAGCTTAGGCCTGCTCCCCGCTGGCAAGTGGACATCCCCCAAGGGCTCCCTGGCTGCCAGAGTGATGTCTGACTGCCAGCTTAGGCCCAATTCCCCAGGGAGTGGGCCTAAACCAGCAGGTGGTCATCCACCAAGGGGTCCCAGACTGCGAGAGGGCACAGGCCAGGCTGAGGGACCGCCCTGAGTGCACAAATTTTTGTGCACCGGGCCTCTAGTTCTATTATAAAGAGTTTGGTTCTGATGAAAAACTGATTTTGGTAAACCACTTTGGTGACAGCTCATGTGCTTGAGTCCTGAAAAATTTTTCCAATGTAATTTAATTTTTGTTATCGACCAGGTTTCAGGAGGATGTTTTCCAGACTGGTGAAATTGGAGGACACTGTAAGCTTGATGTGCATACATTGATGTCTGAAGGTCAGCGCAAAAGCCCCCTGCAGTCTTGGTGAGATTTTTTTTTTTTTACTGTGTTTGTAAAATATTTGCCTTTATTTCTGGAACTTGCAGATTTTGGTAGGGAATCTCAAATGGAAAGTTTTACTTCATTTGTGAATAATTTGGCATGAGCTTTCAGGAATTGATGGCTTCAGAGCAAATCCACCAGTTATAACTGAATTAAATATGTTTATAAAATATTAGGAAGTATGATATAGTACATACTTTTTGCTAATGGAAGAAAAAAATGAGTTAAAAAATAATGAATTTTTATTAACTCGTAATTTCTGTGTTTTGGGGCATACATTTAAAAAAGAAACACAATTTATTGAAGTCTGTAACAAGCATAGAGAAAAGTATATAGTTTGGATTATGAACGAGTGAACCTACCTGTGTGACTCTGACCCAAGTCAGAAATAGACCATCATCGGGACATCTGTAATACTTTCAACAATAAAGATAAATTTAAAAAAAATAGACCATCACCAGCACCCAACTCTCTCCCAGTCCCAACCCCCATCCTCCTCTCCAAAGATAAACGCTATTCTGACTTTCAACACCATTGATCAGCTTTTTGAACTTTATATAAATTGGGGAATACATTTTGATTTAAAACATTTTTAAAATTAAACTAGTTCTGTGTTTACTAAGAAAGTTACCATCTCTAGAAATGAAGGAATTAGGGTAATTTAAATTTTTTTTTATTTTAAAATACTTTTAGACTCATAGAAGTTTAAAGATACAAGGTGCTCCCATTGTAGCCTTATTCTGGCTTCCTCAAATGGTGACATCTTACATAACCATAGCACAATGACCAAAACCAGGAAATGGACACTGGTTCAATATTAATAATGAACACATTTGGATTTAAGTATTTGCTTATATACTTTCATTTTTTGGGATGCATATTTCTGAAGTTTCAGGGGGCAGACCTGTCCAGCATCCCAGAGAGATGCTCTCGCCACCTCTTTACAGCTGGAGGTCCCGGGCACCTGGTTCCGGTGTGCATGGGTGGTTTCCCCACCACCACGCAATTCTCCAGAACCACCCGTGGGTCCTGCCTTTCAACTCAATTCTGATGCTGTGTCCCAAGGTTAAGGGTTCAGTCCCTCAAGGCCAGGTTGTCACATGTCCTTTGACTATAGGTTGGGTTTAGTTTGGCAGAGCTTTGAAGAACATTTTAATTATTAAGTGGTTTATGTTGAAAGCATGTGGCTCAGGAACACCAGAGTGTACGAGATGCACAGGGAACGTGTGGGGAAGGGGTGCCGGCCTTCTGTGTTCTCTCCAGGCTCACCAATCTCCAAATCTCCAAGCGTTCCCCAACCCGGAAGCTCTGTTTCGTTTTCTGTGGAGGCGTCATTGGGTAGGCATTGCTGATGAAATCACTGGCCACTGATGGGTTCAGCCTCTAGCCTGTCTTCCTTTCCCAGAGGTCAGCAGGTGGAACTGAACATTCCAAACCTCTCATCACATGGCTGGTTCTTCTGGCAACCAGCTCCCAACTTTAAGGGTGAGCCGCTAACACAATGGAAGACACCTTTATGATTCTCATGACCTCAGCAATCCTAAGGGTTTTAGGAGCTCTGTGCCAGAAAAGGGGGTGAAGACCTAATGTAATATTACTATTTAAATAACAATATCACAAGTCACATAGGATACTCTTATGCTAATTTTTGAGGTCAAACACTCATTCTGAGAAAATCCTTCAGGATAGTAATCTACCGTGCATCTGTATGACATTTTATAGTCGGCAGTGCGGCATCTTCTTTGACTTAACAGAGTTCTGCAGTAGGAGCTCCTGTGTTCCAATGGGCGTTCTTAGTCCTGTATATTTTGTTATCTGATTTCACATGGTAGTTGCCTGGGGTATGTTTGTATTAGTTGTTTATTTCCATAGAACAAATTACTCCAAAATATACTCTGGAGTATATTTGCATTCATTATCTATTGCTATGTGACAAATTACTCCAAAATTGGGCAGTTTAAGACAGCAAACATTCATTATTTCATGAGGTTCCTGGTGGTCAGGATTTGGAGGCAGCCACGCTGGGGGTCCGGCTCAGGGTCTCTCACGGGGCCCCAGTTCAGTTGTTGACAAGGGCTGCAGTCATCTCTAGATTCAGCAGCCTGGAGGTTGCTTCTGAGCTCACGCATGTTGTTGTCAGTTGACCTTAAACAAGTAGGCAGCTTGATATTCCTCTAGCAAAATATGCTTATTTGGGTATATCAAAGAATTGCAATTACGGCCACGCATGCTCATGGTGAGCCATGCCCAAGTCTAGAGAACAAAGAGAAGAACATTATTTTATAGAGAAACTAGGGGCCCAGTGCACGAATTCATGCACCTTGAAAGGAACTGTGGACTGCGAGTGAGGCTGCTGTGGGCACAGGGGCGGGTCTTGGCCCATCCTCAGCACCCCTGTCCGGCCCCTCCCTCCATGGTCCCCCGTTCCCTGTCTGCCGGCAGCCCCGCTCCCACGTGCTGATGGCGCTGGCCCTGCTCGCATCCGCTGACAGAGCGGAGCAATTGGGGCCGGAGCTAGCAGTGGGTGTGCCACTGGCCATGAGGGGTGGGGCAGCAGAACTCCCTCTGCAGGCCCTCTGAACTCCAATTTATAGTACATGAGCCTTCTGTTGACTAATCTTCACATAAGTTTCAGTTTCTCTCTGGCTATTGTAGGGGGCGTCATTTCTTTGTCATGTGGGTCTCTTCCTAATCATAGCATGGCAGCCAGGTTCCCCTAGAGAGCAGAGAGAGAGGGGGAGGGAGAGAGAGAGAGAGAGAGAGAATGCCCAGCCTCAGAAGTGACACCGTCATGCTGCCTCACTTTGTTCCTTAGGAGTGAATCACTAAGTCCAGCCCACACTCAGGGGAGGGAAAAGTTTCAAAGAATTGTGGACATATTTCTGAAACCACACTATTTCACCCTTGTGCATTTTAAAAGGACCTATTGGATATTTGTTTTACGTCAGACGTGGTTTCAAAGCTGACGTGCTGCAAAGGATCTCAGGTTAACGCTAAATGTCTCTGGTTCCCTGCGGGTGATTGCCTTCTCAGTGGGAGAGACCTGTGCCCTGTGGCTTCCAGTGAGGTTTTCCAAGACAAAGGCTTTCCTTTCTGCTGGGAAGCTTAGCTGTGTGCTGACTCTCCGAGACACCGATAATTCTTGGAATGCCGTCTTTCCAGGGATCCAGGAAGCCCATGCCCAGGAGCCTCAGGGTCAGGGTGATGCCCAGCCTCCTCAGACTGCAGAAACCTGTGGCTCCTCCCGCCTGCTGGTAGATTAGTTAGCCCATTCACTGTGCAAATTTTCTTTCGTCTGGAAGGTTATGAGTGTATATCGCACTGAGATGTAAAATCATTTCTGTTCCTGGTCTCAGTGTTAAAATCTACCGCGAGTTACGTAAGGTTAGTAAGTGGGAAGGTCCACATGTCTTCCTAGGAGGCTGCTCCGGAATGAAGTCACCCTGATGAACAGAGCTCAAGTTACAGTGTTGCAGTAGGAGATTCAGGAGAATCACTTTGAAAGCGTCTCCCAATTCATAATTCCAGGTTCGCTGAGCTCCAGAGCTACACTCAGCTCAACTTCAGGCCAATAGAAGACGCTAAGTGTGACATTGTGGTTGAGAAACCAGCCTACTTCATGAAATTGGATGCAGGTGAGAAGTTAATTTGTAATTTATTAGTTAATGAGGCTTTGTTCCTTTTAAATAAATTTTATTTATTGATTTTTAGAGAGAGAGAGAGAGAGAGAGAGGTTTGTTGTTCTATTTATCTGTGCATTGGTTGGTTGATTCTTGCATGTGCCCTGACCGGGGGTTGAACCTGAAACGTGTCTCACTGGGACGATACTCTAACCACCTGGGCACCCAGCCAGGGCAGTGTTCCTTTTCTGATACATTATGTGATTTCCGGTAACTTTTGGGAAGCAGTATGACATTGAACAGTGGGTTTGCTTTCTGCTTTCTTCTCTGAAGCAGTGAACTGGTTTGAATTTCCCTTCATTCAATACCTTTAGAAGAAACCTGCATATTTGTATCAAATGATTCAATCAGAATCAAAAGGCGAGAGAAGAGGTGTATGAATACCTTTGACACTAGATGTGCCCCATCACCTTTCCCAGAGCACTCGATGTAGGTTGAGCTTCATTGGGACTTTCCTCCGAGTAGAAGCGTGTGTGCACTGCGGGCAGGAAAGGGTGGGTGACCTCTTCTGCAAACTTCCTGACATTGTTCCCATGGTGGAGTAAATTTCGGATTCCTCTGGAAGTTGGGTTTGCAGTATATTCTTGGGGGAAAAGTTGAAATTACAGTGATTTTCCCATTTATGCATAAACCTTCTAACTCTCGACTTGTAAGCACGCTTCACTTCCTGAGCTGCTTGTCTTGCATGGCAACGTGGATCGCACTGCGCTTGCTCACTGGCTCGCCCGCTCGCTGTGGGAGGCGAGGGTCCCGCTGCCGCACATCACGCTCCTGAGCGCCGGCCTTCGGTGAAACAGAGCTCTCCTTCCTGGCTGTTTCAGCATTACGATGATTTATTGCTCATATTTTTAATGTGTTCTGCTTTCTGACGTCATAGTTCTTACATTACAAAGTATTAAGTTCAGGAATCAGACAAGTTTACATTTTTAAAAATAAGAGCAAGTAAAAATGCTATGTTTGATGTCCTGACTCATTTAAAAAATATGCCAATTAAAAGGGGCCAAGAAAACACTGATTTGCCTGTAAAAGGGTTGAATGTGTGCACTGAGATACCTGTGCAATAGCGTATGTTGAGGGGGAGTGATCGGCCAGTTCTTTCCTATTATACATTTTTCTTCTAACTTATGCTGTCTCCCCATTTTCCTTCTTTTGTAATATAGAGTTTCAGTGAAGTTATTTATTTTTTCATTTGCTGATCCATTTATTTTCTTTTTTTCCTTTTTATTGAAGTTATTGGGGTAACTGGTTAACAAAATCAGGTGCACAATGCACACTGTACTGTGTTCCCACCCCATGTCCCGTCTCCGTCCTGTCTCCCTTTCATGGGCACAGTCTTCCCGGGGAGAATGAGATGCTGGGAGGAAGCAGGACTCACGTGTCTGAGGACGGAGCCTGTGATCGTCCCCGGCTTAGAACCCTCCTGGCCCCGCGCGCTGTTCTGTGTGCTGTGCTGCAAGCACGTGCTGCGAACCTGCTGAGTGACGCACGTGCGCCGGGGGCTGGCCTGGGCAAAGGGCTGTGCTGGAATAGAATTCTCTTTTTCTTGTTTATTTGAAAATATACTCTTTGTCAACCTTTCTCTGGGTGAAAAAGGAGTCCCTCCAAACATCCATCTAAATTACTCGTCTAGAAAGAACTGAGTGTTGCCAGGGCCAGTGTGTCTCAGTGGTTGGAGCACCGGCCTCTAGACTGAAGGGTCCCAGTTTCGATTCCCTGTCAAGGGCGCATACCTCGCTTGCAGGTTCCCCAGCCCTGGTTGGGGTGCGTGCAGCAGGCAGCCAGTCAATATTTCTCTCTCTCTGTCTCTGTCTCTCTCCCCCTCCCTTCCACTCTCTCTAGAAATCAATGGAAAAAATATCCTTGGGTGAGGATTAAAAAAAAAGAACTGATTTTTTTTTAAACTCATTTTCTGGCACACAATGTAGTTATTCACTGTGGGAATGAAGTCAGAATAGTTCATGATTTCTGCTCTTAAGAGTCACTTTTTCTTTTAATAAATATTTTTCCTCCTTTAAAGTACATGTTTTAAATGCCAGTTCCTGGAATTGCATCCTGTTCAGAGTCGCACATTTCCAGGTTGAATCCTGGGTCCTGTGCGCTGAGCCTGGGTGGGGCGTACTTGGGCCTGGGACTCTTGTTCCTCTCCACCCATCTGATCCAGCCCGACCCAGCTAGTTGCCGTTGTTTCATGCTGCCAGGCCCTGGCTGGGCAGTTGTGGGTAATTTCTAACAAAGCTGGCACCTCAGTGTAGGGATTTCCTTTTTCTAGTTGAGGACCTTAGGGACTCAGGAACTTGTCCGAGAACGTGGCTCGTGAATGACTGAGCTGGGATTCAGCCCAGTTCTTCTGATTCCAAAGTTCAGGCTCCTTCAACTAGAACACGAGACATCCAGCCCTTTTAAACAATAGTCGGCTAGTATTTCCCCAAGGAGCAATGTTGTAAGTAGTAAGTGTGAAGAAAAGAGACAGGAATGAAAAAATACTCAAATGCTAATAGTTGCCGTCCTTTTCAATCCTATGATGAACAGGTGTAGCCTAATTTATTTTTAAAAATAAATGATCCTAAAAATAAATTCATGGTCCTATAGTTCTATCCAATTCTGAGCTAAATAGACTTGTATTATTCACTCCCCTCGCCCCCCGGGAACTTAATGATTATTTATGACTTAGTTTATATGGGAAAATGCATTCCTGATTTCTAAATAATCAATTTTAGAGTGAATTTTTGAACCTAATCAGTCTGTAAATTGAGGATTGCCTGAGTATAGATCATGTCATGTTTGGAAAAACTCCTTTCTCTCATTTATTTCAGCTGAAAGTCCACCATGTGATAAACAGAAGGGGTGGAGTGAAATTGTCTGCTCACGTGCTCTCGGGGTTAGCTAACGCAGGCTTCTTTCTCCGACGCTAGGTGTTAACATGTATCACCACTTCTGCGACTTCCTGAACCTGTACCTCACTCAGCACGTGAACAACTCCTTCAGCACCGACGTGTACGTCGTGATGTGGGACACGGTGCGTAGGCTGCCTCGCTTCCGCTCTGGCCTTGCTCCTCACATCTGTGGCTCCGCGTGGTGAACGGGACTTTCTAAGACACCACATTCAAATATACACGCACGCACACACGTCCACAGGCGTGCAGGTGAGCGGGGGCGTGTCTGTGTGTGTATGCACATGTTCAGATGGGCGGACACATAGGTAGGCTTACATTTCGTTCTGGGAACTTGAGAGGGGGGCAGTGGAAGAGTTCCCTCCCCGTGTGGGCAGGGGGGGCTCCGCAGACCAAAGCCTGGCTCTCCCTGACCTCGGCGCCCCACGCCCCGGGGAGAGCTGCCCCTGTGTGCAGCTGTGCTGAGTGGATGAGCTCACTACAGGGTGGGCCGTGGGCCTGCACATCAGCACCGCACCTGCTTTTTGCTGTTTTTTACTGCTGTCTTTTTTCTTTCTTCTCTCCTTTTCCTGCCTTTATTCTTTCAATGCTGACCCCTCCACCTGCCAAGGTCACCCCCCAAGAGTTGCTCCCGTGCACCCGGCTGTGAAATAGGACAGTTGTCATCTCTACCCAAGTGTCATTTTGAGAACAAACCATGTGGTGTATGAACAGTCACAATGCCCGACACAGCACCTGGGCTCCGAATGTCCCTCTGACAAAGACAGTGGTGAGGACACGTGGTTTATGACACACACAGGCGAGGCTGCCTACCTAGCCTGGGAAGTTAGAATGCTCACCGGGAAGTGACCTCAGGTCCGACTGAGCATTCACTCACAGGATGCTCTGGCTCCCTCGTGGCACGAGTCCATTCAGACGATGGTGCAGGCGAGCTCAGCTTGCTGGCAGGGCGCATCGCCACTGCTGGGAGGCGTCTTTCTAGCCGCCCGCACAGCACAGCTCGGGTGCGAGGAGGCGGACGCCCGGGGGCAGGCCTGGGCTCGGGTCCTACAGGATGTCCCCCGTATGTCCTGGGACAGCTGCCTTGGCAATGCCTCCAGGTTCCCCAGAGAGAGACGGCCAGTTCCAGGAGTCATTACCTGGTTTCCCGGTCCAGGTACAGTTTACCGAGAAAGCATCTTTTAAATCATAAGCAGTGTTAGCTCGAAGCACAGGTGACACACGCCAGGGAGCAGAGCGAGACAGCGGACTGCAGGTCCAGTTCTTGTGCAGAAGGGGCAGTCTTTCTGCTCACATTTTTTTCACTTACAGGGAGCTCGTGGTCAGGCCACGTAGGCAGGTTTTCATTTTCCCCACTCCTGAGGCCCTTGGTTTCCCTGAAGTCTGATGGGACTCGGTTCCCTAAGTCTTGGCCGTGACTGCATCCCTGGTTCTCTGAGTCCGGCTGTGGGTGCGTCCCTGATTCTCTGAGTCTGGCTGTGATTGTGTCCCTGGTTCTCTGAGTCCGGCTCGGGGTGCATCCCTGGTTCTCTGAGTCCGGCTGTGACTGCATCCCTGGTTCTCTGAGTCCGGCTGTGGGTGCGTCCCTGGTTCTCTGAGTCTGGCTGTGACTGCATCCCTGGTTCTCTGAGTCCGGCTGTGGGTGCGTCCCTGGTTCTCTGAGTCTGGCTCAGGGTGCGTCCCTGGTTCTCTGAGTCTGGCCGTGACTGCATCCCTGGTTCTCTGAGTCCGGCTGTGACTGTGTCCCTGGTTCTCTGAGTCCGGCTGTGACTGTGTCCCTGGTTCTCTGAGTCCGGCTGTGACTGTGTCCCTGGTTCTCAGTCCAGCTCGGGGTGCGTCCCTGGTTCTCTGAGTCCGGCTGTGACTGTGTCCCTGGTTCTCTGAGTCCGGCTGTGATTGTGTCCCTGGTTCTCTGAGTCCAGCTCGGGGTGCGTCCCTGGTTCTCTGAGTCCAGCTTGGGGTGCGTCCCTGGTTCTCTGAGTCCCGCTTGGGGTGCGTCCCTGGTTCTTTGAGTCCGGCTCGGGGTGCGTCCCTGGTTCTCTGAGTCCAGCTCGGGGTGCGTCCCTGGTTCTTTGAGTCCGGCTCGGGGTGCGTCCCTGGTTCTCTGAGTCCGGCTCGGGGTGCGTCCCTGGTTCTCTGAGTCCGGCTGTGGGTGCGTCCCTGGTTCTCTGAGTCCAGCTTGGGGTGCGTCCCTGGTTCTTTGAGTCCGGCTCGGGGTGCGTCCCTGGTTCTCTGAGTCCGGCTCGGGGTGCGTCCCTGGTTCTTTGAGTCCGGCTCAGGGTGCGTCCCTGGTTCTTTGAGTCCGGCTTGGGGTGCGTCCCTGGTTTTCTGAGTCCAGCTCAGGGTGCGTCCCTGGTTCTCTGAGTCCGGCTTGGGGTGCATCCCTGGTTCTCTGAGTCCGGCTTGGGGTGCATCCCTGGTTCTCTGAGTCTGGCTGTGGGTGCGTCATGGGTTTACATTTTCCTTGTCCTCCAGTTTTGCTGCCACCAGTTTCATTTCTTGGAAATGTTTCTGTGAGCAAAGGGCACACTGTCTCTTTCTTTCTATCGTTCTGTGTGAGGGCTTCTAGGCCGCGATCGCTGGTCATCGGCAGCCCTGAGGTTACTCAGTGTGGTGGTGCTTTTTAAAAATGACAGCTGGTGTCATCTCCTTTCATACTCACAGCATCAGTGGGCCAGGGCTGAGCAGCCTGTTTCACGGAGGGGAAGCCGAGGTCCGAGCAGCGGGCTGCCCTCCGAGCACAGCCGTGGAGGTGCAGTCAGGTTCCCGTGCGGCCGCTGACCCAGATCTGTGCCTGAAGCCGCAGTGCTGTGTCCCTCCGAGCACAGCCGTGGAGGTGCAGTCAGGTTCCCGTGCGGCCGCTCACCCAGATCTGTGCCTGAAGCCACAGTGCTGTGTCCCTCCGAGCACAGCCGTGGAGGTGCAGTCAGGTTTCCGTGCGGCCGCTGACCCAGATCTGTGCCTGAAGCCGCAGTGCTGTGTCCCTCCGAGCGGGCCCTGCAGAAGCTGGGACGTGGATGGAGGTTCTCCAGACACTTCCCTTCCTCCCAGAGCTTCCTGGACTCTTGCTGCGTGTTTGTCCCTGTCTCCGTCTCGGGCACCGAGCCCTGCGGGGCTGGCTTCACCCCTGGGCTGCTAGGGGAGCGTGCTGCTCAGCCACCGGCTGTTTCCTGGCATGTGTGTCAGGCAGAGGGGCTGGGGCTGTTGGGCAGGCAGGTGGGAGTCGTCCGGCAGGCAGGTGGGTGTCGTCCAGCAGGCAGACACCCTGATGTTACCTCCCTCCTGGCTGCTCTCTGCATCCATTTCAACTCTGCCAACTGGGGCAGAGAGGCCTTTGCCTGCTGCTCACGCCAATTCTCAGGCAGCCAGGTCTGCTGGGTCGCTCGGAATGGAGGCCCACCAAAGGCTGACGGCTGCACCGGGACAGCGGCAAGGCCGCGTGGGGCCACTGCCACCTTCTCTTGCTGGTGAGGCCTTGAAGGAAGCAGCACTGTGACGGGCCGGCTGTGACCTGGAGCCCTGCCAGTGGATGTGCTGCCTTAGCGCCGGTCCCGAGGGCCTCCACGCGCCGGTGCCCAGGGCAGGAGCAGGGAAGTGGCCAGGCCGCAGGTCAGAGCTTGCTGACCTTTACGATCTGCTCCCTGGTGGTCAGTGTGCATCATAGCAACCGGTCATTCAGCAGTTTGGTCAGTTTGCATATTAGCCTTTTATTATATAGGATTGAGCCAGAACTGGGACATTTCACTTTTGGTGGTGTCAAGAAGGGCCTTTCTTAGACTGGCATTGGAGAGACATTGAAGGAAGGAATTATTTTTTTATCACCACATTTAACAGTTCTCAATATTTTTGTTGTGGTTAATCCTCACCTGATATTTTTCCATTGATTTTTTTTTTTGAGAGAGAGTGGAAGGGCGGGAGGAGACAGAGAGAGAGAGAGAGCAACATTGATATGAGAGAGATATTGAAATGTTGATTGGTTGCCTCCCTGCAACCCAGGTACATGCCATTGATAAGGAATTGAATCCAAAACTCTTTGGTGTGCTGGTCAATGCTCTAACCACTGTGAACACCAGCCAAGGCAATAGTTCTCGATAATTCTGAAATACCTCTAAAATGTGCAACATAGCCGAACCGGTTTGGCTCAGTGGATAGAGCGCCGGCCTGCGGACTGAAGGGTCCCAGGTTCGATTCCGGTCAAGGGCATGTACCTTGGTTGCTGGCACATCCCCAGTAGGGGGTGAGCAAGAGGCAGCTGATCGATCTCTCTAATCGATGTTTCTAACTCTCTATCCCTCTCCCTTCTTCTCTGTAAAAAATCAATAAAATATAATAAAAGAAAAAGAATAAAATGTGCAACATAAAAATTTCATAATCTGAAAAAAGTGCTATAAAGATAAAACGATATGAACATAATATATAACCAACTGACACTTTGATATTTCTTATTTCTATTGGCTGATTTTCAATCTAAGTTATACAATTTTAAAATAAAATAAATTAATCTGCCTCCTTTAGCTGATGGATCATGTAATTAATTTCTACTTTTCAAAAATCTAATGCATTTGGTAAATGTACTGGAAAGTACTAGTTTCTGCATGTTCACAGGTTGCGAACGTGGAGTCTGGAACCAAGCAGACTGGGCTCATCCCAGCCCTGCAAACACCAGCTCTACAATTTAGGGAAATTGTGTCTCAGTTTCCTCATCTGTAAAGAGGGGGTAATGATGTTACATAGCTCATTAAGTTTGTGGGCTGGTTTAATCCTATCTAATAAAAGAGTAATATGCAAATTAACCATCACTCCCTCACTCCGTCACAAATATGGCGGCGGCCACGGAGTGAGCAGGAGGCTTGGGTTGCCCCCGGTAATGGAGGAAGCCAAGCTTCCCGCCTGCCCTGGCCGGCCCTGAGCTCCGCTCAAGGCTACAAAGTTTCAATTATAGAAGATAAATAAATCCCAGATACCTGCTTCCAGCCTGCGGCTGTGGCCAGCCTGAAAACGACCATCAGCTCCTCACCCAGGCTGGCCACACTCCCATGGGTGAGGGTCCCCGCTGGGGGGCTTGTCCAGCCCTGAGCTCCTCACCCAGGCTGGCCAGGCACCCCAGTGGGACCCCCCCACCCCCACCCTGAAGGGGCTGTGGCCAGCCTGAAAACAGCCCTCAGCCCTTCACCCAGGATGGGGGTGAGGGTCCCCACTGGGGGTCTTGACCAGCCTGCAAACAGCCATCAGCTGCTCACCCAGGCTGGCCAGGCACCCCAGTGGGGACCCTCACTCTGAAGGTGCTGTGGCGAGCCTGAAAACGGCCCTCAGCCCCTCACCCAGGCTGGCCAGACACCCCAGTGGGATTCCCACCCTGATCCGGGACATCCTTCAGGGCAAACCAGCCAGTCCCCACCCGTGCACCAGGCTTCTATCCTATATAATAAAAGGGTAATATGCAAACTGACCCTAACAGCAGAATGACTGGGAATGACTGGTCACTATGACACACACTGACCACCAGGGGGCAGATGCTCAATGCAGGAGCTGCCCCTGGTGGTCAGTGCGCTCCCATAGGAGGAGCTCTGCTCAGCCACAAGCCAGGCTGACGGCTGCCAGCACAGCAGTGGTGGCGGGAGCCTTCCCGCCTCCTCAGCAGCACTAAGTATGTCCGACTGCAGCTTAGGCCTGCTCCCTGCTGGCAAGTGGACATCCCCCGAGGGCTCCCGGGTTGCCAGAGGGATGTCTGTGTGCTGGTCAATGAACATACGAACATAAGGGGAGCGGGCCTAAGCCAGCAGGTGGACACCCCCCGAGGGGTCCCAGACTGAGAGAGGGCACAGGCTGGGCTGAGGGACTCCCCCGAGTGCACAAATTTTTGTGCACTGGGCCTCTAGTGTGTTAATAATATCAAATGCTTAGAACAGTGCCTGAGACATAGGAACGTGCAAGATGCTATTATTACTTCTCTTATTATTAATGTTAATGGGATGTTATCGTATTACTCATTAGTCAATGGGTAGATCATTTCAGAGTTACACACATTATGTTTTTAATGTTAAAACTTTTCAAAGCATTTTTCTTGCTCTGAAATTTATTTCCAAAGATATTTACCCGAATGGTTTTGTTCACTGAGCATATCAGAGTGTGTGCAAACAGTGGTGTGTGTATGTGTTGTGTGTACTTGTACTGTGGATAGAAAACTCACAGGAAAAAAAAGCCCACAACAGCTGACGTTGCAGACGTGCAAATACTAAGGGTTGGGGTGGAGAAACAAACCGCTCTGAGGAGACTAAGGCGGAAATTGTGGTGATGATTATTATTATTATTTTTAAAATATATTGTATTGAGTTTTTACAGAGAGGAAGGGAGAGGGATAGAGAGTTAGAAACATCAATGAGAGAGAAACATCCATCAGCTGCCTCCTGCACACCCCCTACTGGGGATGTGCCCGCAGCCAAGGTACATGCCCTTGACCAGAATCGAACCTGGGACTCTTCAGTCCACAGGCCGACGCTCTACCCACTGAGCCAAACTGGTCAGGGCTGTGGTGATTCTTTTTGATGACAGTACGTCAATGAGGCCCACGGTGGAAGCTGGTTTTCTTACCTGGACTTCATAGCTTGCTTAGGATGGTTCCTTCTTCACACTCAGGCCAGTGCTGGTGTGTTTTACATTCTCGGAGAGCCACATTGAGCGATTTATTGCCCTGACTTATTTTGTTTCCTCTTTCAGAGCACCTATGGCTACGGGGACCTCTTCTCTGACACGTGGAAGGCATTTACGGATTATGACGTGATTCACCTGAAAACCTATGACTCCAAAAGGGTACTGGAAACCGCCTAAATGTCTATGTTACTTGTCATTGCAGTGACTCACTCATCACGTATATGCCGAATATGGGTTTCTAGTAGCTATTACCATTGATTTCTTACTTTTTAGTTTCCTTTTTGGTAACTGGAATCCTCATTGTTAAACTCTGTAGCTTTTAAAACATTTTTTCATAGCTTTTCCAAAAACACAGATTTCACTTGAATGAAATAGTTTGCTATTCAAAAATATTTTAATGTAAAATAGAGGTTAGTTAAAATTTATTTCCCGTAATTATAAGTGCTGTTTTGGTCTGAAGGGTACACATTGTCTCTTCTGACCTTTTAAAATGTCTTTATCGTCAGGTGTGTTTTAAAGAAGCGATTTTTTCCCTGCTCCCCCGGATGAGATACGGGCTCTTCTATAACACCCCTCTGGTAAGAATGTTATCTGCTGTGAACGTTCATATTTATAAAACTTATTCTTGATCTATTTTACGATAACATTTGTATATAACTTGAGAACCTCTGAAATATTCATTGTCACATGAACTATTATTTTAGATTTCTGGCTGCCACAGCACCGGGCTGTTCCGGGCATTTTCCCAGCATGTGCTACACAGACTGAACGTCACGCAGGAGGGACCCAAGGTAATGGGTCCACAGCCAGTCCTAGAGCAGCCGTGGGCAAACTACCTGTTTGAAATGAATAAAACTAAAAAAAAAAAAAAAGACCGTGCCCTTTTATGTAATGATGTTTACTTTGAATTTATATTAATTCACACAAACACTCCATCCATGCTTTTGTTCCGGCCCTCCAGTCCAGTTTAAGAACCCATTGTGGCCCTCGAGTCAAAAAGTTTGCCCACCCCTGTCCTAGAGTAATGCCGCTTCGCTCAAAGCGTTTCCTTGTACCGTTGATAAGACGCCTAGGAACTTCATTAGCCTGTGGTAACATTGGTTTTGTTATGTGTCGTGTAGCTTAAAGATGATAAGTGAGGACTTACTGCGTTTTGGGTTCTGGGTGGGCTTGACTTTTACCCTGAATAAAAAACCAATACCACCTTTGCAGAAAAGAAATACTCAGAAGACAATGTTTTCTGTGCTAGTTTCTGAACCTGAGTGTTAGAAATCAGATGTCTACAATTTATGAAAGATAAACTAGGGAGAGTGGACGAATGCACTTTCTTTTCTTTCTCTTCCTTTTGCCATATTTCCCCATACAGCCCAAATCCCCATCTGAGCCACACAGCTTCTGCTAAAAAATCTACCCACCCATCCACACAGAAGTGTAATGAACTGGTTTGTCTTCTGTGGCCGAAGGAGATGCATTTTTTATTCCCTGAGAGAACTGTGAAGGAATTAGGCTTAAATTTTTTTTAAAAAGTTCCATAAATGTGTCCTTATTGCGTTTCATCTCTTTGTGAAAATCACATTTTAGGTTTAGGTGTTCACTCACCTGTCCAGGCACAGACAGCATTATTTGGCCTTGCCTTCTGATTACAGGATGGAAAAATCAGAGTCACCATTCTTGCGCGGAGCACAGAGTACCGGAAAATACTCAACCAAAATGAGGTGAGTGTGGGGCATGCATTTTTAACGTCACCACATTGAACTTAACTTCCTCTAACTAGTGTGTTTTATTTTTCACATTGCATTCACTGTTTTGATTGAACTTATTAGCCTTTAGAAAAGTTTGATGGCTACACCCAGTTCATTTATTGGATTTTTACTGAACGGCGCCAAACCACTTGTTAGACTCCCACACTCATTCAACTGCATCAACTCACAGACTGTATTTCACCTCGCCTGAGGCTATGCCTGCATAGCATGGCTGCAGATGTACTCACAGCAGTGAGATTTGCTCCCCAAACATGCACTGAGCACCTGCCATGTGCTGGGTTCTGGTTCTGGGTCAGGTGAGAAATAGGGGAGGACTAGGTTACAGCCCCCGCTTTCTGTAGTTCATTCCTCAGTCTTGGGGAATGGGGGGGATGACTGCTCTAGCTGCTTCCTGCCAAGAGGGGACAGTGAGTCAGGAAGAGTGCAAGAAAGCACAAGAAATATGCTTAGAATACTTGAATACTAGGACTGGACAAGCGAATATCACAACCAGGAAAGGAAAACATTGTTTATGTTCACTCAGTAGCAAGTTAAGACGGGTAACTCAGGTTTCTACAGGCTGGTCCGTATCCTGGGCGGAAGCAGTCCTCTTTCGAGATGCCTGTCTTCTCTTCTTGGCCAGGTGGGGTCCGTCGTCCTGTTTTATGTGAAAGGGGACTCACTAGAGGGACGTCACAGGGTCCCTCCCGCCTAGGTTGTAGCTGACCTCACTGTGGCTTTTCCCAAGTCTTGAGGCCAGATAAAGCAGCACCGGGAGGCTGCACACATTTTATAGTGTCGAATGTTTTTGCAGAATGCTTAAGCGTCCAGACGGCCTCCACTGGAGCTTGCTCTAGGGCAACTGATGAGACCTCATCCCGAGTTAAGTTGGTTTCATGACATAGTCATCCTTTCAGTCTTGCCTTAGACTGAGTTCTCTGTGAAGCATGTAATTCCGAAGGCCTCGCACCTGTCCCGTCTTTCCTGGCTATGCCTGGTGGGAGCACCATCCAGCAACACTGGTGTTTCCCGTTAGTCTCTGGATCGTCCCATTCAAAGGCACAGTTCCTGGGACTCAGGTCCCGGGGGTATGTGGTAAAAGGCTTCTTCTAAGTCTCGAACTGTAAACAGCGACGGCCTCAGATGAGGTGGTAAGCACAGAAAAAGGATCTGGCACCACCAGACGTCTGTCCTCTGCAGTGTGATGGCTCTCAAATCCCATACAAAGCGATCCTCTCCGTCCCGGGCTCCTGCCGTGGCCGCTAGTGTTCCACGGGGATCGACGGGGTCGCGTTCACTGGCCCTCAGGCTCGCAGGGCTCTCCGAAGGGTATCGTCTCAAGTGTGGATGTGAGTGCCTGGACGAAGCTGTGCTCTTCAGCGTTGTGCTCTTGCTGGCCGCGGTCAGCCCAGCCTCCACGGTCACCTTTTGTAGACTTTGTTCAGGGGTTTCTGGTTCAAGGTTGTCTTAGGACTGTAACAGAACCTTGGAGGGCGCGGGCTTGATCTTTTTCTGGTGAGAAAGTCACTTGGGCATTTAATTTTGTCAGTGGATCTCATCCTGACAGGGAATGGGGCATTGGGGCGCACACGGAAGGCTGTGTCTTAAAGGTTTCCCGATGTGATGTGAGTGCCTGGAGGAAGGGCCTGGGGGGTGCTCCCCCAGCTGTGGTAGCCATGGTTTTAGGGGAGAGGGCCTTGTCTGGCATTTAGGACAGAATATGTAGCCACCGTGTCTATTGGAAAGTCTGCGCGTCTCCTTCCCACAGCAGTTGTCACCCAGGGAAATGTCCAGGTCATAGGATCTCGGGGTCGCCCAGGGCCTGTCATGCCTGGTCGTTACCCTCTTGTTTCACATGCATGTTGTTGCTGCCCTAAAGGGGCAGCCCTCGCAGTCGGGGCTCCAGGCCTGGCCCTCGGGTGTTTGCTGGCTCCAGCCAGCGCCTTGCTGGGCCTGAGGGATGCTGGCGGGTGCCGAGCTGAGCAGCTTGCTGTCTCATGTCAGCCTGTGAGTGCAAACACCCTGTCTGGGAAGGGGACGGTGCTCCTGGTTTGGGCCCCTTTATAAAGCCCCGGTGCCAGGTGTCCACTTCCTCAGGGCCCGGATAGCGCACCTTGGGGACCCAGTGCTGTGGGCCTCGTCCTCCCGCGTCTGCGTGGAGCTCGGGCCCCTGCGTGGAGCTCGGGCGCCTGCGTGGAGCTTGGGTGTCCGTGTGGAGCTCGGGTGCCTGCGTGGAGCTTGGCAGCAGTGAGCCAGGCAGGGGCCAGGGCCAGGGGCCAAGGTGGTGCCCAGCCCGCGCTGGCCGAGCGCGCTGCCTGCTGTGGTGTCCACCTGGTGGCTCCTCACAGCCCCTTCTTGTGGACACTCAATTTCCTGAATCGTGCCTCCACTGAGATTTGAACATATGTACAGTAATACTTAGTGTTTCAAGATAGCAACTAGAATTACTTCATTTGTCAAATCTTCCCATGTAATTTTAGTATGTTAAGTAAGCCAAATTAGTTTAAAACTTCTCTTTTATAGGGAGAGAGAACAAATGTTTGAGGCATTATAGGGAATAACCCAAAGCCATTTCCAGGTTAAAAAAAGTCTCCTTTAAAAACCTGGACCCCGGGAATACTGTCAAACATGACCAAAAAGATCATATATCACTGTGACACAATATTAAATTACCCGTTTACTCAAAGTGACAATAAAAGACCTCAGACTGTCGGTAGCTTAGGCTAAGGGCTAACATCTCACTCGCAAGGTGATTCATGTGGGGCTCCCGTTTCTGAAGGACTGCAGAGCTTCAGGCTGAGTGAGATGCTTCTCAGCGGGGGATGGGGACATACGTGCACACACACAGACACAGAGACACACCTACAGTCACAGACACACACACACAGACACAGAGACACACCTACAGTCACAGACACAGACAGACACACAGTCACATACAGATATGCATACACACAGACACACAGACACACAGTCACATACAGATATGCATACAGTCACAGACACAGAGACACAGTCACACACACAGTCACAAACACACAGACACACAGACAGACACAGTGACACAGATAGATAGAAACAGACACAGTCACACACAGGCACACATACAGTCACAGGGACAAACATACAGCCACATACATAGACACACATACAGTCACATACAGACACATAGTCTCACACAAAGACACAGATAGTCACACACAGACACACAGTCATAGACACACAGATACAGACACAGACATACACACAGTGACACAGATAGATACACACAGACACATACACAGACACACAGTCACACACAAAGACACAGTCCCATACAGACACACAGTCACACACAGACACACAAAGTCATAGATATACAGATATAGACACACAGACACACAGTGACGCAGCTAGACACAGACACACACTCACAGAAACACACATACACTCACCACTCACTGCTGCCCACCCAGGACCAGCACCCACGAAGTGGGAGGCCAACCTGGGTGGCCACGCACGTGCTCCCTCGGGGCGGTGGCGGAGGGCTGCTGCGGGCGCCGCCCTGCCCGCATGGCCGGCTGGAGGTGGCTGCAGAGCCTCACCTTCACAGACGCTGGCGCAGACACCTGCCGGTGGAGGCTCTTGCGGAGGAAGGCCCTCAGGGCTGGGGACGCAGCCCCCTCGGCTCCCTAGAGCCCCTCAGGGCCCCCCAAGGGCAGGGCTCTGACCTGCAGGCCTGACAGGTGTTAGACAACCAGGGGACACCCACTGCTTCTTTTCCCGAAAGTGACACTAGAAAGTAGCACGGAGGAGGCAAGCGTCGGGGCAGACAGCCTCCAGCGCCACCTCCTGGGTCTAGGGCAGCCGTGGGCAAACTCCATCCATGCTTTTGTTCTGGCCCTCGGGTCCAGTTTAAGAACCCATTGTGGCCCTTGAGTCAAAAAGTTTGCCCACCCCTGGTCTAGGGCCTCAGGCAGGCAGCCACAGGCCACAGTCCCTTCCTGCCACCCAAGCCGTCACCGAGCGGGGCCGCCTGAATGGTCACCGAGAGCGGCCGCCACCTGAATGGTCACCGAGCGGGGCCGCCGCCTGAATGGTCACCAAGCGGGGCCGCCGCCTGAATGGTCACCGAATGGAGCCGTCGCCCACACAGAAGCCAATGCTATGACCTCGGCTGTGGAGAAAATGGAGGCTTTTTGGCAGATCTTTGGGCAAGGAGGCGGGAGGCGAGGCTCAGGTCTGAGTCCCTGACCCAGGCCCGGTGGGACTTTGGGGGTGTCAGCACCGACTCTTCCTGGAAAATGGACTTTTGCTTCTGAAAGGTCCCCGAGTTCAGGTTCCGGACATGTGGGCCCTTGGAACGGTGCCGTGGGGACAGTGAAGGGTTCACACGTGTTCTGGGGAGCCGCCTACTCCAGGCTTAAACTTTGGATCTGGGACTTGTGAGACCTGGGAAAGGATGTGCAGGGCTGCGCAGTCCGTCCTGCGCTGAGCCTCGGGGCATCACGTACAGGCGCACAGAGCAGTCAGGCTCTGGGGAGGAGTGAAGGCGGATGGAGACCTGCACCTAAGCTGAGAAGGGCCAGCACAATGTAAGGGCATAGTCAGCGAGGCTTTGTAACCGTTGGTGTGCAAATGTGTGCCACCGGCACGGGACACAGGACACAGGACAAAGGGCACAGGACACAGGACACAGGACACAGACACAGGACACAGATACGGGGCACAGGACACAGGACATAGGGTACAGGCACAGGGCACAGGGCATAGGACACAGGCACAGGACACAGGCTCAGGGCACAGATACGGGGCACAGGACACAGGACATAGGGTACAGGACACAGTGCACAGGGTACAGGCACAGGGCACAGGACACAGACACAGGACACAGATACGGGGCACAGGACACAGATACAGGAAACAGGACACAGACACAGGGCTTAAGCCACAGGCGCGGGCATTTGTGAAGAGCCAGGAGTCACAGTGTTGGGTTAAGGTGGCCTAATTCTCAGGGACATAGAAACCCTGGCTTTGATTTTACTAGTAGGTTAATTTGCTTTTTTACCTTCTGTTTGCTAAAAGAACAATTGTTTTTCTGTGTAGAAATATTGAAAATGTTTTTCTGCCAAGAATTCAGTATTTCCAGAGGATGAGGTCCAAAGCACTAATGGTTTGTTTGAAATGAGAAAATGGATAGAAAGAAATTTCTTAACATAATGTCTGGAACCAGTAAGGGCCCAGGAACTACGGGCTGAAACTGGAGGGAAAAACTAGCAAATGGTAGTAGTGAGAGCGGGCACGCAGCCAGCCTCCCTCCGAGCCCTCTGACCCGAACGGGTCCGAGCAGCCTCAGAACCAGCCACTGTGAACTCAGGGAGGTCATGTGTCCAGGGGCGCAGCCCGCACGGGAACTCAGTGAAGGATAGAGCAATAGACCTGAGGCTGTTTAGTACCTGAAAAATATTTTACACGGGAAAGAAGAAATTGAGGACTCAAATATAAGTAAAACTGGGGAAGGAAAACAAATTTCACATGTTTCTGTTGCTTTCGCAGCTCGTGAATGCACTGAAAACGGTCTCCACATTTGAAGTCCAGATTGTCGATTACAAATATAAGTAAGTGGCCAGCACCCTGGGCAGAGCTGGTGTCTGCTTGGATGCGTCGGGGGGAGAGGAGGGTTTCAGACTGGAGTGCTGGCCTCTAGGCTGGTAGGGGCAGCAGAGGCCAGCAGGGAGTGAGGTGGGCAGGCGAGAGGGGCACAGGGCGAGTGCTCTGCGCTGTTCCGGGCCTCATGTTGCTACCTTACTATCTCATTTCTCTTTCTTTCTTTTTAAAAATCTTTATTGTTGAAAGTATTACATAGGCCTCCCTTTCCCCCCCATTAACCTCTTGCAGCCCACTCCCGTCCCCCCCGCCCAAGGCCCTCACCACCACATTGTCTGTGTCCATGGGTTATGAATATATGCAAACAAGTTCATTGGTTGAGCTCTTTCCACCCACTGACCCCACCTTCCCTCTGATGTTCAACAGTCTGTTCATGCTTCTGTGTCTCTGGGTCTATTTTTTTAAAATATATTTTTATTGATTTCAGAGAGGAAAGGAGAGGGAGAGAGAGAGAAAAACATCAATGATGAGAGAGAATCATTGATTGGCTGCCTCCTGTATACCCCCTGCTGGGGATTGAGCCAACAACCTAGGCACGTGCCCTTAGACCGGAATCAAACTTGGGACCCTTCAGGCCACAGGTCAATGCTCTATCCACTGAGCTAAACCAGCCAGGGCGCTAGGTTTATTTTTATTCATCAGTTTATGTGGTTCATTAGATTCCATATATGAGTGAGATCATGTGATATTTCTCTTTCTCTGCTTGGCTTATTTTGCTTAGCATAAGGCTCTCCATGTCCATCCATGCTGTGGTGAATGGTAAAAGTTCTTTTTTACAGCAGCGTAGTATTCCATTGTGTAGATGTACCACAGTTTCTTAATCCACTCATCTGCTGATGGGCACTTAGGCTGTTTCAAAATCTTAGCTATTGTAAATTGTGCTGCTGTGAACATAGGGGATGAGGTCCAAAGCATAGGGGATGAGGTCCTTTCTGATTGGTGTTTCTGATTTATTGGGATATATTCCAGAAGTGGGATTACTGGGTCAAATGGGAGTTCCATTTTTAATTTTTTGAGGAAACTCCATACTGTTTTCCACAGTGGCTGCACCAGCCTGTATTCCCACCAGCAGTGCACGAGGGTTCCTTTTTCTCCGCATCCTCGCCAGCACTTGTCATTTGTTGATTTGTTGATGATGGCCATTTGACAGGTTGCGATGGTATCTCATTCAGATTTGCATCTATCGGATGATTAGTGACTTTGAGCATGTTTTCATATGTCTCTTGGCCTTCTGTGTGTCCACTTTCGAAAAGTGTCAATTTAGGTCCTTTGCCCATTTTTTTGATTGAATTGTTTAACTTCCTTTTGCTAAGTTGTATTAGTTCCCTATAAATTTTGGAGATTAGGCCCTTATCAGCTATAACATTGGCAAATATGTGCTCCCACGCAGTGGGCTTTCTTGTTGTTCTGTTGATGGTTTCTTTTGCTGTGCAGAAGCTTTTTATTTTGATGTAGTCCCATTTGTTTATTTTCTCCTTAGTTCCCATTGTCCTAGGAGCTGTATCGGTAAAGGTATTTTGCTGCCTGTGGATTCTTCTAAGATTTTTATGGTTTCCTGTCTTACGGTTAAGTCCTTTATCCATTTTGAGTTTATTCTTGTATATGGTATAAGTTGGTGGTCTAGTTTCATTTTTTTGTATGTATCTGTCCAATTTTCCCAACACCATTTGTTGAAGAGACTGTTTTGACTGCATTGTATGCTCTTGCCTCCTTTGTCAAAGATTAATTGAGACTAGTAGCTTGGGTCGATTTCTGGGTTCTCTGTTCTTTTCCAGTGATCTATATGCCTGTTCTTATATGAGTACCAGGCTGTTTTGAGCACAGTGGCTTTATAATATAGCTTGATATCTGGTATTGTGATCTCTCCAACTTTGTTCTTCTTTCTAAAGATTGCTGCAGCTATTCAGTTGCTGTCTGTGGGAGCCTGGCCATCGTTTTTGTGCCTCCGCCTCTCCTACCAGTCTCTATGTGGTCTCCGCTTTCTCTTCTCAGTCATCAGGGTTCTCTCTAGCGAGTCTTCCATTGATTATTCAGGAAGTTTTTCTGTATTTTAGCTGTAATTCCAGTTTGGTCCTGGGAGCATGTCCATGCAGCATCCACTTACTCCGCAGCCATTTTTAATCTCTTGGCATTGCTTTTAGTTCAGAGTTTTGTAACTTTCAGCGTCTTGAATTCAAAGGACACTTTTACAGCCCTAACGTGCATAAAATTGTGGATTTGTCTGCTGCCAAGGCAAGAAAATGCTCAGTGGTACTGGGACCATTTTAGTTCTTTAGAATAAGTCAGCTCACTCAGGAGGAATCACTTTCCTGCTAAAACTCCTTTATCACCAGGGAATAGTCTTCAGTTTGTGCTGGTGTTCCAGACATCTCTTCAACCTTCCCTAATTTCTCTTTTTCATCGAGAGCAGGAAGATGGGCTAAGAGGGTTGCCTTGCCATGATAACTACCTTGATTTGAATAATGCTTTTTAGTTTGATTATATCTATTTTTTTTTAAATATATTTTTATTTCAGAGAGGAAGAGAGATATAGAAACATCAATGATGAGAGAGAATCATTGACCAGCTGCCTCCTGCACTCCCCCTACTGGGGATCGAGCCTGCAACCTGGACATGTGCCCTTGACTGGAATCAAACCCAGGACCCTTCAGACCGCAGGCCGACACTCTATCCACTGAGCCAAACCAGCTAGGGCTGATTATATCTATCTTTACAATTTTGCTTATGGCCTGTGTTATTAGTTTTCCACTCAAGACAGCTATAAAAGTTTCCTTCTAGGATAAATGCATTTAAGTTTTTAAAGAGTGTTTACTTGGGAAAAATGTAAAATTATTGACTCATTAAGTTATTAAATACTGGAGTAAGGCTTGAAATTGGCAAAAAGATCACGGTGGAATGTGAATTAAATCGGGAAAGACACTTGTATAAAAATTGTTACTATGGGTCATGAGCTCAGCTGGACTTAAGACTTTGTTCTTTCCATCTGTCTTCTGTATGTTCACAGGGAACTTGGGTTTTTAGATCAGCTAAGGATCACCCATAACACGGATATCTTTATTGGAATGCACGGAGCTGGTCTCACCCATTTGCTTTTCCTTCCGGACTGGGCTGCTGTATTTGAACTGTAAGTACTTGGTGCGGTTTTACATTGCCGCGGCTCATGGTACTCTTTATGCGTGCCGAGACTTCCGCTCAGCGCACCCAAAGGCCAAGTACTTAATCCTTCCAGGGAAGTCACACCCTATCGGCATTTGGAAAGAAAAAAGACCTAGTACTAAAAATGAGGAGGCTGCAGCCTGCCATTTCACTTAGCAAGCAAACCGCCCGCTCCTCCCTGTCTCGCGGAAGATGTGACTCTGGGATTTCTTTTCTTTTTACTGTTGTTTTTGATGTTGACTCTGTTATAGATGTCCCCCACTTGCCCCCTCTGCTTCCCTCCACCCCGTTGCCGTCCCAGGCCTTCCCCACATTACTGTCTGTGTCCATGGCTATGCACATGTGCATATAAGTTCTTTGGTGAATCTCTTCCCGCCCTGCCCCTTCCCTCTGGGAGTCGTCAGTCTGTCCCAGGCTTCTGTCTCTGGATCTGTGTTCTTCTTCAGTTTATTGTGTTCATTAGACGCCACGTGCGAGTGAGATCATGTGATACTCGTTTTTCTCTGGTTGACTTATTTCACTTAGCATAACACTCTCCAGGTCCCTCCATGCTGTCTCAAAGGGTAAGGGATTTTTATGGTTTTGTGACTTATATTTAAGTCTTTTATCCACTTTGAGTTTATTCTTGTGTATGGTGTAAGTTGGTGGTCTAGTTGCATTTTTTTTGCATGTATCTGTCCAATTTTCCCAGCACCATTTACTCCATTGTATGCTGTTGCTTCTTTTGCCAAATATATATTTTTTAATTTAAATTCTTTATTGTTTAAAGTATTACATATGTCTCCTTTCCCCCCCATTGACCTCTCCCCAGCTACTCCCAACCCCCAGCACATGCCCTTATCCCTCTACTATCTGTGTCCATTGGTATTGCTTATATGCATGCATACAAGTGCTTTGGTTGATCTCTTACACACTCCCCCTCCCCTGTCTTCCCTCTGAGATTCGACAGTCTGTTTGATGCTTCTGTGTCTTTGGATCTACTTTTGTTCATTATATTCCACAAATGAGTGAGGTCATATGATACGTATCTTTCTCCGACTGGCTTATTTCACTTAGCATAATGCTCTCTGGTCCATCCATGCTGTTGCGAAAGGTAAGAGTTCTTTCTTTTTTACAGCAGTGTAGTATTCCATTGTATAGATGTACCACAATTTTTAAATCCACTCATCTGCTGATGGCACTTAGGCTGTTTCCAAATCCTAGCTATTGTAAATTGTGCTGCTATGAACATATGCATATACCCTTTCTGATGGGGGTTTCTGACTTCTTGGGATATATTCCTAGAAATGGGATTCCAGTGGTCTTTTGCCAAATATTAATTGACCATATTGCCATGGGTTGAATTCTGGACTCTGTTCTGTTCCATTGACCTATATGCCTGTTCTTGTGCCAGTACCAGGCTGTTTTGATTACAGTGACTGTGTAGTATAACTTGATATTCTGTATTGTGATCCCTCCTACTTTGTTCTTTCTCAAGATTGCTAAAGCTATTCGGTGTCTTGTGGGGTTCTATATACAGTTTTGGAATATTTGTTCTTAATCTGTAAAAGATGCCATTAGTAGTTTAATAGGAACAGGTCTTTTACCTTTTTGGTTAAGAAAAACCTACAGCCAACATTATACTCAACGGGCAAAAACTAAAACCATTTCCCTTAAGATCAGGAACAAGACAGGGATGTCCGCTTTTACCACTCTGATTCAACGTAATATAGGAAGTCCTGTCACAGCAATCAGACAAGAAGACATAAAAGGCATCCAAATTGGAAAGGAGGAAGTAAAACTGTCATTATTCACAGATGACATGATATTATACATAGAAAATCCCAAAAATTCCACCAAAAAACTACTGCATCTAATAAATGAATATGGCAAAGTAGCAGGATACAAAATGAATATCCAGAAATGGGTGGCATTTTTATACACTAATAATGGACTCTTGGAAAGAGAAACTAAAAAAAAATTCCATTTATTGTTGAATATGGTTTCTTTCTTGGGGTTCACTCCCCTGTGCCTCTCCAACTGGGCGTCGCTGACACTGGGCGTGATCAGTGTGCTGCGAGAGAAGCTGTGTGTTGCACACCCATGTTCACAGCAGCCCAGATGTGGAAGCCACCCACACGTCCACCAGGGGATGGGTGGGTTACAGAATGTGGGCTGGACACGCAGTGGAATATGACTCATCCTGACAAGGAAGGAAATCTCGTCACATGCCCACATGGCTGGACCTGGAGGACATTATCTGAAGTGAAGTAAGCCAGTCACAGGAGGACAGATACTGACTTCACTTACATGAGGTCCCTAGAGGGTCATATTCGCAGAGACAGAAAGTAGGTGGGTGCCAAGGGCTGGGGCCCAGGAGGAGTCAGTGTTAAATTGTGTGCGTTTGAAGCTGGAAGTTCTGGAAGTTGCTTACACAATAATGTGAATGTCCTTACTGCTACTGAACTGCACACCTGAATGGCTAAGGTGATACATTTTATGTATGTGTTTCCTACCACGATTTTTAAAGCATGAGAGTGTGAAAGCCTGTGCATCTCATGAAGAACCAGCTCCAGCACAAGCCCTGCTCCTGCGAGCTCCCATGTGCTCCCTGTTCCCATGTGTTCCCTGCTCCCATGTGCTCCCTGCATCTGCAGGTTCCCTGCTCCCTGCTCCCATGTGCTCCCTGCATCTGCAGGTTCCCTGTTCCCTGCTCCCATGTGCTCCCTGCTCCCTGTTCCCATGTGCTCCCATGTGTTTCCTGCCCCCACGTGCTCCTTCTTCTGCAGGTTCCCTGCTCCCTGTTCCCATGTGCTCCCTGCTCCCATGTGCTCCCTGCTCCCTGTTCCCATGTGCTCCCTGCTTCTGCAGGTTCCCTGTGCCCTGCCTCCTGTGTGCTCCCTGCTCCCTGCTCCCATGTGCTCCCTGCTCCCGTGCGCTCCCTGCTCCCATGTGCTCCCTGCTCCTGTGGGCTCCCTGCTCCCTGCTCCCTGTTCCCATGTGCTCCCGTGTGCTCCCTGCTCCCTGTTCCCATGTGCTCCCGTGTGCTCCCTGCTCCCTGCTTCCTGTTCCCATGTGCCCCCTGCTCCTGCGGGTTCCCTGCTCCTGTGTGCTCCCTGCTCCGTGCTCCTGTGTGCTCCCTGCCTCCCACAGGCTCACTGCTCGCACAGACCTTGAGGGTCAG
The DNA here is from genome assembly GCF_014108235.1 of Myotis myotis. NCBI lineage: Eukaryota > Metazoa > Chordata > Mammalia > Chiroptera > Vespertilionidae > Myotis > Myotis myotis. The sequence continues at coordinate 4,004,165 of NW_023416317.1, forward strand.
GGTGGACATTCTGGTCCCTGTGCTCTGCCCCTGCAGCTGGTGTGGAGACATGCCTTTTCTCCCGGGAGAGTTCCACACCCGCCTCATCTGATTGTGTGGTTTCACTATAAAAATGAGCTGACTCACTATTTAAACAGATGACTGTTTAGAAAGAGGTGCCAGGAACTTCCACACCACGCAAGACGTGAAAAATACACACATTAGAGAAACAGCCAGATGATTGTGGATTTGATCTGTCTTCATTTCTCTTAGAGACAGAGGGGGGAGGGAAAGGGAGGGGATGGGAGGAAAGAGAGGGTCACTGAGGCAGCCCAGGCCTTGGACTTTCCCTGGCTTCGCTGGCTCTGTGACCTTGGAAGTGTTACCTGCCCCAAGGCCACGGCCATGCCTGCAGAGACGGGTATTATGAGAATATGGAATTCTTGGTCAGCCCTGTTGATAAAGGTCTGTCTCCATTCCATTCTGTTTTTTAAAAGTTAAGGTAATCTAGTTATGAGAATATTTTAAAAGTACAGGGTGGGGCAAAAGTAGGTTTACTGTTCATATGGCAATGAATATAATAATTCATAAATGAGAATACAAGAGTAAACTGTCTCACGTGCTGACCCCTGTACGCCTGGGCTGCCCACTGTAGCCTCCCTCAGTCTTGTTCACGGTGCACATGACCTTTGCGAGAACCTGTTTGGAGGTGCGTTTTTTCCCAGAGAACTGTGGGCCGGGCACACACTGCAGCCCAGCCTCACGTGTGGCTGCCCGGCCCAGGTACAACTGTGGAGACCAGCGCTGCTACCTGGACCTGGCCCGGCTCCGCGGCGTCCACTACGTCACCTGGCGCAGGCAGAACAAAGTCTTTCCTCAGGACAAGGCAAGTGCAACGGCGAAGCGCCCCTGCTTTGGCTTTTCAGTTCGTGTGAAGTGTGTAGTTATGAATGTGAAAAACTGTCGCTGAGCTTCAAAGGAAAATTGTTCTCTGGAATACTGAGTTGTATCTCATATTTGCAGATCGGAGGAAGAGGGTATTCACTCGGTATCTTTAATGTTAATAAGAAAATTTCATGAAATTTGGGCCTAGAAAGGGCTATTCAATTGCATCTCAGAGGGATCAGTGGACCGGAGACCAGCAGGCCAAATCTGGCCCCCCACCTGTTTTTACAAATAAAGCTTTATTGGGACACAGTGTGCCCTCTGTGTATGTGTTGTCTGGCTGCTTGTGCCCTTCCATGGCAGAGTTGAGTCACCGTGACAGAGGCTGCGGTCCACAGAGCTGAAATATGTGTTCTATGGACTTTACCAAAAACTATTTGCTGACTTCCAAGGGAGAGCGCGAATTAACACAGTTGTTTTGGCCAAAGTAAAGTAATTTTTTCCTGTTCAGAAAACCACATCCTCTGACTTACAGACCTGTGTTTTGGTTTGGTTTTCCAGGGCCACCACCCCACTCTGGGGGAACATCCGAAGTTTACCAACTACTCCTTCGACGTCGAAGAGTTTATGGACCTTGTCCTGCAGGCTGCAGAGCACGTATGGCGACACCCGAAGTGGCCATGGAGGAGCAGACGAGACGAGCTGTGACTGCGGCTGTCTGCAGGGGGCGCCCTCCAGCCCCTCAGCAGGGCAGCCGCTCTGGACCGAAACCGGCCTCAGGGCTCTGCCTGTGGGCTTTACACTGTTTCATGTGACATTGGTGTCACTGCTCTTTGTCAAGATCCTCTTTTTGTACTGAAATGACTTTTTGAGTTCAAAAACTGGCCATGGCTCGCCGAGGGATTGAGCTTTCTTCTTCGGGGATCCAAGCACTCAACTTTCTCAGCGTCAGAATCTGTAACTGGTTCTGTGGGACACCTCAGGGTGGTTCATTCTAGAGGCTCCACCTGGTTATGATGTCGGAGAAAATTCACCATGGCCTTTATTTGTCATAATTTATTCATAGCACTGCTTGTGGTAGGAAAGGGAAGCATGCAGCACCCACACACACCCACCCCTCACACCCACACATACACCCACCCACACACTTACACACATGCACCCTCACACCCACACATACACCCACACACCTCTCACATACACACTTACACACATCCACCCTCACACCCACACATACACCCACACACCTACACACACACACACACTTACACATATGCACCCTCACACCCACACACCTCACACACACACTTACACATATCCACCCTCACACCCACACCTACACACACACACCTACACACACACACACACCCTCACACACACCTACTCACACACACACTTACACCCACCACTCACACATAGTTACACTCATACACACCCCCACACCCCCATGCACTCACACACATCCCCACTCACATCCACACATACACACACATGCACACCCACACACACCTCACACACACATACACACACCCATACACCCACTCTCACACACACCTACACACATTCACACACCCACACTTACACCCTCACACTTACACACACCCCACACTCCACTCACACACATTCACACACACACATACACACACTCACACTCACACTCCTTACAGCCCTCCCCACACAGGTGCGAATCTCAGTGCTGGGCCATAGGATGCACCTGCAGATGAATGTGCTGTAAGCAGATCAGCTTCACTCTGTCCGAGCCCAGAGCCCCCACTGATTCCCTGCTGTATCTTCACTCTGTCCGAGCCCAGAGCCCCCACTGATTCCCTGCTGTATCTTCACTCTGTCCGAGCCCAGAGCCCCCACTGATTCCCTGCTCTATCTTCACTCTGTCCGAGCCCAGAGCCCGCACTGATTCCCTGCTGTATCTTTTTGGTCACCTGCAGGTCATAGGCGCCAAGAGCCTGGATGAATCCTGCTGCTGTGCTAATTTATAGTCACATATTTCATATGCAAATCAGGCTTCCCACGACGCACTACCTGTGATGAATGCACACCAGCAGGTTCTTTAGGACTGCCTGGGACCTCCAGCGGGCTTGCACGGCTCCTTGCTGGGGAGCATGTCTGTCCAGCCCTGGTCTCCGGCGTGGGCATTGCAGCCGCAGTGCCTGTGTGCGTGCCCCACCCTCTCCCAGGAGAAACTGTCCAGTATTAGTGCAAACTTCCGGTGAGCTCCAGAGAGAGTCTTTCCTATAAAAAGACACGTGTGCATCATCCATTTCAAATGCAAAGAAGCGTGGGAAGTGCTGTCGACGGAAGAGCATGTCTGAAGTGCAGCCCATCGGAATGGGACTCATTTCTGGCTGTTTATGGCTTGCTTTTGCAGTGAACAATCATGGGCTTCTCTTACTGCAAAATGTGGTGTTTACATTTTATTAGCAACTGGCTTGCCTAATTTAGAGGCTGGTGACTTCTGTTTTTTAAAGTCTACTTTTAAAAATTAGCAGGTTCCAGCAGAGCTAAGAACTTTTTTACATTTTAGAGTTATTAAAGAAAAGGAAAATGTGCCACAGGGCGTGACCGAGCAACCTAAACCAGCTAAGAATGAGTCTGCTGCCCCCGCTTTAAAGGCTTAGGAACAGTCTCCTAGAGGTTAGGAACATTTATTAAAACATCTGCAAACAGTGCACTGCTGTAGCAGGAGCTTTGATTTGGGTCTTGAGATTGTGTGAAAAGAATGACAACATGAGTTTTCAGTGAGGGAATTGCTGCTGTGGTTTCTGCAGGATCCCAAGTTGGCAGGGTTGCACTTTTAGTCAGAGACATAAACATCGGGAAAGTTATCTTCTTACCTCATTTTAAGAAGCGTGCGGAAATGTGATGCTATTTATCTGCTAGTAATAGACGTGAGAATTTCAGAAATTGAGAACAATTTTATAATAAAACTATAATATTTGAATATTCTATATTTAAAGAGTATGTTTTATATAAACAAAGTACATTTGACACTATGGAATTAACTTTTATCAGACTTTTACGGTAGCAAAAGAAGCTTTCAAATGTTATAAAATTTACAATGTCAAGACTGCTCTTTTTACTAAGTCTTTAAAAGAGATGCATTTCATAGTTTATACATTTGGGGATTTGGGGTATGGCTTTGGAATAAATTTTCATATATTTCAGTAGCAGACCATTTTCAAGGTCTTCTGTGTCTGAATGTTACATGCTTGCTTTTTGGCAACCCACCAGGTCTAGATTATAAAAATTAAGTAGCTTGCTGATGGAGAATTCAGTTTAAATAAAAATTATACCTTACATTTGTTTAGCCGCTTATTATATGATGCTTTCACAAATGTTGTATTGCATAATCCTTGCAAGGATGACGTAAGAATTGTTGCCATTTTCCTGTGGAAGAAAAGCAGAAGCTGTTCAAGGGACTTCCCTGAAGACCCCAGGCTGAGTCCACGCCTTGCATTCCGCCCCTCACGTGCTCACTCAGCGCAGACGAGCAGCTCCTGAGGGCCCCGCTGTGCCGGGCTCCGGGCACAGCGAGAGGAGGGGAAGGCCCTCACTGTCCCGCGCTTGCCCTCGAGGGTAATCTGACTGGACGGCACTCGAGCGCTATGGTGGAATAACCAGAGGGATGTCTTCGGTCCAGCTCTCTGGAAAGCCGCCTCTGGGACGGAGCTGTGTGTGCAGGTTTATTGGGGGCTCACGATCCACAGCTGTGAGATGGGAAGGGGCCGGGCGTGGGCCAAGGGAGGACTTGAATTGCAGGCAGTAGCAGGGGAGGCCTCCTCAGGGGAGGGTAGAGCCGGTGGTTCTTCAGAGGGGTCCCCAGATGAGGCAGGGATCCTCATATCAATGAGTCAAATAGAGCCATCCCCATGGAGGGCGGTAACCTGAGGGCGATGCGATTCCTGCGAGGAGCTGGCCGTGAGCCTCCAGCAGCCAGCACCCTGCACCCCAATGATCGGTCTGGAGGGCACCTGGGGGCCCGCTGCAGCGCCCTCCAGGGCAGGGCAGTGCCGTCCAGCTGCTGCCTTTGCCACCCACAGCCTGCTACCCACAGCCTGCCACCCACAGCATGCCACCCACAGCCTGCTACCCACAGCCTGCCACCCACAGCCTGCTACCCACAGCCTGCCACCCACAGCCTGCTACCCACAGCCTGCCACCCACAGCCTGCCACCCACAGCCTGCCACCTACCCATAGCCTGCGACCCACAGCCTGCCACCCACAGCCTGCCACCTACCCATAGCCTGCCACCCACAGCCTGCCACCTACCCATAGCCTGCCACCCACAGCCTGCCACCCACAGCCTGCCACCTACTCATAGCCTGCCACCCACAGCCTGCCACCTACCCATAGCCTGCCACCCACAGCCTGACACCTACCCATAGCCTGCGACCCACAGCCTGCCACCCACAGCCTGCCACCTACCCATAGCCTGCCACCCACAGCCTGCCACCTACCCATAGCCTGCCACCCACAGCCTGCTGCCCATAGCCTGCCACCCACAGCCTGCCACCCACAGCCTGCCACCCACAGCCTGCCACCTACCCATAGCCTGCGACCCACAGCCTGCGACCCACAGCCTGCCACCTACCCATAGCCTGCCACCCACAGCCTGCCACCTACCCATAGCCTGCCACCCACAGCCTGCTGCCCATAGCCTGCCACCCACAGCCTGCCACCCACAGCCTGCCACCTACCCATAGCCTGCCACCCACAGCCTGACACCTACCCATAGCCTGCGACCCACAGCCTGCCACCCACAGCCTGCCACCTACCCATAGCCTGCCACCCATAGCCTGCCACCCACAGCCTGCTACCCATAGCCTGCCACCTACCCACAGCCTGCCACCTACCCATAGCCTGCCACCCACAGCCTGCCACCCATAGCCTGCCACCCACAGCCTGCCACCCACAGCCTGCCACCCATAGCCTGCCAGCCACAGCCTGCCACCCACAGCCTGCCAGCCACAGCCTGCCACCCATAGCCTGCCACCTACCCACAGCCTGCCACCCACAGCCTGCCACCCACAGCCTGCCACCCATAGCCTGCCACCCATAGCCTGCCACCCACAGCCTGCCACCCATAGCCTGCCACCCACAGCCTGCCACCCACAGCCTGCCACCCACAGCCTGCCACCCATAGCCTACCACCCACAGCCTGCCACCCACAGCCTGCTACCTGGCAGTTAGATGGGTGGGCTTCACTAGACCCTCATGAGCCTCATTCATGCTGAAGGGGGTTAGAGCTGCCTTTGCGGGCCATGTGCTCTCTCTCATGTTATTTATTGCTCCCCTAGCTTTAAAAATATAAAGTCTGCCTGGCCAGCGTGGCTCAGTGGTTGAGTGTTGACTTATGAATTAGAAGGTCACGGTTCAATCCTGGTCAGGGCACATGCCCAGGTTTCGGGCTCAATCCCCAGTGGGGCCTGCATGAGGCAGCTGATCAATGATTCTCTCACATTATTGATGTCTCTATCTCTCCCTCTCCCTTCCTCTCTGAAGTCAATAAAAAAAAATAAGCACATAAAATCCATTCTTCTACTAGACGTTTAAATAGAGAAGAGATCAAGGCACTTTCCCAAAGCCGCGCAGCTGGAAGGTAACAGATGGAGCGGAGAGAATTTCCTTGTAAAGTAATTTAAAGTGAAACGGAAGTTTACAGGCGACACAGGAAGGAGGAGAAGGAAAGAGAGGAGAGACGTTAGTTGGGAGTAGGGAGCAGAGCAAATAGTCCTGGAGTTAGGCCCCTTCTTGGTGTTACAAACAGCTTTCTTCAAAACAGCCCATGGAGACTCGCTTTTCTGAAAGGAGGCGCATGTAGGAATCAGCGCGGGTGCGATCGCCTCAGAGAAGCCGGTTGGTTAAATTAACCTAGTCCCCACCAAGGCCACTGCCAGCACTTGGACATCTTTCTTCTGTTTGAGCTTATTGGGGCAAATCAAAAAACGCCCTACACCTTCCTGTCAGCAAGCAAGTGGCCAGGCAGTGCCCAGACTGTGTGGGCCCCTGCTCTGGACGGCAATGCACATGGTGACCACGAGGTGGCAGCCAAGCCCTTCCAAATGGCCTCTGTGGCCTGAACCTGGTGCAATAACCCCCATGGTAGATTCGAGGCCCTGCTTCTGTGTGAAGGATTCTTTCATGCCTGCTGTGAGGGAAAGTAGGAAGATTATCACGGAAAGTTTCCCATTGAAGTGTGACATTTCTTAGCTGCAGCCAACACCTGGGTCCTTGTAGGACATGCAGGCCTGGAGCAGAGAAGGTTTTCAGGGGCAGCAGCGGCTCAGTGGGTGCGTTTCACCGAAGTGCAGACATTTCCTTGCGACGGGAGCTTCATTTTAGGGTCAGACATAGCACATTAGCTCCTCAGTCACGTTTAGGGGCTCATTTCCCTCTTGTGTTGGCTTTATAGGTGATTGCAAACGCAGGGCTGCTATCCTTTAGTTGAGCAGAACCAAACTGTACGCAGAGGATCCCCGGAGGGGTAGACCCCGGTGGTGCAGCGTCAGCCAGGAGCGCTTTCCAGCATGAGGAGGCTCAGCGTCCAGTCTGCTGGGTAGGACCTGGTGCTGCCCTCAGAGCACGGGTATCGCTCATCCCTCACAGCCTCAGTTGCAGAATTTTAGATGTTTTGCTGAAAGTACCCTGGAGGTCCCTTGGGGGCTTTGTTCATCCTCAGGGCTTGCTGACTGCCCAGGAGAAGGGCACTTCCAGACCAAGGGAGGAGGCTCCTGGGAGAGCCGGGAGGAAGCAGTTCAGGCGCAGAGGCCAGAGGCCTGACAGCCTCCCGCAGCGGCGGGGTACCCCCCCACCCCCCTCCGGTAAGCGGTGGGAGCATTATCTCCCCAGCAGAACAGGTTAAAGATAAAACAAAAGGAATGAAGTCCCACTTGCTCAGGGCCTGGCACACAGGGAATGTTCAGGAAATGCGTTATTACATGTGCACTGGGAACAGAGAATATTGCTATTTAAATTCTGGTCCCTCCGCCTCTCCCCAGACCAGTACATCGCAATCTCTGGGGAGTCAGCCACCCCGGGGGCTCCCGCCCGGCAGGGGAACCGGGAACCGGTGTAGGTCTATGTTGGCGCGTGTCCAGTCTCTCGCACTGGGTCCCGCTAAGATGCCGCGTGGAGGACATTTACTTGGGGACGCGCCTGGGGCGAGCGGGCGCTGTTTGTGGCGGCTTCTCGGCCCCTTTCCCGGCGGTGCCTGCGCGTCTCCGCGTCTCCATGTGTGCGGGTCGCGTGCGCTCCTCCCTGACTCGCTTCCCGCTGGAGCTTCTTCTCCAGGAGCCGCAGCTTCAGAGCTGCGAGGCGCCCGCAGCGTTGCTGGAGCCCCTGCTTGTTTGGGGATGGGGGGTGTGGAGGTGTGTGTGTGGGGGGGGGGGGGGGGGAAGAGGCTCAGCCAGATGCACCTATTTGTGAGTTAGATCAACTGTGCCCCGTGGTCACCGTTGATTGGACCAGAGATCAATAGCTGAGCCAAGGTTATCCAATCAGGCGGCTGCGAGGTAAAAATAAAAGACCCAGCCAGACCCCTTCTGCGGGGACAGGAGGTGAGACGGGGAGCACCTGTCCCTGGCTCCCAGGCTGAGCTCCCGCTGGGACGGGACGGCTGGCAGCCACTTTCCAGTTTTCCAAGCAAACACGTGTGCACGAACCGCCTCCCTCGCCTGGCTGCACCACCCCAGGCAGCCAGGCCCACTCCCCGCCAGATTTTCTCCAGTTAATGCCATCCAGCCAACCAGCAGGTAGGTAAAAAGTAATTGTCGTTTCCAGAAAAATCTGGAAAATAAATGGCAAGGACACAATTCCGTTGAAGTGCCCGCAGCCGTGGGCGGAACCTGCACTGTGTAGGGGCTAAGGAAGGTGCCAGAGCGACAGGCCAGGTGACCTGAGGCAGCTGGTGAGATGGGGGTGGGGTGGCGGGGGGGTGGGGGGGAGCGAAGGTGGCAAGTCCCAGAAAAGGCCCCGCGAAGGTGGTGCCGGCAAACCAAGCCCAGGGCAGGGGTGAAGGGAGGGCAGCCCAGGAGGCACAGGCCTCAGGCAGGGAGAGGCCCGCGGGGACGGTGCAGAGGGCGCGATGGCGAATCTAAGGCAGCGATGCGCCCTGGAGCGGCCCTTCCCACTCAGGGCAGGGGTGCGGACGAGAGCGAGCGCGCCCGGTTCAGCAAGAGGAAGGGGAGTCCTGTGCGAAATGCCTTCGCCCACGAGTCATTAAAAAAAGAAAAAAAGCCGGCGATATCCAGCAACTTCCGGAGAGCACTTACACGGTGCTTTCCAAGTGTTTGTGGGGATGGGACGGAGTTTCCCTCTGCCAGTTCAGCTGCCACGGGCCTGCTTTTCTGTACCATGAGCAGGAGGGTGCAGGGCAGAGCGCAGACGTGCGGCCCCACACGGAGCGCCGAGCTGGCGTTGGGCTCGCCTGCCGGGGGTCCCCGTGCAGATCCGCCTGCCAGATGCAGCTTCCCGAGCCTTCCTGTTCACCCACTGGGCCCTCTGCTCTCCAGCAGCCTGGCTTCTGCCCGGGAACAGCCTGCATGGAGGAGAGCTTCCGGCTGAGGCCGCTGGCGTCACGGTGAGCCTGGAGGGCGGAACAGAGGTGCCGGCAGGAAAGGCACCTTTCTTTCGTGGCTTTGCTTTTAAATTGGTGGGAAGCAAAGCTGGGAAAGGCGTTGTATTTTGCTTTTCTTTGTCCTTTTCCTCCTCCACCAACAACTCCCCGCTCATCCCCGCTTTCCAAGGTCAGCATTTAAGGCTGCTTTGTGGATGGAAGGGAGCAGCCCAGGCAGAGCCTGCGGAGAGGGTGGTGGGGTCCCGGCTCCTGCAGCTGTTCCAGTCGCCGTGGCCCAGGACTCTGCAGACAGTTTGGAGTTCCTTTTGGCTGCAGCTGCCCTGCCAAGGACCTGGCCGCCTGGGCAGTGGTCGGCAAACTCATTAGTCAGCAGAGCCAAATATCAACAGTACAGCGGCTGAAATTTCTTTTGAGAGCCAAATTTTTTTAAACTTAAACTATATAGGTAGGTACATTGTTATTAACTTAATTAGGGTACTCCTAAGGCTTAGGAAGAGCCACACTCAAGGGGCCAAAGAGCTGCATGTGGCTCTCGAGCCTGTTTGCCAACCACTGGCCTGGGGCAATGCACTCCTTCCACCAGACTCGCGCCCCCCCCCCCCCCCCCCCCCCCCCCCCCGCGGTGCAGGTGCAGGGATGGGGAGGTGATGGAGGCCTCCTGGTGACTGGGCTCCCAGCCTCCGGCCTCACACAGGCCCCACACTGCCCGCGTGGCCCCACGCCCGGAGCCTCAGTTTTCCCGTATGTACATGGACTGTGAGGGAATCTGCCTCAGTGTTGTGTGATGTACTTGGTCATCCCATGTGCTGGGAAGCAGCAGTGAGGGCCGGGAGATGGGCTGATCAGACAGCCACGCAGGTGGGCACGCGATACGACCTGGTGCCCTGGAGGGAAGGGCGTGCTGTGACCCAGGGGCTGGGAGGGGGCGGTTAGCCAGGGGACCGCAGATCACACCTAACACCGCACACAGAGGCCTCCGCAGCCGGGGCGGGGGCCTGGGGGAGGGGGGGCGGCCAGGAGGAAGGAGGTGCTGAGAAGGAGGAAGGAGACAGTAGGAAGCAGGGTCACTCTGAGTACTGGAGAAGCTTCTGTGTAGGTGCCACCTTTAACCCCACAGGCGCCCAGGCCTGTCGCCCAGGCCTGTAACTCCAGGTGCTCGCTCAGTGACAGACTGGCTGGCTAAGAGGGGGACAGCCTCAGGGAGACCTGGGGAGACCAGAAGGCCCAGACAGACGAGGTGTGGCCTCCAGACAGTGGGACTTGAACTTGGCTCCCAGTGAGCGTCTTCTCCAGCATCACCCACTCCCCTCCCAGCTCAGCGCTCCCAGCTGGTGGAGGCCCAGGTGGCACCAGCATGTAAGCTGCCCCCTGGCTGAGTCTGAGCTCGGCCAGCTGTCTGTGGATGTGTGCGCAGACATGCACCTCTGTGAGCTCACGTCCAGGGGGCGGGCAGCCGTGCTCATGGGCGGTGGGCTGGGCCCTTCTAGTCTCCTTGCAGTGTCTGCTCTGGGCCCAGGGCCGGGCTGCATGCCCTTGCTGAGCGGTTAGGCTGGTCAGAGACTTAAAGCCCTGCTGCAGCCCTGAGTTGTCCATTGTAAGTAGGCAAGTGACCTCCGGGAGGGAAAACCCAGGCTGGCGTTTGTGAAAAAGAAATGAATAGACTGCTGCTTGGGGAGGGGGCTCCTGGGGCAGGCGTTACTACTCATGCGCCTTGCGGGGGTCGTGGTCCAGAGGCCCTGGCCGGAGCCAGAGGTGGCCTCCGAGGCAGCCAAGCCCCCTGCACACAGAAAAGAAGGGCCTCACGCCTGAAGGCCTCTGTGGACGGCGGCCCTTGTCAGTTCTCAGCATTTCGTCGGTCCCACCTTAATATTACCAAGCGCTCAGACGAGGTTGCTCTGTGGGTCTTCGGCCTCCAGAAGGCCCCTCCTGGCCGGGATGGTTTGGATTCCGCCTCCCAGAGAGACCCAAGGTTGGACGGTGGGCCGAAGGGCAGAGTGTAGCCTGGAAGTGTGTCGACGACTGGGCTACGGACAGTGCCGGCAGCTTGGATCTTTGTTGGTCTCCGAGTCAGAGGACTTGGGTTTCTGGTGGAATAGGTAGTAGCAACTATCTTTCAAGTAAAAGAACAATCCCACAAAACACAAAACCTTTCCCAAGCCAGAAAGAAGAATCCATGGAAGGAGGGCTGCGTTGCAATCGTGTCAAAATGTGGACTCGGGATACTTCCTGTTGCGAATGTCTGATACACACCACGGGGATGGCTGTTCTTCATCAGCCCCGACCTTCACCCACTCTCCCGCCACCCCCTTCCTCAGCCCCGCCCGGCCCTGGCCTCACCTGCCGGGTTTACACATCTGGAAAGAGCAGCGGCGTTATTTCTCACCCCGCACAACGTTGCGCAGAGCCCGCGGGTGATGTCAATGGGAGCGATTCATTATTCCATCAGGCACTTGGCATGTCAGTCAATGAAAAAAATATATGCTCGAGAAGTGACAGCTCAAAATAGTCCCCTCAGGATTGGCATGCCAAGATCTTGATAGTCTAATGAATTACTCTTTAAACCTATCATTTTATCGCATCAGTTTGGCCATATAGACTTTTCTTTTGGGGAGGAGGGAGGAGCAGGACTGAATTACAGAAGTTACCTAAAATAGCAAGCAAAAGAACTTTGCAACCAGCACTTATATTCACAGAATCATAGGAGAAGTTCCCCGGTTTTATAGGACCCTTAGGCATGGAACATAGTCTATTCTCACGGCCACCTGCAGAATGGCACCAGTTTCATCCTCCTGGTCCACACCCACGCACAGGGCAGATGCGTGACTCTGTGCATGTCGGTGCAGCCTGCGGGGCAAGAGGTCCTGAGCACCCAGCACAGTGCGGGGCGCAGTCACACGGGGCCTGGAGTTTAATGGGAAGGTCAGTTTTCCCAGGCAACTCCCATATGCAGATTATTGTCCTACCCTTGAGGTACAGTTTTTCTTGTATTCACGTGGCTGATTGAGTCCACTCCTTCTCCAGCCTGGCCTCTTTACAGATCTGCACCCACCTTTTCTCCTCTGAGTGTTCAGAAAACAGGGTGAGGAATCGTGCAGCTCTCTGGCTGCGTGGGGAGTGGTGCTGCAGGTGGTCGTGAGAATAAACTATGTCTCCTGCCTGCGCTTGGGGTGCCTTCTGAGCATGGCGCAAGCACGCCCAGGTTTCAGCTGCGTAGGTCTAAGTGTTTCACCCTAAAATGTTAGCTTTGTCCTAGGCCAGCACCTGCCACGTGCATTTTTTGTCTCTCAGATATCTCTGCTGACTGCGAGGCGTAAACGCTTGTTTTCTGTCCTGTTAAACAATGCCCCCTGGTTATGGCGGGGGCCATTTTAAACGTCATCCCCACATGACCGCAGCACCAGTTTGTTCTCGGGACTGGATCTCAGTTGCTTGCCATAGTTTGAAGACGGGAACAGCCTCATGACCCCACTGCAGACGCTTACGTGTCTCATTGGAACGTTGCCGGGAAGGAGTAACTTCACACCCTTCACGTGCCCTTGGCAGCAGCAAAATGACCCATTCTGCATTTTCCACGACCAGCTGAGCAAACGCTGGGCCCCCATGACCTTCCAGTTTGTGCTTCAAAGAAAACGTTTCTTTTAAAAAAAAAATTATTGATTTTTTACAGAGAGGAAGGGAGGGGGATAGAGAGTTAGAAACATCGATAAGAGAGAAGCATCGATCAGCTGCCTCCTGCACACTCCCTACTGGGGATGTGCCTGCAACCAAGGTACATGTCCTTGACCGGAATCGAACCTGGGACCCTTCGGTCCCCAGGCCGACGCTCTATCCAGTGAGCCAAACCAGCTAGGGTGAAAACATTTCTTAATGTTATGTCATAAATCAGTCATCACTTGCTTCATAATCTCGATGCAAGTCTTTGAAGTTAGCGATCCATAGAGAGGCTGGGATTTTAAAAAATTGACTCGATGGTCATTTGATGTAAACCATGTTTTACTGATCAGCCACGGAACAGTCCTTGACATGATGCCTGTGAAGACATGTGATCATGGGAGTGATGTGAAATGAGGACTATTATATAGACACACAGATACACACACACGTATATTTATAGTCTGAAGTGCATTGAAAATATGACTTCTTAGTACTTTAGTATTTGAAATTTGTCAGATAATACTAACTCCCCTTAAACCCATCTTATTTTTTGTACATGAACATACTGGCATATACAATATTTATATATGTTATGGTTTGCTTAACCTTGAAATGACAGTTTTTGTAATGGTGTTTTCTATATATCCCATAGATTCCTTATCTAAAATGCACATTTACCCATGTTTGTGCAATCCTCTTTGCCTTGATTTTTTTTGTTATCTGAAGAATTTTTCAATTTAGACATTTTCAGCTTAAAAACAATATCCTTATTACTTATTATTAGTGCTCTATTTATCACACTAAAAAACAGACCCGGATGTTTGTTTTGTTCTGCGGCGGAGCCCGGGTGACGCAGCTGCAGACCCTGCTACTGTATGACTGACTGCGGAATTACAGATTCCTGACCTGCAGTGTATTTAGAAAAAGCAGCAAAATGCAATTACTCTGATAGTAACAGGGGTCGAAGTTACTATTGGCCTGGAGCTAAGCCGCTCACTGTAAGCATCTCGCCTGAATAACTGACAGCCACAGGGGCTCATTTCTGTTCCTGAAGAGCCCCTCATTGCTGCCACCACCAGCTGTGAGACCCATTCTTCAGGGAGTGCTACTGTGCCCCGCGAGGGGCCCTCTCATCAGCGTCATGTGACGGTGCCTCTCTCGGAGCTGAGCTGCCTGGCTCCCTCTTCTCTTAGTTATGAGAGCCTCACGCATAGGGGAGCGGGCACATCTGGTTCCAATCTCAGCTCGAGTCCACCAGCTAGGACCGTGGGCAAGGAGTGGGACCCCAGACCACCCTTTGCGAAGACCTATCTTGAGGGCTTGCTGTAAGGGTCGGCAGTTATAGAAGTTCCAGAAGCTCTGGTGTCTCGCTGGTTTGGGGGCATGTGTCACTCAGAGCTCCCAGCCTGCTCTTGGGATGTTGTTTCCAATCACAGGTGACTCCTCTCCCCTTCTCTGCTCCTCCCCTTGCCCTTGCCCATCACTTCTGCTCCATAGTTAATACCCAGAGATTCTCTTTATGGAAACGGTGCCCCCAGGGTTTCCACATCTCCGCCAGGTTATGCCTTTGTCTTGTATCTGAGCACTTAAAACACATTTAGACACAGTAGGTTTTATCTGTTACTTTTTTATTTTTTGTTGGGGTCCAACCCCAGCAGGTCCAGGGGTCCCCAAAGGTGTGGATGGAGTCAGCGAAGAAGGAATGACACGGAGACAGTGTTCAGTTGATCAGCAGCCTAGCCAGGATCTCTAGCCAGGATCTCCAGCCAAGTTCTGTTTTTCATTGTCTTGTTACATCTGTATTTATACCAGTTGATTTTAATCCTGTCAATTTCTATTCCAAAGGTTAGGGCGTTTCTTATCTCCATTCCAGGGAGTAAAGATTATGTAGCTTAAGGGTGATTGTTCATAGTTAAAGTGATTAACTACCCGCCTGGCATTTAGTTAAGGGGTTTTATTCCCTCCCTAACTTCAGGGAAAAATCCCTACCTGGGGAAACAACCTTTCTCGGAGAGGTGACCTTGGTTAAAACACATGCGCCAAGAAGGTGAGCAAACATATTAAGAACAGTATGCCACATACGCCAGGTCCCTTGAAACATAAGCTGTGCAGATGTTTCTTCCCTGCAGCGACTGTGTCAAGCAGCAAGGATGGACCGGCTTCCAGCAATTTTTATTTCTTACGTTCACTGTAGAAATACATGAAAATACAGAGAGGGGAAAAAAAACACTTGAAGGAAACCTCAGCGTTTATCAGTCCAGAACTTTTTACCTGCTAGACTATGTACATATTTATACTAAGCACATTCCTGGGTAACCTGCTGATTGCTAACTGGATGTAATGGAACCTCTCGATTTATCATAAAAAGTATTACATCAACCTTCTTAGTGTCTGCCGATCATTTCATTGAGCTAAGCTCATGATCTTGGGCAGTTAGACTCTAATGAGTTAATATTATTTAAAAAATAACCCACTGCCTTGGGTATCCTTGTGCATACATCTTGGTGCATCTGCCCAATTACTTTTTGAGGATAATACCCTAGATCTGACTGCTGGACCCCAGGGCAAGCACATTTTTAGAGATTTGATGATATACTGATGAACTTCCGCCCAGAAATGTGGCCCTTTCACCTAAGCCCTTTGCTGACATGCGAATGGCCAGCGCCCTGGTCACACCCGGCCGTGTGAGTGCGAAGGGTTTCAGGCAGAGCTGTGGGAGCTTGTGCAGGAGACACGGGGAAGAGGACACGCTGGGTGAGCTGCTCACACACGAGACAGCTCCGCATGGTGGTTGGGACACTCACACTTGTGACAAGGGTGGAGGCTGGACCATGCACCTGACTATTGTTCTGATTGAATAGACCCGCGGCTAAAGGGACACTGACAGACATTATTTAGAGGCCCACGTGGCTGTCACTTCTCAAACAAGGTTATGTAAGAGAGGCTGTGCGGGTTAATTAAAAGGTAGCAGCGTGTGGTTGAACACAGCGCCTGGGCAATTGTTCCTGCCACGGTGACAAGTGTGCAGTGCATATTGCAAAGGTCGGAACAAAACAAAACTTGTTTGACAAAGATGAGACATTTTGTCTAAAGCTCATGTGTGTTCTCGAATCCCCATATTGGGTGTTTTTAAGTCTGAACGAATAATGGAACATTTTGAAATTATCTGCAAGCTCTGAATGGCTCTCCTGATCAGTAGGCATAGGTAGGTTGTTTGTAATTGTATTCAAAATGACGTTAAAACCTCCACATTGTTATTTGGCAAGTTTCAAGTACAGTGGGGCCTTGACTTACGAGTTTAATTTGTTCTGAGACCGAGCTCGTTAAGGAGCTCGTTAACTCAAATTACTCTATCCACTCAATGCAAAAAATCGGTCGAGAGACAGCTGGTATCTCAAAAAACTCGTTAGTCGGGACACTCGTAAGTCAAGGCCCCACTGTATACACAAAAGCAGAGCAAGCAGTACAATGAGCGCCAGCCTTCCTGTAAGCAAATCTTTGGCATTGTATCATTTTACTCATGAACTTTTTAGCATATAGAAGTGATTTTGAGTGATTGGTCCTAATCAATTTAATTTTCAGATTCAGCATTATTGGAATATCTTTGTAAAATATTGATTAATTGTACAAACTCGGCAAAATTATTTGACCTCTCTGAGCTTCGGTTTCCTGTTCTGTAAAAGGTTAATAATAGGTAGTAGACACTGCAGTGGATTGTGAGGATTCAAGGTAACAGCATGGAAGTGAAGAAAATGTTAACTCACCATCATTGCCATTATCACCACTGGAATTCAGATCTTATGGGCCAATGACATGTGGGAGCTTTGGAGAGTTGAAGATAATGTGCAGGGGTTGGGAGGCTGCTGGGAAAGAAGATGGAAAATGCGGCAGGTGTGTCAGAAAAAGATGAGTGACGCAGAAGATTCATGAAGAAGGAACGCCAGCGGAAATGCCAGCAGTGGGCTGAGGGAGAGGGAGGGCCGGGGGTTGGGAAGGTGGTGGCCTCGAGTTGGTGCTCCATTTCTCCACGACAGGATCAGAACCTGGAGAAGTGGAACATCAGTGGAGATGGAACCAGCAACCCAGGTACATGCCCTTGACTGGGAATCAAACCTGAGACCCTTGGGTCCCAGGGCCAATGCTCTAACCACCGAGCACACTGTCCAAGACTAGAAGCAATTTTAAGCTTTGCCTGATGGGTTCCTAATTGCCAGAAATGATCAATAAAGCAAATCTATGTGATCAATGTGTGTAAATCATTCCTTGAAATGTAATTTTGGGGAACTTGATTGGGTCTCTAGCTATGTTCATTTTTAAAAAATTAATCTTTATTGTTGAGATTATTACAGATGTCCTTCATTTTTCTCCCCATAGCTCCCCTCCACCTGGTTCCCACCCCAACCCAGGCCCTCGCCACCCTATTGTCTGTGTCCATAAGTAATGCATACATGCATATAAGCTCTTTGTCTAATCTCTTCCCACATCTCCCACACCTCCTTCCCTCTGAGAATCTTCAGTCTGTTCCATTTCCATGCCCCTGATTCTATTCCATTCACCAGTTTATTCTGTTCATCAGATTTTTTATTCATTTGATTTTTAGATTCACTTGTTGATAGATATGTATTTGTTGTCACTTTGTTGTTCATATATGTTTTTTATCTTTACCTTTTTCTTCTTCCTCCTCTTCTTAAAGAATACTCTTCAGCATTTCATATAATACTGGTTTGGTGGTGATGAACTCCTTTAGCTTTTTCTTATTTGTGAAGCTCTTTATCTGATCTTCAATTCTAAATGATAGCTTTGCTGGGTAGAGTAATCTTGGTTGTAGGTTCTTGCTATTCATCACTTTGAATATTTCTTGCCATTCCCTTCTGGCCTGCATAGTTTCTGTGGAGAAATCAGCTGACAGTCGTATGGGCACTCCCTTGTAGGTAACTAACTTTTTCTCTTGCTGCTTTTAAGATTCTCTCTTTCAAGGAGCCCATGCATCTGCCTTCAGTGCTTTTCAGGCTTGAAAATGTCTGACTCCCAGGTCTGGCTTCTTTCCATCTAATCACATTCTTAGATTTAATCTTCTCCACCCAGTTGCTGAGCTAATCCCATCTTTCCCAGTGGAGAACCACCCTTTCCTCCTGGGAGGGACCGAGAATGCAATCTCTCCCTTTGCCCTCTAGGATGGCACTGTCTCCCCTCCAGCTTGTCTCATTTTAAATCTTAAATTAACCCAGAGAAGAGTCTTTCCCTCTTCTTTCCAAGAAAAAAACACCCATGGTTTACGTGGCCCTGGGTCATTCACAGGGTTCCATTAGGAGGGCCCACCCTGACCCTGCCCAGCCCTGACCCTGCTTCTCATGGTGATTCTTACCTGAGGTCCCTCAGAGAAGCCTTGGGGTCTACAGGGCCACGCACATGCTCAATTTCCCACCCCTTGATCCCTGTGGAGCTCATGATCTGCTATGTCAACTGACATAAAACCTCACTTGAAGCATGGACACATTTCAATTATTTTCTTTGTTGATGACATCAAATGGTGTCAGCTGTGGGCCTTGGCTGTTTTAACTGTGGATACATTTGGATTAGTCTACTGTGGCCAAAGACCCCCAGCCACCATGCTCTCAGGTTTTGTTTCTTTCCTATTTAACAACAGGAAACCATTACACCTTCACTGTCTCAAACTGAGATGACAGCTGGGAACCATCAGTCAACCTCAGTCAGTGTCTGTGGAAGGAATCCATGAGCCAGGCCTCAACCTTGCCCCTCCCTAACTTTCTCTCAATCCATTAATCTGGAGAGAGGAAATAATCCCAATAAGATTAAGGGATGGAGACTGGGGCTTCTGATTGGATGTTAGCATTTGAGAAGGTGTATAAAAACCTCAGGCACCAGAGGAGAGACTCAGAGTCCTCCAGCTCTGCAGTCAGTGTGGTGGTTCTCCACCAGGTCTGAGATCTGAGCCCCAGCCAACTGGGTCACAGCAGACGTTTCTGAAGGATTCCTTTCTGAGCACCTTGAAGATGCGCACCCGGAACCCAGCCAGACTCCTGCGGCTGGCAGGAGAGAGCCTGCTGAGGGACCAGGCCTCAGTCATCACAGCTCTGGAGTACCTGCCCGCTGAGCTCTTCCCGCTACTGTTCATTCAGGCCTACCGTAGGAGAATTCGGGAGCCCCTGACGGTGATGGTGCGCGCCTGGCCCTTCACTCTCCTCCCTCTGGGCTGCCTGTCACAGCTGTCACTGGACCAGGTCTTAAAAGCCGTGTTGGATGGGCTAGATGTTCTGCTTGCCCAGGAGGTTCGCCCCAGGAGGTGGAAACTGCGGGTGCTGGATTTAAGGAACACAGGTGCCAACTTCTGGAGAATGTGGTGTGGAGACAGCACCTGGAATTGCTCACCTGAGGGACCAGTGGCTGTGCACAGCTCCAGCCCCAACACTGAGCACCCCTTGGCTCCCTTGGAGGTGTTCCTAGACCTTAACTTCAATGAAAGGGATGGGGATGAGTTTCTCAAGTTCATCATCCAATGGGCCCAGCAGAGGGAAGGATTGCTACACCTGTGCTGCAAGATGCTAAGGATTTCTGAGGTGCCCTTCCAGAGGGCCAGGAAGGTCCTGGATGGGGTGCAGCTGGACTGCATCCAGGAGGTGGAAGTGAACTACACGTGGGACCTGCCCACCCTGGGGACGTTTGCTCTTTACCTGGGTCAGATGCGTAACCTGCAGAGACTGTCTCTCTCCCACATCCACGTGTTGACAGAGGAGGAGGATGAGGAAGAGGAGGAAATGGAGGAGGAGGAGGAGGATGTGGAAGAAGAGGAGGGGGAGGAGGAGGTGGAAGAGGATGTGGAAGAAGAGAAGGTGGAGGAGGAGGAGATGGAGGATGAGGACGGGGAGGAGGAGGAGATGAAGCAGGAGGCAGAGGAGAAGGAGGGGGAGGAGGTGGAAGAGCAGGAGATGGAGGATGAGGACGGGGAGGAGGAGGAAGAAGAGGAGGAGGAAGAGGAGCAGGAAGAGGAGCAGGAGTGGGAGGAGGAAGAGGATTGGGACAGAAAGCAGGAGGAGCAGCGATTCTTTTCCCAATTCCTCTCTCAGATGCTCAGGCTGCAGCACCTCCGGGACCTCAAAATGGATTCTCCTTCCTTCCTCCAAGGCCGTATGGACCAGATGCTCAGGTGCCTGCAGAATCCCTTGGACAAACTCTCCATAACAAATTGCCAGCAGCTGACCCATTCAGACCTGACACACCTGTTCCAGTGCCCGAACCTCAGGCAGCTAAAGTCCCTGCATCTATTTGGTCTCAGCCTCATGGATTTTAGTCCCGAGCCCCTCCGAGCTCTGCTGGAGGCAGTGGCACCCACCCTCCAGGACCTGGGCCTGGATAACTGTGCGATGGTGGACTCCCAAATCGAGGCCATCCTGCCTGTCCTGAGCCGCTGTCACCAGCTCAGGGACTTCACCATCCCTGAGAACAACTTTTCCGTGGCCACCGTGGGGAAGCTGCTGCGCCACACAGCCGGGCTGCGCAGTTTAGAGCTCGAGCTGTACCCCGTCCCCCTGGAGTGTTACAGGATCCAAGGGACTGTCAACAAGGAGAGACTTGCCCTGATTCGGGCTGAGCTCGTGGGGATACTGAGGGAGTTAGGGCAGCCCAGGACCATCTTTCTTGGCACCAAGTGCTGTCACAAATGTGGCAAAAGTAAAGTTTATGAGGTGGAGTTTTCATGACGTGTAGCCGTGCTGTGCCCCTGTAATGACCCTGCTCAGTGGGAACACTCAGCAGAAGCTTTGTTCTGGGCCCCTGGAAGCTGTAATATAGAACCTGGCTGCATTATGCAGGATGCACCCACGTTCCAGATTCATGCTCCTGTGAATTCGGAAAGGAAGGGACCAAGCCCAGGTCCACGATTACAGGGGCAAATGTTGGGGAGTTCATGGGACCTCAGGGGGCAAGTGTCCTAGAATCAGAAATATGAATCTGATTTGCATGGGGAGGTGGGAGGGGTATTTGGGCTCCAGCTGCATGTGTGGGAGTTAATCCTGAGGTGGATGATTGTAAAGGAATGATCAGAAATAAAGACAATTTTAAAGGCAAAAAAAAAAAAGATTCTCTCTTTGTCATTTTAATTATGATGTGTCTGATGTGGTCCTCTTCGGATTCCTCTTGTTTGGGGTTCTCTGCGCTTCCTGGACTTGTAAGTCTATTTCTTTCACCAGGTAGGGGAAGTTTTCTGTCATTATTTCTTCAAATAGGTTTTTAATATCTTGCTCTCTCTCTTCTACTGGCACCCCCATAATTTGGATGTTGGTACGCTTGAAGTTGTCCCAGAGGCTCCTTACACTATCTTCATATTTTTGAATTATTTTTTCTTTTTGCTCTTCTGGTTGGGTGTTTTTTGCTTCCTTGTATTTCAAATAATTGATTTGATTCTCAGGATCCTCTGGTCTACTGTTGAATCTCTGTATATTATTTATTTCAATCAGTGTATGCTTAATTTCTGACTGGTCCTTTTCCATTTTTTTTTTTTTTTTTTTTTTGCATTCTCACTAAGATCCTTGAAAGTCTCACTAAGTTCCTCAGAGGTTTCTAGAAGATTCTTAAGTAACCTTATAAATGTGGTTTTGAAATCTATATCCAGTAGTTTGCTTTCTTCCACTTCTTTCATTTGTGACATGTTTCTTTGTCTCTGCATTTTGGCTGCTTCCCTGTGTTTGTTTATATGTATTGGGTAGTTGCTAAGTCTCCTTGAGTTGATAGAGTGGCCTTGTGTAGTAGGTGTCCTATAGGGCCCAGTGGCTCAGCTCCCCTGTCACCTGAGGTGGCCACCCTTGGTGCACTCCTTTGTGGGCTGTGTGCATAGTTTTATTGTAGTTGAGCCTTGATTGCTGTTGGTGTCACTGGGAAGAATTGACCTCCAGGCGAATTGGCTGTAGGGACCAGCTGTGACTACAGTGGGAGGGCTACTGTGCAGGAGACACCCATATGAAGAAGGACTTGCTTCAGTGGGGCTTTGGTGCTCACTCAGTCTGCCCCTTGAGTGTGTCACTTATGGATGTGTAGAGTTGTAATCTGGTATGGTCTCACACTGACCACTGAGTACACTGGCTCTTGGGTCTCCAGGGAGGTGCAAAGTCAACCACTGCCTGAGTCCATCCAGCAGGAGCTACAGAGACATCTGCAGATTCCTCCTCTTTGTATGGGGTTTGGAAGTGCCCAGATGAGACCCAGTTGTGAAGCAAGGCAGGCTAGTGCTGGTGACAGTTCTTGGGCCTTTTATTGATAGGTTTGGGGCTCCCTGACCCAGCTGCAGCTTGTTTAGCCTGAGAAAGGACAGAGCATTCATATGCAAAAGCTGATGCACACAGCTTGGGTGGGGTTGTAAATTGGATGAGATGGGGTCTCAGGGAATCACCAGGGAGGAGCCAACAGAAATGGCTGCCAGTCAGCCCTGCGACTGGGAGGTCCCAGCACAGGAACAATGACCACTGCGAGCTCCTCCGTCTGAAAGAAAGCTGCCCCCAAGTCCCTGCCCTGATGCCAGACAGTCCAGTTTCTTCCTGTATGTATCTAGGTCCCCCAGAACCTCACCTGGACTGGGGTCTGGTGTGGGGCTGGCACTCCTTACTCCTCCAGGTGGCCTCCAAAAAGGCGATCTCCCTCCTGATTAAAAAAGTGGCACATCCAGGTGCCGGACCAGCCCATTCTGCGCCTCCACACCTCCCACCAGTCTCAATGAGCTTTCTTCTTTACCTCTCTAGTTGTAGTACTTCCACTCAGCCAGCTTTCCCGTGGTTCTGGATAATAGTTGTTCTGTATTTTAGTTGTAATTTTGATGTGGTTGTGGGAGGCAGCAAGTATAGGCGTTTACCTATGCTGCCATCTTCTCAGCTATGTACATCTTATTAAACGAAGATGGTTAGATGATTGCCAGGTGATTTTGAAATTTTGGATCTAAAGTGGCTGTACCCATCATTCCATTCATTGGGTACCTTCTTTATTTCCTTTCTAATGCAGGTATCTAATCCATCCAAAAAATGACATACAGGATAATTTCACTATACAGAATCTCTCTAGATCCTTGAATATTCTATATACATCAGTCAATTATTTTAATTTTTATGCATCAGAAATGGCTCTCAGTACTGATTTAGATATCCTGGCCTCCCCCCCCCCCCAACCCCGTAACTTATCTATCCTGTGACTCATCCCAAAGGATTAAATAGCCACAGAGATACTTCTTCTCTCTCTAAAAATCAATTTAAAAATCTTAACACACACACAGGAAACAACAACAGAAACTATAGATGCCTTGACTGGAAGGAGTGGATACCATGGACATTTTCTTGGTAATGCCAGTGAGAGCAATATGTTGAGGCCAGGAGGGCATTTGGTGTCTTCAAATCAAATCACACAAGAACAAAATTACATTAAAGAGTTTGGATTTTATCCTCAATGGTGTGCCTCCCAACTGAAATGTGAAGTGACATAATCATATTTGAATTTTAGAAAGGTCACTCTGGATTGTATGGAAGCAGGACAGGAGGCAGGGGAAGTAGGAGGGGTGCAGAAGTCCAAGAGCTAGGACAGCGGCAATGAGGACAGAGGGAGGAGGCGGGTTTAGGAGTTAGAATCCATAGGCCACAATAGCAACTTAATGCAGTGGGTGAAGGGGAAGGAGAAGTCGAGGATGATACTCAGGATGCAGATCTGGA
Source organism: Myotis myotis (assembly GCF_014108235.1). Taxonomy (NCBI): domain Eukaryota; kingdom Metazoa; phylum Chordata; class Mammalia; order Chiroptera; family Vespertilionidae; genus Myotis; species Myotis myotis. Next base: position 4,027,980 of record NW_023416317.1, read on the forward strand.
AAGCAGGGTGGCTGATTGTATCCCTCACAATAACAAAGGCAGGGAGAGAGGCAGGTTTTGGAGGAAAGATGACGAGCTCCATTTTGGATGTACGGGATTCGAGGTGCTTTGAGGTACCCATCTGGAGGGTGCTGGAGTCTTGGAGCCTGGGAGAAGAGATGTCACTTCTCTTAGAGACGTCCCCACCATAGAAGTGGTGGTTGAAGCCACGGGAATCAAGAGGATCAGTGACAGCAGGCAGGCAGCAGAGGATGCAGGTGGACACACCGGCTGAGCCCTGCTGACGTCAGCTCTCTGTTTGCAGCTTCCCTGATCTAATTAGTTTCTTAGGAGAACCACTCCTAATGCCGGGAAAGTGGTCAGTCATCGGGCCACATGCCCACATGTCAGCTGGATCTCATGCGGATTAAAGATGCCAAACTGTCCTCTCATCTAGAGGTGGGGTCCCCCCTTCCCCTCACTTCTTACATCTCGGTGGGCTCCATGACTGCCCGACCAACCCAGTATGTGGAAGGGACCACGTCCAGGCATTGGAAGAGCAGCAGCTTCTGATCTCTGTCTCTCCAAGGATGCACTCTTGGTTTCCATGGAAAGTCTGACTACCCTGCTGGACAGACCTGGGAGAGGCCCCTAGGCAGCAGGACAGAGATCCGGCTGGCCCGGCCTCCCCGCGGTCCCACCAGGGCCACGTGAGTGCAGCTGCCGCACACCCTCCAAAGCAGCCACCAACCAAGGACCCCAGTATGACCCCTATGGCCCCAGGGTAACCCCTATGGCCCCAGGGTAACCCGTATGGCCCCAGCGTGACCCCTATGGCCCCAGCGTGACCCCTATGGCCCCAGCCAGCACCACATGGAGCAGGAGAACCGCTCAGCTGAGCTCCACTATTTTGTGAGAGACAATGAAATGTTTGTTGTCTGAAGTCACTGAGTCATAGGGTTGTTTATTCAGCAGGAGAGAATTGGAACAGTTGTTTGTGCCACCTCCCACCCCAACCCAACTTTGTAAAACACGATGTTTTCGCTTGAGTGTTCTGTTAAGCCCAAGGGACTTATATTCGGGACTGAAACCTGTGTCTTCACTGTTAAGTCGGCGATGATATCCTGCCATGCCTTCTTCTCAGAATTATTTTAGGGCTCAAGTGAGATAGTATATGTGAGTGTACTTCATAAATTATAAAGCACTCTACAAATCTCTACAGAGATAGATGCATTTAAACAGAATTGCAAAGCACTCTACAAATACAGTTTAAATAGAATTTTATTGTAAAATTTTTAAACCGATATTACAATTTTAAAAACAGTGTTAAATATACAATGTTAATTAGTATACCTACAATTTTAAATTACATTAAGATCAATTAGAATTACTCTGACTCTCCATAAATTAATTTGGAAGCTTTTTATCAGTTCTCCTGCTTAGTATTTTGATTCTTTGTAAAAAGATGGAATTAAATTTTCACCTCTCCTTTCACCTTGTGTTGGTCTAAAAAGAGCCTCATGTTCTTGAGCAGATTTATTTTGGTTGAGAACGAAGAGTACAATTGGATCCAAATTAATACAGTAGGTACAGATGTCCTTAGCCGACTAGCTTTCAAACATTTGTCAGGTTACCTCTGTGGTAAACTGAATCACCGGTTAGCATGAGCTGCTCAGCCATCTTCTGGTGATCTGGTACCAGTTTTCTTCAGGGCAATTGAATTAAATTGTGTAGTTTAAACGAACACGAATCTTGTAATTTTTCTATCACAACGCCTTTGAAAAAGTGATGGCTGGAGAGATCAAATTGAATTGTGATCCTTAATAGAATCACGGGGAGGGCCACTTCCCAGCGTTTTGTTTGCCATGTGCTTGTAATGGCCAATTCAAAGTGAAAGCAAGACACAGTCAGATGTGAAGTGGGTTCCCAAAGAGTAGGGTTCCTCAGTCTCTGCAATATTGACTGTTTTGGGTTAATGTTCCTTGTTGTGGGGGGCTGTGCTGTGCATTGTAGGAAATTTAGCATCATCTCTGGTCTCTACCTACTAGATGCCAGTAGCAGCTCCCACCCCGCAACTCAATTGTGACAACCAGAAATGTCTACAGGCACTGCCACCTGCCTGGCGGGGGCCAAGGTTGCCTCCTGCTGAGAACCATTGTCTTAGACGATAGACTGTGCACTAGGGAAACAAACACATTTTGCCCCAGATTCCTCCCCACTTGTCATCCCCACCTCCCTCTCCCACAGCTTTGCTCATCACATACATTTATGTTTAATCAATCCATGTCTAGTGGTCTTTCCAGGAGCAATGGTATCTTCTTTATTTCCTTTAATATCTGACAATGGATCACTCTTTATTTGGCCGACGTGGAGACTGACATCCCCATTTGAAAGTGATTTTTTTGAAAGAAGCCATCCTTTAAGAGGTCATAAAACACTTGGTGTTAGGTTCTTAGAGTGTGTGATGAATATTTTAATAGTTAAAAATAGAGCCATGCAGCAAGGAAATGATTTAATGTTGTAAATAAATCTCGTTGTGGGATTTAATGTACAAAATGGACAGCACTGGCTTTAAAAAATCGTTCCTGAAGTGATGGGATCTCGCCAGTGCCGCACTTTGTATGTTGGACCCACATCTGGAGGCAGTGTTCGCCACCTTTCCTAGACATCAGAGGAAGACACAAAGATCACTTTCTCTTGGAAAGCCCCTATATTTTTCTGAAAACTAGAAGCCCATAAGGTTAACTTTCTGGAAATATTACTGGTACCAGAACCTTGAAGAGCGTAGCATTCATCACGTTCCACTAGATAATGACAGTAAATCCGAGCAGGAAAGGGTGCTGATGCTGTGCCAGGCCCTGGTCGGAGGGCTTTGCATGAGTTAATACGCAACCCTGTGCGCTGACTGAGGAGTTGGCAAACTCTGGCTTGTGGGCCAAATCTGGCCACCGCCTGTTTTTATGCAACCTGTGAGCTAAGAATGTTGTTTATTGTTTTCAAGTGGTTGAAAAATATCAAAAGAAGAACATTTTTTGACACCTGGAAATTATATGAGATTCAGCAAAAGATATCTGATACAGGACTGTTAACCAACATATCCGAAGAACTTAAAGGTCAGCAATCAGGGAAACAAGCAGCCCAATTAAAAACTGGGTCAAAGGCCTTAATGAACACCTCCCCGAAGATAATCTACAGAAGGCAAACAAGCATAGGAAAAGCTGCTCCACATCATATGTCACGAGGGAAATGCAGATTAAAACAACCATGAGATACTGCTGCGTACCTGCCAAAATCAGAGCACTGACAACACCTCATGCTGGGGCCAATGAGGAGCAACAGGACTCATATGCTGGGAAACGCAACACGGCGCAGCCACGTTGAAAGGTAGTTTGGGTGCTTCTTACAAACTAACATAGTCTTACCTTGTGATCCAGCAATTGTGCTTTTTTATATTTACCCAAAGGAGTTGAAAACTTAGGTGTACCCCCAAATCTTCACAAAGATGTTTACAGCTGCTTTATTTTTAATTGCCACAACTTGGAACCAAGATATCCTTCAGTAGGTGAATGGTTACATGAACTGTAGTACCTCCAGACAATGGAATATTACTCAGCACCGAAAGAAGTGAGCTGTCGAGCCGCGAGGAGACAGGAGGAGCCTTGAATGCATATGACTGAGTGACAGAAGCCAATCTGAAAAGGCTGCATGCTGTATGCTTTCACCTAGGTGACACTCTGGAAAAGGCAAAACTGTGAAGACAGTGGAAAGATCAGTGGTTCCCAGGGGATGGGGAGGCGGGATAAACAGACAGAGCACGGAGGAGGTTCAGGGGAGTGAAATACGCTGTGTGACCCCATAATGGTGGCTATTTATCATTACACATTTCTCCAAACCCATAGAAGTGCAGCCCCACAAGTGAAACGGGAGGTAAACTATGGATTCGGCTGATACGATGCGTTCATGTAGGTTCAACCTTCATAACAAATGTACCATCTGGTGAGTGATGTTGGTAATGGGGGAGGCTGTGCATGTCTGGGGGCAGGGCGTACATGGAACATCTATCTTCCTTGCGATTTTGTTATAAACCTAAAACTGCTCTAAAAAATAGTCTTAAAAATTATATGAGATTCAAAGTTCAGTGTCCACAAATAAATAACAGCCATGCCCATTCATTGCATACTTTCTGTGGCTGCTTTCACACCTCAGGGACCTGGCCATCGAAGCCTGAAGTATGTGGTGTCTGGCTCTTACACAGAGCGCTCGCTGGCCCTACGCTGCTAAATGTAACTGATAGGCAAGTACCTTTCCTATGCCACCCCAATGTCACGGGACATGCATCTATCCCTGCTTTGTTGAACCCTTCCCCCCAGGGATCTGCAGGGAATGGGCCAGTGTTCCCTGGGGAGTGTGAAAATGCAGCTTCCTGGTGAAGCTGCCCAAATGCCATGCCTATAATGTCTGGCCTTCCCTTTGCTCTTTTCCTATTATTAATAACTAGCTAATTACAATGGTATCAGAAGTACAGAGAAGCAAGTCTTATTCAAAGTCACCCTCAACATGTGGCAGAACTGGGGTTTGGACTCAGCTAGGTTTGGTGCCTTGACTCCGCTGTGGTGCCGCACAATAGAGGGACGATAAAACTTGCGAGTATAGAACTCGTAGTTACACAAACAAACCAGGAGAAACAACCTCCATAATTCAGCTCTTTTTTTCAATCCTCACCTGAGGATATATTTTCATTGATTTGAGAGACAGAAGAAGGGAGAGAGGGGGAGAGAGAAGGAGAGGGAGAGAGAGAAAGAGAGAAACATCTATGTGAGAGGAAAACAGCTATGTGAGAGAAACAGCAATTGGTGCCTCCTGCACACACCCCAACCCAGAGATCAAACCTGCAACCTAGGTATTTGCCCTGACGGGGAATTGAACCCATGACCCTTTGGTGCACAGGGTAATACTCCAACCAACTGAGCCTCTGGCCAGGGCTCAACTCTTTCCATTATACTTTACAGTCAGCACATACGCCTCTCACTTAGTTCTGTACTGTCCCCGAGCAGCAGTTACTGAATGAAGAGAAATTTCCACTTCTTTGGCTTTCTCTATATGCCCTTCATAATTTCTAAGGATGAGTATTTATAATTCTCCTTTTATGCAATAAGACTTTTGCCACATGGGAAGCCATCTGAGGCTCTGTGTCCTGTGGGCTGGGAATAAAGGCTGGTACCTGCCTTCCTGCTGCACAGGACCTGGTGTCCAGCACAGAGGCAAGTTCTGGGGCTGCTGACACTGGAATTTTAATGGCTGTGTAGAAGTTGGGGCCTCTAACAACCCCCAAGCAATCTCATCCAACAGGCTGGCCCAGATCGGCCTCGCCTCATTCAATTTCCCTTTCAGAGGACGAGCGGCACCAGCTGCCAGGCTCCAGCGTCGGTCCCAGGGAATCATCGTGCTTCTAATCGGAGTTTGGGCCATGATGACATCCCTCTGTCTGTCCATCAGGATCAGTTCCTTCCTGTGTTGTGTTGTTAAAAGGCCCTGGACATTAACTGGTTTCCAATGAGATTTGGCTCCCAGGGAACTGGCTCACAGGTTTTAGTTTATTCCTTTTGGAATTTAGAGGGGAGTTCATTCCTGCAGCAGAAGGCTACATAATAATTCTCTTACTTTTTAAAAAATATATATTTTTATTCATTTCAGAGAGGAAGGGAGAGGGAGAGAGAGATAGGAACATCAATGATGAGAGAGAATCATTGATTGGATGCCTCTTGCACACCCCCTAATGGGGATCAAGCCTGAAACTATGCCCTGGCTGGGAATCGAACTGTGACCTCCTGGTTTATGGGTTGATGCTCACCACTGAGACACACTAGTTGGTCTCGCTTTCTTTTTTTAAGCAGCCACATGAAAAACTTAAGCATATGGAATGCTCTAGACCTTGATTGGAGTAATGGTCTGTGAGTGTATACCTTTGTCAAAGCTCATCCAACTGTATGCTTGAGATCTGAGCATTAGAGGAAAATGCATGAAAACTAGGTTTAAAAAAAGTCAGAATAGTTACTTATGGCACCTGTCTGAGGCTGGTTAAATCCAGAATTACTCTTTAGTAATCACTTCTGATCCTTTAGATTTCTTGAATCCCAGATCAAGGTACCACCTTGTGGGAGGCTTAGACTTATTTCCTCTACTTTGTATTCTGCATTTATTTGAAAGCAGGCATTCTAAGGCCACATAAGGATAACAGATACTTATCCCTGTGAATAGTCAGTGTCAGAAAGGGAAGCTTCATCTTTGGGTCTCTGTATTATGCCACACTGAATTTATAATTAAACTAGAGGCCTGGTGCATGAAATTCGTGCACTGACAGGGAGGTGACCCTCAGCCTGCCTGTGCCTCTCACAGTCTGGTAGCCCCACGATTGATTGCCCCAAAGAGGTAGGCCTCACCCACCCAGCCAGGACTCCGCGATGCATTGCCCCAGCAGAGGGAGGTCCAGGCTACCTGCCACAGCACCACTGGTTGGTGGCCTGAACCTCCCTCTTTGGGGCGATCTTGGAGCCCCCCAATTGATTGCCCCGCTTGCTGGTGGCCTGGGCCTTCCTCTGCAGGGCGATCATGGGGCGATGGCTGGGCCCGTGACCAATTGCATCGCGCCCTTCTTGACTGGCCTGGCGCCAGGGAGTGTCATAGCGTGATCATCTGGACAGTTGTTCTGCTGTTCGGTCATTCAGTCGATTTGCACATTATGCTTTTATTATTATAGATAAAGATAGAAAAATCTACCTGGGATAAGGGCAGTGAATTTATTTAGGGCCTATTTCCTCCAGCTTGTGGGGAGAGTAAGTGTAAAGATAAGAACTATGACTTTAAAATAAAAAGTTTTTGATTCAATCATGCATCATGTCTCCAATACAGATTTCTAGCCTTGGATATAAATATTTCAGGATCAGATGCTTTCATCTCTCTCTGCCTTGCAAGAAGAGAAGATTGGAAACAATTTTCCTTAAGTAAAGTAGCTTTAATCATTGTTTCTCAATCAGCTGAGCTGTGTTGGGAAAAAAAGATGTAAGAATCCTATAATCCCTGGTTTAGTGGTAATGAAATTGTCCAGGCTGAGAAAGGAACAGATGGATTTTGATTAATTTCTACTAAGACCAGCAAGTATCAACCTCAATATTCTTTATAAACTTGTCAGGGTAAATGTTATAAAGTCATAAGAGGATGGAGACAAAAAGATATAAAATAAACACGAGTTTATAACTGGGTTGTGAATAGTTAAAGGGGGATACACTTAAAAACACAACACATCAAAATTTGGATTCATTGAATCAGGACAATCTTTTTAGATTTAATCCCTTAAAGAATAAAATAATTTTTTTGTATTTTTTCCCCCAAGAGAGGACCCGTTGCCCTAGGTATCCAGTGAAGTGGGCATCACACCTGATGGGGGGCAGCAGTAAGAGGAATGCAAAGAAGATTCAGAGAGCTGGGATGCTGAACCTCAGGTTCAACATGTATGATTTCAGGGTGATAATTGAAAACAAAGATGAACTTTACCAAGACGTAATTTGGAATGAACTCAGACAACCCAGTTGCCACAGTTCATCAGTTTTATGGCTGATATTTAGGGCACTGAGGGGCAAGTTCTCAGCTTCCCCTGTCCTCTGCGGGACTCCTTCCTCCTCCCATCTGTCAAAGGCCCAGCTGTCTAGGGGGCGCAGAGAGATCCAGAGGCGTAGAGATTTAAATTTGGCATTAACCTGAAATTAGAACTGAAGATTAAAGAAAGGCCAAAAATAAAATATCCGAGTGACATTGGTCTCACACTTGCTAGGGTATGAAGTATTTACCTCCAACCGAAAACCAATAACTGCTTGTTTTAGGGTTAAGAATACTTCTGTCTGGTGGTGCCTTCTTCCCAGCATAATTTACGGTGCCTATTTCATTCCGCCCGGTCAGGAGATGGTCGTGAGGAAAGATAATAAGAAGCTGGAGAAATTCCTTGGCAAGTGGAATGAGGGAAACTGAGACAAAATAGTTAATAGCCTGCTAATAAATTGCAACATCTTTTTGTTGTTGTGGTTAGTCCTCACCTGAGGATATTTTTCCATTGATTTTTTTAGAGAGAGTGGAAGGGAGGGGGAGAGACAGAGAAAAACATCGACATGAGAGAGACATATCAATTGGTTGCCTCCTGCACACGCCCCAGCCAGGGCTGGGGATCAAGCCTGCAACCGAAGTACGTGCCCTTGACCGGAACTGAACCCGGGACCCTTCAGTCCTCAGGCCGAGGCTCTGTCCACTGAGCAAACCTGGCTAGGGCTACCCTCATTTTGATGCATTAGCATATTAACGAACACACCTGGAAAGCTGCTGAATATTCTGTTGAGACCCTTCCCTGAAACCTCCTGTAAAATTCCTGCCTTAAGAAAACAGGTAAGAATGTAAGACAAAAGATGCCCCAGTGGGTGCTCTTTCTTGAGCACCAGAGACCCCTCCTTTCCTCAGGCATGTAGTTTTGCTTTCTTTCTCCTAAGCTCTAAGGGTCCCCATGAGACTTGCAACCAGGGGAGCAGCGGGCAGTGGCCGCTCATCCCAGGTTAACCCTCTGAACCTGTCTTCAAGGGCCCTCCTTTATCTGCTGTAACTTGTTTCTTGAGTCCAGGCAGCCCAGCGTGGCTCACTTCCTCAGGCTTATTTGTACCAGTAGCACAGAAGGACACCAGTTCTATGTAGACAGCAGCCCAGGGATCCATGTGATCCTTCCTCGCATCAGCAGACAGCGGTCTCTACTGTGGAGCCTGTATGGGGGCCTGGGCATCTTTGGGAGCCTGAGCCTGAGCCGCAGTCAAAGCCTGGGGCTTGGTGTCAGCGTTGGCCTTGGACTTAGGCTGGCAGAGCCTGAGACCCTTGGTGATGTGGACCCGAGCACATTTCCCAGGCTTGGTGAGCAATGTAGGCAGGTCGACAGAGCTTGTGGTTGTCACCCTTTGGGATCTTGGGCTTGACCTCCTTGGGCTGCACGAGAGCCTGGATAGCCTCAGGATGTGCACTCATGGCCTTGGCATTGTTGGCCTGCATCTTCAGGCTCTTCTTGCTGTGCTTCCTGGCAGAGCGCATGCTCCCCAGGAACTTGGGGTCTACCCCTTTCAGAGATTTGTATCTTTGCGATCGGGTTTTCTTGTTGCCATTTCTGTGCCATTTTCAGGACTGGTTGTGTGTTGTGTGGTTCTTGTACTCGGCCATGTCTGCATGGAAGCCTATGGCTCCCAAAGCGCCTGGGACCAGAGGAGAAAGAGAGCGTGGCTCCCTCCTGTTCCCGTGGCTCCTTCTTGCATTGGGTGGTCCACTCTGTGCTCACTCCTGTTGCTGGGATCTTACCTCTTCTATCTTAAGCCTTTTCTTTGTTTCACTGTCCCCATCTTTAATAATGTGCTCTCAGAATCACCTGGACTCGGGCCGTGAAACCTTTCCTACGTTAGGCCAAGAACCCACACGTTCCAGACCATGAGTTACAGACTGAGAGCTGGCTGAGCACATAGAACCCTAACTATATCCTTGAATATCATCAATACTTAACACACTGCCAATTAAAGGCAGGATCATGAAAAATTCTCATTTCTCTTATAAAAACAAAATAAAACAAAACAAATTCCAGCCTTGCTTTTCAATACTGGGAGCCAGAATGCAATCCTCATGAGAACATAGGAGACATGTTCTCTCCTTCATAGATGCCAAGTGGGGTTTACAAGGAGGAAGGTGATGGTTAGTAACGGAGTGTGATAGTCAACAAGTCAGGCATCAATCCTGCACTCGATACTCTAGTGCAGTGATGGCGAACCTATGACACACGTGTCAGAGGTGACACGCGAACTCATTTTTTTGGTTGATTTTTCTTTGTTAAATGGCATTTAAATATATAAAATAAATATCAAAAATATAAGTCTTTGTTTTACTATGGTTGCAAATATCAAAAAATTTCTATATGTGACACGGCACCAGAGTTAAGTTAGGGTTTTTCAAAATGCTGACACGCCGAGCTCAAAAGGTTTGCCATCACTGCTCTAGTGCTTCCCTGCTGTTATCTTGTCATCTTAGCTGTGACTTGGAAATAGGATCTGCTAAGGGACAAGGGCGCTGTGTTCACTAATATTGAAACAGGCTCTTTGGGAAATCTGACCCAAGGATCATGATTTTAACTTGACAGTGACCTCCTGTCCATTTCCTGTCTTTCAGGTATGCAGGTAGAAGAGATGGGGGCCTTGGTCAGGGCGCTGGCCAAAAACAATCAGGGCCATCTACACCATTATGCATGGCAGTAGGCTCAGTGCCTAGGCCCCTGATACATTGAGGAGCACATGAAAGTGTTTTAATGTCTTTTAAAATATGTTTTTTATTGATTTTAGAGAGAGAGGAAGGAAGAAGGAGAGAGAAACATTGATGTGAGAGAGAAGCATCAATCAGCTGCCTCCTGCATGCCCCCTCCCGGGGATTGAGCCCCTGACCCAGGCATGTGCTCTGACCCAGAATCGAATTGGCAACCTCTCGTGCATAGGACAACACCCAATCAACTGAGCCACAGTGACCAGGGCAAAAATGTTTTAATTTCTTTCAAAATCAGAAGAAAACCATGGGTACAATCCTGCCTGGATTATATTCATCTTTATATCAACATAGTCACAAGCGTAATTTTTAATAATTTTTTATGCAGGAAGGAGTTCATGGAGGTAGAAATGCTGAGTGGTCACAAAACTCATCATGTGAATCTGGAAACAGATGGCAACTCATAGACTTTAACTGAAGAGAATAAATCAAAGGGGCTTTTGCAAAGGTGTGGTTGGGTTAAGAAAAACAATAAGAAGTAGTGAAGTGCCCAGGGCCCAGCAACCATGGGATCCATCATCACCATGGGGCCTGAATCGACAAGGGCAGGGACCACTGGCCAAACCCAACCAACAGTCAGCATGGAAGGTAGCCCAGAGGCTCAGTCCATATAGGCCGGACTTGTGGGGCACAGAGCAGGGGAGACAAGAGCAAAAACTAGAAGGGGTGTGCTGGAAGCCGGTTCATCCTTACTGCTTGACACAGTCGCTGCAGGGAAGAAACATCTGCACAGCATGTGTTTCAAGGGACTTGGCGTATATGGCATACTGTTCTTAATATGTTTGCTCCCCTTCTTTGCACTATGTGTTTTAACCAAGGTCACATCTCCAAGAAAGGTTGTTTCCCCAGGTGGGATTTTTCCCTGGAGTTAGGGATTAACAGGACTAAGGAAGGGAATAAAACCCCTTAACTAAGTGCCAGGTGGGTAATTAATCACTTAAACTATGAACAATCACTTAGGATAATCTCCTTCAGTTACTTCCTTGTAGCTTAACAGAACAATAGAGTAGTGACTTTGGAATGGAGATAACAAACGCCCTAACCTTTGGAATAGAATGGATAGGATTAAAATCAACTGGTATAAATACAGATGTAACAGGACAATAAAGACCGAACCTGGCTGGAGAATGTGGCTAGGCTGCTGATCAACTGAACACTGTCTCCGTGTCATTCCTTCTTCACCAACTCCATCCACACCTTTGGGAACCCCTAGACCTGTTAGGGTTGGATCCCAACATCTGGCGCCTGGGGTCATGAACACAGAATAACCAGTACTGGACTCAGATTCTCACCACTCCCTGTTTCTAGAGTTTTCAAGTGAGTGTAACTCCTGCCTTTCATAGGGTCTAGGCATGGATTATAGAAGGAGGAACTTATTTTCTGTTTCAAAATGAAAAAAAAATATATACCCCACACCAGATTTCGAAAGGATAGTACCCCATCTGGTGGCAAGTGTCTCAGCCTTTCTTGCCCATTGGTTTTATTCAGAAAGCATCTGTCTTCGAGGATGTAGGTTTCCTATTCCTTTCACAATCAGGGTTCAGTCTCCTGTTCTAGTCCAATGAGGGGACAGGCTGGAGAACTGGTCAAGAAAAGCCTTTTAAATCAGACTGCCTGGCCCAGTTTGGTTATTGATTAGCTATTGAGTCCCTGTGCCTCAGTTACTTTGTCTGTAAAGGTAGGACAATAGCAGGCCATGCTTTATAAGATGGTGGGAGATTAAATGAAATAATAGATTGAATGAAAAAACATTTATACAGCGCTTATTATGAGCTAAGCACCATTCTAAGTGCATCATGTATGTTGACCCATTTAACTGCACAGAGAAAAGCAAAGAAGAAAACACAAAGAAAGACAAGCTTGTGATGGTATTTGAGAATCTGCATATGGCTGTGCTTGACACTAAACTGCCAGTGGATTTTTCACATCTGTGAGTCAATAAATATTCCTTAATTTTTCAGGGGTCTTAGCCAGTTAAATTAAATTTCTGCCACTTGCAACCAAGATAGTTTCAATAAAGTGATGATATAGATATGTATATGTACACACTTGTGTGCACATTGTATATATTTACATATGCATAAATATACATTCATTGGCTAAATACATCAAGGAAAGTTATAGAATGCATAGGCAATTTCTCTGAACTTTTGGGGATGCTTCTTCAGAGAATCTTCCATTACAACTTGTTAGTACTATGCCCACTTAATGGAGGAGGATGGGAAGCTCCAGAGAGCTGGGGTAACTTTCCCAGGCACTTAGCTGATGGCTGAGTGAGCTAGGGCTCGAACCCAATAGGTTTTCTCTGCTTGTCATTCTCAGAGTGCAGGGATGGGTGGACCCTGGGCTTGAGCCAGTGTGGTTTTCGCCGCCCTCTTTTATTTCACAGGAGGTTGGGGTAACTGCTGGAATGCAAAGGATGATGAGGTCAGAACTGTGGCGATGAACACAGCTCATAATCATAAGTGAGCTCCATGCATCAGCTTTGAAAAGGCAACCGTCTCTCCTACAGATGACCGAACCCGGAGGCTTTCCTCCACAGGCTGCCACACTGTGTGCATTTGCAGCAAAGCTTTCCGCATTTACTTCTGTGGAAACTGACAGAGTAATTGTCTTACTATGTTATGTGCTTTGGCAGCAATAGAAGTGGGGCCCACAGGTCCAAATCTAGAAGCGAATCCTTCTTTTTAATGATTCCAGTTTGTTAACACTCTTCCTGCCCTTATGGGAAGAAAAGGCAGGTCCTAGTGGTAGGTGTAGGTGGGTAGACAGGGAGGGGGGAGTAGATGGTACTTCCAGGGCCCAGAGCCTACAGTCTCTGGCTCCTCCCAGGGTGGGCCTGGGACAGGAGTGGGGCCGATGAGTCTAGAAGCCACTCATGCAGGCTCCAGACTCTGAAGGATTCTGCCTTCAATTCAGCCTTTCACAGGCCCTTCAAATCAGGAATGAAGAATGAAGGAACACCCTCAGACCTTGTCAAGCCAAGATTCCCATCCCTTGGGGCAAATATCAAATGATTCCCTGTGACCCTCTTTCTGACCTTCCTCAGGCCCAACTGCTTTCTATGTCCTGTTGGCTTCCACAGCTTTAACAGAACACTCATTATATCTTTCTCTAATACTTTAGAAATTATTTCCCTCTTTATAATATAATGTCATTATATTCTAGACTCCTGGAAATAAGAAAATACTCATAATTTTTAAAAAAATTCTCACCTGGGGAAATGCTTATTGATTTTAGAGAGAGGGGAAGGGAGGGAGAGAAGGAGGGAGGGAGGGATGGAGAGAGAGAGAGAGAGAGAGAGAGAGAGAGAGAGAGAGAGAGAGAGAGAGAAACATTGATTGGTTGCCTTCTGTAGCACCTTGACTCGGGTTCAAATCCACAACCTAGGTGTGTGCTCTGACTGGGAAACAAACCCGCATTCTTTGGATGACGCTCCAACCAACTGAGCCACACTGGCCAGGGCAAGAATCATACTTTTTTTTTCTTTTTAAAATATTTTTTATTGATAGATTACAGACATCTTCCATTTTCCACCCTTCCCCTCCTCCTCCCAGCTTCAACCCCCCGCCCCCCCAAACAGGTCTTCACCAGCCTATTGTCTGTGTCCATGGCCTATGCATATAAGTATGTAAGTTCTTCGGTTTATCTCTTCTCGCCCCCCAACCTCATCTCGAGGTATGTCAGTCTGTTCCATGCCTCCGTGCTTTGGTTCTTATTTTGTTGGCCAATTAATTTTGTTCATTAGATTTCACAAATAAGTGAGATCATGTGATGTTTGTCTTTCTCAGTTTGGCTTATTTCACTTAGCATAATATTTTCCAGGTCCACCCATGCATAGTATTCCATAGTGTACATGTCCCACAGCTCTTTTATCCATTCATCTACTGATGGGCACTTGGGCTGTTTCCAAGTCTTGGCTATTATAAATAATGCTGCTATGAACATAGGGGTGCATATATTCTTTCTGATTAGTGTTTTGGGGTTTTAGGATATGTTCCCAGGAGTGGGATCACTGGTTCAAACGGAAGTTCCATTTTTAATTTTTTGAGGAAACACCATACTGTTTTCCATAGTGGCTGCACCAGTCTGCATTCCCACCAGCTGTGTACTAGGGTTTCCTTTTCTCCACATCCTCACCAGCACTTGTCATTTGTTGATGGTACCTCCATTCTGACAGGTGTGAGGTGATACCTCATTGTTGTTCTAATTTGTATCTCTGATGATCAGTGATATTGAGCATTTTTTCATATGTCTCTTAGCCATCTGTATGTACACTTGGGAGAAGTGTCTATTTAGGTCCTTTGCCCATTTTTAATTGGATTGTTTGTCTTCCTTTTGTTAAGTTGTATGAGTTCCTTATATATTTTGGATATTAAGCCTTTATCAGATGTATCATTGCCAAATATGTTCTCCCATACAGTGGGCTCTCTTTTCATTTTGCTGATGGTTTCTTTTGCTGTGCAGAAGCATTTTATTTTGATGTAGTCCCATTTGTTTATTTTTTTCTTAGTTTCCTTTGCCCTAGGGCCATGGCCGGCAAACTGTGGCTCGCGAGCCACATGCGGCTCTTTAGCCCCTTGAGTGTGGCTCTTCCTAAGCCTTAGGAGTACCCTAATTAAGTTAATAACAATGTACCTACCTATATAGTTTAAGTTTAAAAAATTTGGCTCTCAAAAGAAATTTCAACCGTTGTACTGTTGATATTTGGCTCTGTTGACTAATGAGTTTGCTGACCACTGCCCTAGGGGATGTATTTGTAAACATATTGCTATGAGAAATGTCTGAGATTTTGCTGCCTATGGTTTCTTCTAGGATTTTTATTGTTTCCCAACTTACATTTAGGTCTTTTATTTATTTTGAGTTTATTCTTGTGTATGGTGTAAGTTGGTGGTCTAGTTTCATTTTTTTGTATGTATCTGTCCAATTTCCCCAATACAATTTATTGAAGAGACTGTCTTGACTCCATTGTATGCTCTTGCCTCCTTTGTCAAATATTGATTGAGTGTAATGGTTTGGGTCGATTTCTGGTGTCTTCTGTTCCATTGGTCTATTTGCCTATTCTTGTGCCAGTAGCAGGCTGTTTTGGTTACAATGACTTTGGAGTATAATTTGATATCTGGTATTGTGATCCCTCCAATTTTATAGTTGTTTCTCAAGATTGCTGGAGCTTTTCTGGGTCTTTTTTGGTTCCATATAAATTTTTGAAGTATTTGTTCTAGCTCCGTGAAGTATGTCATTGGTATTTTAGTAGGGATTGTGTTGAATCTGTAGGTCGATTTGGATAGTATGGACATTTTAATGCTGTTAATTCTTCCAATCCATGAACATGGTACATACTTCCATTTGTTTGTATCTTCCTCTATTTTTGTTTTCAATGTCCTATAGTTTTCCAAATACAGGCCTTTTATCTCCTTGATTAAGTTTATTCCTCGGTATCCTATTTTTCTGTTGTTGAAAAGGTAAATGGGATTGCTGTTTTAGTTCCTCTTTCAGAGAGTTCATTATTGGTATATAAAAATGCCATCAATTTGTGGATGCCGATTTTGTATCCTTCTACCTTGCCAAATTTATTTAGTAAGTCTTATAGTTTCCTGATGGAGTCTTTAGAGTTTTCTATGTACAATATCATGTCACCTACTAAAAATGACAAGAATCATTCTTAATATTGTACTCTGTTTATTTAAAAATATTTTATTTTCTAGTAAAAGACCATAACTCCAAAAGGGTAGCATCTTTTTAAATTTAGGTAGTTGACACATAGCAGGTGCTTGGGCAATATCTGCTGAAGTTAGTGGGTTGACCTGAGCACAGATCTGGTATGGATTTTATCTTGCTTCTAAAAAATTTCTAATTAGTGACTGAGCTCCTACAGCTCAGGCTCCCTCTGAGGTCCTTCTGTCTCTGCTTTTTTTCTTTTTTTTTAAGAAAAGCTTTATTGATCTATAATTCACACTACATGCATCTCAGTGGTTTTAGTGGATGGACAGTGCTGTACCACCACCGTTACTTACTTGTGAACACTTTCATCACCCCCAAGAGAAACCCCACACCCCTTAAGCAGTCTCCCCATACCCTTCCTCAGCCCTTTGCCACTAGCCTACTTTGTCTATGGATTTGCCCATTCTAGACATTTCCAATACATGGAATTATACTATATGCAGTCTTTTGTGACTGGCTTCTATCATTTAATAATGAAATGACACAATGTTCTCTAGGGTCATGGTGCTACCGCAGGCCTCAGAGTTCCATTCCTTTCTGTTGCAGCTCTGCCGGCTTTCTGTGTCTCCAGTTCTTCCCATTCTTCAGAGCTCCATCATGTGCATTACATGTGCTTCGATGGCCCCTGCTCTTTACTAAGCGTGTCACAGCTAATGTGTCCCTTTGCTCACAACTCCCAGGAGGAAGTTACAATCATCTTTGAATTTGCCCTATTCTCAAAAACTCTTTATTTCAGGTTTATGTAATGCACGTTTACATACTTGAGTGTCTAACAGTTAGAAAGCAAGTATGTTGAAGGTAACAATCTTACACACAGAGATTCATATACATGCACACACAGAACAGCTCCAAAGAAAGTCAGGCAATCAGGGAAGTAAAATAGAATTTCTAGATGAATCTGTTGTATACTTTCTTAAAAAAAGTACAAACCTGCAAAATAATTTTAAGTAACTGGAGGAAGGGTTCTAGGAAATAGAAAAGTTATGTGCTGTTTTATTTATTTTTAAAAATTTATCTTTATTGTTGAAATATTACAGATGTCCACCTCTCCCCCCACCCCCCATTGATCCCCTTCTCCCACTCCTGCCCTCTTCCCAGAAGTTATGTGATGTTTTAAATTGAGCTTAGAGTGCAACAAGATGGTGGTGTAGCTAAATGCTGGTACTTGCCACCTTCCACACTCACATCAAAATTATAACTAACATACAGCAACACCATTATTCAGAACCCCCTGAAATCTGGCTAAATGGAAGTCCTACAACTAGAAAAGTAAAGAGGAAAGTACATCAAGACTGGTAGGAGGTGCGGAGGCATGGAATGAGCTGTTCCGACACCCTCGTCTGGCATTTTTTAAAATGGGGTGGGATATTGAGGCTGCAGAGGTCCCCCCTGAGAGGCTGAGCCACTGGATCCTACGGGGCAACTATTACACAAGGCCACTCTACCAAGGCTGGGAAATATAGCAGTTCTACCTAATATATAGGAATAAACTCACAGAAGCAGCCAAAATGCGGAGACAAAGAAACATGTCACAAATGAAAGAATGGAAGAAATCTCTAGAAAGGGAAATAAATGAAATGAAAACAAGCAAACTATTGGATAAAGAGTTCAAAACAGTGGTTATAAGGTTGCTCAAGGATCTCAATGAGAGCTTCAAGGGACTTAGTGAGACTTTCAAGGATCTTAGTGAGAGTTTCAAAGACATGAAAAAGGACCAGTCAGAAATTAAGCATACACTAACTAAAATAAAGAATAATTTACAGGGATTCAACCGTAGAGGATTCTGAGTATCAAATCAATGATTTGGAATAGGAGAAAGCAAAAAACACCCAATCAGAAGACCAAAAAGAAAAAAGAATCCAAAAATATGAAGAGAGTTAAGGAGCCTCTGGGACACTTCAAGTATACTAACATTTGCATCATAGGAGTACCAGAAAGGGAAGAGAGAGAGCAAGATATTGAAAACCTATTTGAATAAATAATGACAGAAAAGTTCCCTTACCTGGTGATTGAAATAGACTTACAAGTCCAGGAAGTGCAGAGAGTCCCAGATAAGAGGAATTCAAAGAGGACCACACCAAGATACATCAAAATTAAAATGCCAAGGATTAAAGACAAAGAGAGAATCTTAAAAGCAGCAAGTAAAAAGCAGTTAGTTACCTACAAGGGAGCACCAATATGACTGTATGCTGATTTCTCAACAGAAACTTTGTAGGCTAGAGGTAGGGGCAAGAAATATGAATAGTAAGCACCTACAACCAAGTTTACTTTACCCAGCAAAGATATCATTTAGAATTGAAGGTCAGATAAAGAGCTTCACAGATAAGGAAAAGTTAAAGGAGTTCATCACTACCAAACCAGTATTACATGAAGGGTTGTAGGGTATTCTTTAAGAAGAGGAATAAGAATAAGAATAAGAAAAAATGATAATAAACATGAACAATAAAATGGCAATAAATACATATCTATCAACAATTGAATCTAAAACTCAAAATAAACGAACAAGGAATCTAATGAACAAAATAAACTGATGAATAAAATAGAACCAGAGGCATGGAAGCATGGAACAGACTGACGAATCTCAGAGGAATGGGGGCAGGGAGATGGAGAGGTTAAAGATCTTATATGCATATATGCGTTATCTATGGACACAGACAATAGGGTGGTAAAGGTCTGCGGTGGGAACCAGGTGGATGGGGGCAATGTAGGGAAATGGTGGACATCTGTAATAATCTCAACAGTAAAGATTAAAAATATAAAAAAATAAAAAAATAAATTGAGTTTATTCTCTAGGTATTATTAGAACTGAGAGAAACTGGTTCAAGGTTTAGCTGGAGCTTCAAAGTCTAACCCTTAAATTAGTGATTATCAATTACCTGCCACAGGCTGCCCAAAAGATTCCTTTTTCTTGATGGGTAAGGAAATGGACCACTGGGATGACAGGATGCTTCTTTGTAATGAGTTGCCTCTGAGTACAGTTGAGTTGTTTTCCTAGCTGAGTTTCCGAGGTTTAGGATATTTCTTAACTAATCAACTCATTGCTTCTTCCTGTGCATATTATTAAGGCTCTCATTAGCCTTTGATAATGCTGCAGAAGTTGGCTTTGGTTTAAAATTATGCCCATGGTAGAAGGGATGTTACTACAAACTACTTAAAATATTATTAAGCTGTACTCCATTCGACCTCAGAATTTAGTCTCATTAAACCTAAAATATGGCAAAGCAGTGGGTAGCATTTTTGTGTATATGTGAATCAAAACAGGAAAAATAATGCAAGCGCTACAAGGGAATGGACATTAGATGCACTCTCTGTTGCAACTGTTCAGGCCTCAGGCAATATGAAATACTTAGGTGTCATTATCCAAAACACTGAAGATGGGGTTGTGTTTCTGCGATAAGAAATTAATTGGTAATAAATCTGTGTTAGAATGTAACTGGGAGTCAAAACAAACTGTACCAACCTAATGTGTCTTCAGGGATAAAAACAAAGCAGCTGCTGGAATTAGCATCTTTAAATATTACTCACTAAGTCAGCATCTGGAGATGAGATTGGTTGTGGAATTTTGCACAGGAAGCAGCAGATTCGCTCAAGCAAGAGCTCAGCCTTGACTATGTTTTGGGAATTCTGGCATCTGCACAAAACTGTTCTTATAGACAGAACTGATAATCAAGAATTACCCTAATATCTGAGTGCTCACTAACGGGCATGCCGTCCATGAGCAGTAGACATACTAATTTCTTCCGGATTGTTTTAATTTTGGCAGTATATATGCTATCATGTGAGCACTAATAGCAAAAAGCCCAGGACTTAGTAGAGGTGGGTTTTAATTCTCTGTTGCTAAGTAATTGTGTTGCCGTGGGCAAGTCATGTGACTTCCATGAACACGTTTTCTCATCAGTAAAAAGGGACCATGGTAAGCTGCTCTGCCGTCTTGACAACGTGGGAAGCACGGTGGAAAGGTGAAAGCACTAGGGAAGCAGAAGGTATACTCTAAGTCATCAAACTATGGCTTAAACAAGTGAGATAATAAATATTTTAGATATAACTCTCCAAATACCAGTTTCCTATGTTGAGAACATTCCTTAGGAATTTACCCTAAGAAAACAGTCAAAGGAATATATAAAGATGTTCACCAGAGCATTAACGATGATGGGAAAATATTGAGAGTAACCTGAACAGTTAGCAATTAGGGATGGATAAATAGATGGTGTGTGGCTATGGTTAGGAATGCTATGCCTCTGTGAAAATTCCTGACTTGTAAGTAAAAAAAATGCAGATAAAACAAGATAACATATGGTTATGTGGCCCCACTTTCTGGTTTTCTGGAAATAAAATGCATATATTAGAAAAATTATGTGTAGATAAAACATTAGCAATGATTATTTCTGCGTGGGTAGAGTATCGATGATTTCTTAGGAAAATTTTGTGTGTGTTCTTAAAGTTTTCTGCATTAAGAACATAGAACGTTTGTATTAGAAAAATATGTGTGCGTAAGTGTATGTAATCTCAATCTCCTTCTCTGTCTCTCACTCTCACTCTATCTCTACCTCTACCTCTGCCTCTGCCTCTGCCTCTCCCTCTCCCTCTCCCTCTCCCCCTACCCCTACCCTTACCTCTACCTCTACCTATCTCTATCTCTTGCTCTATCTCATTGGTTTTCAACTGGGGAAAATTTTGTCCTCTCTCCACCGCTTCTCCGCACTCCCAGTGGGTACATGGCAACGTCTGCAGTTCTTTTTGGCCGCCATAATTTGTCAGTGCTACCGGTATTGAGGGAGTAGAGGCCAGGGATGCTACTAAACATTCTACAGGCACAGGGCAGCCCCACCACAAAGAATTATCTGACCAAAATGCCAGCAGCGCTGAGGTTGAGAAGCCCTGTGTGTTTCCATCCTGGATCAGACTTTTTGCTGTCCTTGCACAGCGTGGGGAAGCTGTCCACGTTGGCCTCTCTAGGCAATGCTCACCCCATCTTACTTTTTCCCCAGACTATCTTCTCTTCCATCCAACCTATGGAATCTGTTCCTCCCCTGAAAGCTAGAGAGGAGACTATTTCCCCCCAATTTATCATTTAAGGTGTGCTCTGACTTTTTGACATTCAAAAACCTGGCTTCTGGGGTTTAGAAACTTCTGAAAACTACTGTTTCTGGCAAGGGTTTCAGCAGCCTGTTTTGAAACTCATAAGCCAGGGCTTTATTCTTTGTTCTCTGAGCTTTGCTTTGGCAGATTTCCCTCTAGGGCTTAAGCATACTGTGTAGATGCTTGGAGTTGGGAGCAAGGATAGAAAGAAGGATCATGCAGAGCTGCCTCAAACAGATTGTCAAACTGCAGCAGGAAGGCCGGGGAGGGTTCCGGGGCAGGAGGTAGGGGGGTAAGAGATCAACTAAAGGACTTGTATGCATGAAAAAAAAAAAAAAAAAAGAAAGAAAGAAGGATCATGGAGTAAAGATAAGTACCAGGGAATATTTAAAAAGTCATCTCAGCACATATTTTGGTTCCTTAAAATTTATGTCAGTGTGTGCTAATGATGAATCATACTTTACTTTTTTATTATAAATTTTATTTAGTTTTGAAACAAGTAGGTTTTATAGGTTATATTTTCAGCATTCAATTCCTACTTCCCATATTCAAAATAAAGTATATAATAGAGGTTTTTAAAAAATATATATTTTCATTGATTTCAGAGAGGAGGGATAGTGATGGAGAGATAGAAATATCAATGATGAGAGAGAATCATTGATCGGCTGCCTCCTGCATGCCCCCTAGTGGGGATCAAGCCCACAACCCAGGCATGTGCCCTTGGCCAGAATCGAACCTGGGACCCTTCAGTCCACAGGTTGAAGCTCTATCCACTGAGCCAAACCAGCTAGGGCAAGGTTTTTTTTTGTTGTTGTTGTTTTTTGTTTTTAAACCAAGAATTGACTAGCTTATTCATTCAATAAATCTTGTTTTGCTCACCTATATGAAAAGCATAGTTTACTTCTGAAAATACAGTGGTAAATCAAAATGTACATGGCTTTTTTTCTTTGTACCTTTTAGCCCTTTCTCTATGAACTTTTATTTTTTTTAGATTCCACATATAAGCGAAATCATATGGTATTTATTTTTCTCTGTATGACTATTTCACTAGCAGAATACCCTCAGAGTCCATCCGTTATTGCAAATAGCAAGATTCATTCTCTTATTTTTGTTGTTGTTAATCCTCACCCAAGGATATTTTTCCATTGATTTTTAGAGAGGGTGGAAGGGAGAGGGAAACAGATTTATTTAATTTGAAGCAAGAAGATGGACAATTGTTGTTGCACTTAGGGTCACATGGCAGGAGGATCTAGCCTGGAGCTTTTGAAGGGCATCTTCCCTGCCTTATGGAAGAATTCTCCTCTTAGTAAGAGAGAATGAGGCCAATCCAAAAAAAAAGCTAAGAGATGGGGAAGGCATACGTACACATGCCCTCCCTTGAGTATCAGTATCCAATTACACATCTGGAACATCTTGGTTACATGGACAGATAGCTCTTTTGGCCTATGTCAGTTTGTGTTGAGTTTCTGTCACCTGTAATCAAGGATTCTGGCTAGCACACTTTTCCAAACGGGGGTGTTTGGCAGACAGGCAAATGTCTTGTACTGCAACTTTCTTGAAATCCAGGAGATTTGAAGTCTACTGATAGATTTGGCTTCCCTAGTGCGTAAGTCCCTGATCAAGAGTATTCCAAATGTCAGATGTCCAAGTGAAGCCTCTTAAATCCTACTTGAACACTAATGACCTTTGACTAAATAAAATTGTTCCAAGGTAGAGGCAAAAAATTCAAGTCCAAAAGTCAAGGTCAAATGGCATGTGGTGGATGGCGGCGGTATAGGCAGACGCGTCCCAGGTCGTGTCCCTGAGCAAATGGAGTGAGCAGCTGAAACTAGTAACATCCACCCCGAATTGGCGAAATTCCTCAGCTGGCGAGACGGTTTACATCCGGGAAGAGCAGAACTCCCCTGGAAAGGTAAAAAAAACCAGGGATTTGGGCAGGAAAGTTTGCCAGACCTCTGAGCCCAGAGAGTCGGAGGGAGACCGCGTGGCAGACAGCCGCGTCCCTTGGGACAGGCAGAGCCCCTGACGGGGGAAAGGAGAACCGCGGGATTCCTGGCGCTGCCGGGGGAATTGAGAGCTCGGTCTGTGATCACAGAGGACTGAGCCTAAAGGGGGCAGCCTGAAGAGCTGATCAGACCATGCAGTCCCGGTAAGAGAAGAAGCTTACAGAAACCAAGCCTTCCCGGTTTCCGCGGCCGGCGTTTGTTTGTTTGTTTTCACTGAATCCTGTTCATGGGACATTTCGGATACAGACACTCACCTGTGCTGAAGAGAGGGAGAGTGTGCGGAGGAGTGGAATCTGGGGAGAGACTGAGGAGAGAAGGGGGGCCGGGAGAGGTGGCAGCGAATTGAGTGCTGAGACACCCCTGAGCCCACGTCTGAGGCAGCCATTCTCTCCGGAGAGTGAGACTCCTCCCCCCAGCCCCCAGGCAAGGAGCACAGCCACACCCAGATTCCACCCTGTAGGAGATCAAGGATTAAAATAACCTGATCAGTCCCTGGGAGTTAACAGGGTCTGGCCTATAGAGGGATTTTCAATCCCAGCAACAACACAGCACTGGTAACTCAGCACTGGTAACTCTTACGCAGCCAGCTCTGGGCAGTGAACTTCCACTGGACAGAGAGGCCCTGTAGCCTCAGAGGCCAACCCCAGAACACTGCCACCCAGAGGCTGACCCACAAACTGACTCTTTGCTAAACACAAAATAAGGCAGTCTGGGAAACAAATGCGGCTTGCTTTAAAATAAGGACTGTGGTTTACAACACAGAGGAACAGTGTATCGCAGGGAAACTCAACACTCTCCTGAATACCGGGCAGGTCTAAGGCGAGCCACACTGAAGAATAGAAGAACCGAAGGACCTTCACTACTGCAATATTTTTTTTTTTCTTTTTTCACCTTTTAAATAATAAAACAATTTTTTTTCTTTTTTTTTTTTTTTTTTTTTTCTTTTCCTCTTCTTCTTTTTTTTTTTTTCTTCTTTTTTCCATCACCTGATTTTACCCTTTTAATTACTACCTTCTTATTTTTAACCAGTATTATTACTGCTACCATTTTACCATTTTTTTAAAGTGCCATTTTATTTTCTCTTTATTTTATTTTGGGATTAGTGTTCTCCATTCTATTTTCATCGTTATATTATTGGTTGTTTCTAGTTTGCATTTATCTCCAGGGAGCTGTTGCTGGAATTTGTTGGGATTAATGGCTGTTCTATAGGAGCATTCTCCTCATATAAAAAGTCTCTTCCCCTCTTCCACTTCATTCTCTCTTTTCGCTCTTTTTTTTTCTTTTCCTTTCTTTTCTCGCTTTTACTTTCCCCCCTCCTTTTTCCCACTTTCATTTTTGCACTCCTTTTTTTGGTCCCTAATTTTCTTTTCTTTTTTCTCTTTTCTCTTTTTCTCTTCCTTCTTCCTTATCCCCTAATTCTCTTAATTCAGGTGGTCACCTTTATTTGGGGTTATTAATATCGTGAATATATTTGTGTATAGTGCCTGGTACGTGGTGCCTTGTTGTGTTGTATTTTGTGCCTTTAAATCAACACAGCAGATCCAAGCAACAGCAACCTCCTGAGCACCACACCCTCTGCTGAGGAACAGCAGCTGTACGTGAAACCTCGCCCCACCAGCCAGAAGAGCCACCACAGCTGTGAACAGCACCCACCAGAGGAGTTGCTGCCAACTGAAGAGCAGCTGCTACCGCAACCGCCCGAAGAGGAACCGCAGACCAAGGAGTCACTGCCACCAAGGGAGCAGCCACTGAACGACTCAACGTCTAGATATGTCAGTGAGATCAAACATGGGTAGACAAAGAAACCCCCAAAGGAAAGAGAAGGAGGACTCTCCAGAAAAGCAGCTAAGTAATACAGAGGCATGCAACATGACAGAAAAAGAATTCAGAATAAGGGTCCTAGAGTGCATAAACCGGATGGAGGAAAAATCGACAACCTCAGCAAGAAGCAAGAAGAAACAGATGAAAAAATCGATAACATATGGAAGAAGCTAGAAGAAACAGATGAAAAAATCGATAACATATGGAAGAAGCTAGAAGAAACAGATGAAAAAATCAACAACTTAAGTAAGACCCAAGAAGATATGAAGAGCGATATAGCTGCAATGAAAAACTCCATTGAAAGTATCAACAGTAGACTAGGAGAAGCGGAGGACCGAATTAGTGATTTAGAAGACAAGGAAGCAAAACACACCCAAAATGTACTGCAATTGGAGAAAAAAATGAAAAGACAGGAGGAGAGCCTAAGGGAGCTTTGGGACAACATGAAACGAAACAACATACGAATAATAGGGGTACCAGAACAACAGAAGGATGAACAAGGATTAGAAAACCTATTAGAAGAAATAATATCAGAAAACTTCCCTGAGGTGGGGAAGAAAAAAGTCACACAAGCCCAGAGAGTCCCAAACAAGGTGAACCCAAAAAGACCCACACCAAGACACATCATAATTACCATGGCAAATGTTCAGGACAAAGAGAGAATCTTACAGGCTGCAAGAGAGAGACGGAAAGTTACATACAAGGGATCTCCCATTAGATTGTCAAATGATTTCTCAACAGAAACACATCAGGCCAGAAAAGAATGGACGGAAATTTACAAAGTGATGCAAAGCAAAGGACTGAATCCAAGAATACTCTATCCAGCAAGGCTATCATTCAAACTTGAAGGGGAAATAAGAAGCTTCACAGACAAAAAAAGGCTAAGGGAGTTTATCACCACCAAGCCAGCAATGCAAGGAATGCTAAAGGGACTGGTATAAAAATAAGAAATTAAAAGCTCAGAAAGAAAACAGCCACACAAAAACAGAAATGCCTACAAACAACTACCTTTCAATAATAACTTTAAACGTAAACGGACTAAATGCTCCAAACAAAAGACATCGAGTGGCTGAATGGATAAAAAAACATGACCCATACATCTGCTGTCTACAAGAAACCCACCTCATTAGAAGGGACTCACACAGACTGAAAGTGAAAGGATGGAAAAATATCTTTCAGGCAAATGGAAAGGAAAAGAAAGCTGGGGTAGCAATACTTATATCGGACAAAATAGACCTCAAAGTGAAGGCCATAACAAGAGATAAGGAAGGCCACTTCATAATACTAAAGGGATCAATACAACAAGAAGATATAATCCTGGTAAACATATATGCACCCAATGCAGGAGCACCCAAATTCATAAAAAAACTCCTGGAAGATATCAAAGGAGACATCGACAACAATACAATCATAGTAGGGGACTTTAATACACCACTGACAGCACTGGATAAGTCCTCTAGACAAATAATCAGCAAAGATACAGCAATCCTAAATGACTCACTAGATCAGATGGACTTAATAGACATCTTCAGAACACTTCACCCGAAAGCCAGGGAATATACATTCTACTCAAATGCTCATAGGACATATTCAAAAATAGACCATATATTGGGTCACAAGCAAAGTATCCCCAAATTCAAGAAAATTGAAATCATAAAAAGCGTCTTCGCAGACCACGATGGCATAATATTAGAAATAAACTACAATAAAAACAACCCAAAATACTCAAACACCTGGAAGCTGAATAGCATGCTATTAAATATTGATTGGGTTACCAATGAAATCAAAGAAGAAATTCGAAACATCCTGGAAACTAATGACAATGAAAACACAACAATCCAAAACCTATGGGACACAATGAAAGCAGTCCTGAGAGGGAAGTTTATAGCTCTACAGGCCTATCTCAAAAAACAAGAAAAAATGGTAGTAAATCATCTAACTCTACAACTCAAAGAATTAGAAAGAGAGCAACAAGAAAACCCCAGAGTGAGCAGAAGGAAGGAGATAATAAAGATTAGAGCAGAAATAAATGACATAGAGACCAAAAAAACAATACAGAAAATCAATGAAACCAAGAGCTGGTTCTTTGAAAGGATAAACAAGATTGACAAACCTCTAGCCAGACTCACCAAGAAGCAAAGAGAGAGGACCCAAATAAACAAAATCAGAAACGATAGAGGCGAAATAACAACAGACCCCACAGAAATACAAATGATTGTTAAAAAATACTATGGACAGCTCTACTCCAACAAACTAGACAACCTGGAGGAAATGGACAAATTCCTAGAAAAATACAACATTCCAAAACTCAATCAGGAAGAATCTAAAAATCTCAACAGGCCAATAACTATGGAAGAAATTGAAGCAGTCATCAAAAAGCTTCCAGCAAACAAAAGCCCAGGACCAGACGGCTTCACAGGGGAGTTTTACCAAACATTCAAGGAAGAACTAAAACCTATCCTCCTCAGACTACTACAAAAAATTCAAGAGGAAGGAACACTTCCAAGCTCATTCTATGAAGCCAGCATCACCCTAATACCAAAACCAGGTAAAGACAACACAATGAAAGAGAATTACAGGCCAATATCCCTCATGAACATAGATGCCAAAATCCTCAACAAAATCTTAGCAAATCGGATCCAGCAGTACATCAGAAAGATCATACACCATGACCAAGTAGGATTTATCCCAGGGATGCAAGGATGGTACAATATCCGCAAATCAATAAACGTGATACATCACATAAACAAATTGAAAGAAAAAAACCACATGGTCATATCAATTGATGCAGAAAAAGCATTTGACAAAATTCAACACCCATTTTTGATAAAAGCTCTCAGCAAGGTGGGAGTAGAAGGATCATACCTCAACATAATAAAAGCCATATATGACAGGCCCACAGCCAACATCATACTCAATGGACAAAAACTAACACCATTTCCCCTAAGAACAGGAACAAGACAGGGATGCCCCCTCTCACCACTCCTGTTCAACATAGTACTGGAAGTGTTAGCCATTGCAATTCGGCAAGAAGAAGAAATAAAAGGCATCCAAATTGGAAAAGAGGAAGTAAAACTGTCCTTATTTGCAGACGACATGATATTATACATACAAAACCCTAGAGACTCCATCAAAAAGCTACTGGACTTAATACATGAATTTGGCAATGTAGCAGGATACAAAATTAACCCCAAGAAATCCGAGGCATTTCTATACACCAATAGTGAACTTTCAGAAAGAGAGATTATAAAAACAATCCCGTTTACCATCGCACCAAAAAAATTAAGCTACCTAGGAATAAACTTAACTAAAGAGGTAAAAGACCTCTACTCAGAAAACTACAGGACGTTGAAAAAAGATATAGAGGAAGACATAAACAGATGGAAGAACATACCGTGTTCATGGATTGGTAGAATCAACATCATTAAAATGTCCATACTACCCAAAGCAATCTATAAATTCAACGCACTTCCCATTAAAATACCAACGGCATACTTCAGAGATCTAGAACGAACTCTCCAAAAATTCATCTGGAATAAAAAAAGACCTCGAATAGCTGCAGCAATCCTGAAAAAGAACAAAGTAGGTGGGATCTCAATACCAGATATCAAGATGTATTACAAAGCCACTGTTCTCAAAACTGCCTGGTACTGGCACAAGAATAGGCATATAGATCAATGGAATAGAATAGAGAGCCCAGAAATCGGCCCGAACCAATATGCTCAATTAATATTTGACAAAGGAGGCAAGAACATACAATGGAGCCAAGATAGTCTCTTCAATAAATGGTGCTGGGAAAATTGGACAGATATATGCAAGAAAATGAAACTAGACCACCAACTTACACCATACACAAAAATAAACTCAAAATGGATAAAGGACTTAAATGTACGACAGGAAACTATAAAAATTCTAGAAGAATCCAAAGGCAACAAAATCTCAGACATATGCCGAAGCAATTTCTTCACTGATACAGCTCCTAGGGCACTTGAAACTAAAGAGAAAATGAACAAATGGGACTACATCAAAATAAAAAGCTTCTGCACAGCAAAAGAAACCATCAACAAAACAACGAGAAAACCCACTGTGTGGGAAAACATATTTGCCAATGTCATATCCGATAAGGGCCTAATCTCCAAAATTTATAGGGAACTCATACAACTTAACAAAAGGAAGATAAACAATCCAATCAAAAAATGGGCAAAGGACCTAAATAGACACCTTTCAAAAGAGGACATTCAGAAAGCCAAGAGACATATGAAAACATGCTCAAAGTCACTAATCATCCGAGAGATGCAAATCAAAACAACAATGAGGTACCATCTCACACCTGTCAGACTGGCTATCATCAACAAATCAACAAACGACAAGTGCTGGAGAGGATGTGGAGAAAAAGGAACACTTGTGCACTGCTGGTGGGAATGCAGACTGGTGCAGCCACTATGGAAGACAGTATGGAGTTTCCTTAAAAAACTGAAAATGGAACTCCCATTTGACCCTGTGATCCCACTTCTAGGAATATATCCCAAGAAACCAGAAACACCAATCAGAAAGGATATATGCACCCCTATGTTCATAGCAGCACAATTCACCATAGCTAAGATCTGGAAACAGCCTAAGTGCCCATCAGTAGATGAATGGATTAGAAAACTGTGGTACATCTACACGATGGAATACTATGCTGCTCTAAAAAGGAAGGAACTCTTACCATTTGCAACGTCATGGATGGAACTGGAGAGCATTATGCTAAGTGAAATAAGCCAGTCAATGAAGGAAAAATACCACATGATCTCACTCATTCATGGATAATAGAGACCATTATAAACTTTTGAACAATAATAGATACAGAGGCAGAGCTCCCTCAAACAGATTGTCAAACTGCAGCAGGAAGGCCGGGGAGGGTTGGGGGGCAGGAGGTAGGGGGGTAAGAGATCAACTAAAGGACTTGTATGCATGCATAGAAGCATAACCAGTGGACATAAGACATGGGGGGATAGGGGAGGCTAGGGGACTGTCTAGGGCGGGGGGATAAAGAAAAAAAAAAAAAAAAAAAAAAAAAAAAAAAAAATGGCATGTGGTTTTTGTTGCCTGCATTAAATAGGGCAGGTGGAAAGAATGTTGGAATAAAACCAATACTTATTTTCTGCTCTCGCCAAAGGTCTGCCCTGGAGGTCTAGGGAGGAAATGAGACAGGCACAGGCTGAAGGCAGGGCTGCTTTCCTACCACTAGTTGGCCACAGTTGACTTGCATGATGCAAACCCAGCATGTTCAGAGCCCACGTCCAAAGACAGTTGACTATTTCCCTCTCTTCACTACCATCGTTCTCCAGGTTGAGTTTTTTCCCGGGAAGCTGAGTTGGTAAATGGGGAGGAGCCTCATCAGTCACTGTGATGTCAGGCGCTGCCCTGGGAGTTGCAGGGTTTAGAGGGAAGAGAAAATTAACAATGGAGCCAGGCGAGGCCATGGTGGGTTATGAGAATGATTACAAACCCTGTGTCTCATCACAAGGGCATTCTCATCATCCTAGCGCTGGGCCAGCACTTCTGCCGGTGGACTCACTTCTATTTCCACAACGTCAGTCCCTTCTTGACTTTGTTGTTCCCCACCTTCCTGATTTTGTCATAGGCCTAAATTATTACCAGCCGTAATATTTTTCTTTAATTGGAACCCAGGCAATCACTGGTTTGATGTTGTTGTTTAACTCACCCCCCCAATATACATTAAATAAATTACAAGTATTAGGCAAATTCTTCTGTGTTTCAGCTAAAATTATGTTGCAAACCATCTGTGGGATGCAAACCACATTTTGGAAAAGACTGAGTTACCATATTCTTTCTTGTGTTGCCTCACAAATACTTTACAAGTATGGGAGGGTTGCAGTGGAAGCTCTATATCTGGATGTCATTAGCAGAGGTCAGAAGGTCGTGTGTCCGAGTCTAGAAGGGGAGAACCAGTAAATGCTGGTGGAGCACAGGGGCTAAGAAATAGTAAGTTCTTGCTTGGTATTTTCTCCCCTGCTAGATCGGCAGTCCTGTGAGGGCTGGGTCTGCATCTGTCTTGTTCAATGAATCCTAGTAGGATGCAGAGAGCCTGGCACACGTACACACTTGTAAGTGTTCATTGGAGGAGGAAAGTGTGAACTGAATCAGATCCCGTCTGGGTCATCCAGGCGCTCTTCGCAAGTTCTGTGAGTTCCGGGATTATGAATGTCTTTTAAAACTGAATCTCAAGCGCCTAGTACAGTGTTAGCACACATAAACCGAATGTAAAATTTTTTTTATTTATACAAAAACATGTTAAGTCTAAGTATGGTCATTTCTGTACAAATTGAATCACATCTCACATTTTAAACTTTAAAATTTTGCCACTTGAAATTGATTTACTAGTAGAAGGTCTTCTGTTGTTTCAGAATTTTAAATTTTGGTAAAATACACATAAAATTTACTGGCTTAACCCTTCCTAACTGTACAGTTCAGTAAATCCCCAGTCCTGTACAGCCATCACCATCATCCATTTGCCACACTCTTCTCATCTAGCAAAACTCTGGCCCCATTAAACAGTGACTGCCCATCCTGCCTCCTATCTCTTCCCACATCCTTTGGCAACCACCATTCTATTTCTATAGCTAGGATTTTGGCTCTTTTCGGAACTTCATATAAGAAGAATCATCCTGTGTGTGTGTGTGTGTGTGTGTGTGTGTGTGTGTGTGTGTGAGAGAGAGAGAGAGAGAGAGAGAGAGAGAGAGAGAGAGAGAGAGAGAGACTGGCTAATTTCACTTAGCCCGATGTCTTCAAGGCTCATCCCTGGTGTAGCATGTGACAGGACTTCCTTTTCATTCTATTCTGTTCCGTTATATGCACACACCACATTTTGTTTGCCCAGTGAGGTCAGTGGAGATGGGTTTCTTCCACCTTTTGTGCATGCTGCTGCTGCTGCTATCAACATAGATGTAAAATATCTGTTTGACAACAATTTTACAATGAATTAATAAAAGAATCAGCGACAGAATGATTTAACACATGACAATAGCAGTCTTCTGTAGCCGGGGAGTTGAGGGACGGACGGAGGGAGGAGCATTGCCCTGGGTGGTTGCCTCAGGCTGGTCTGGCTTGGCGCTGGCTCCTCCGCTCTGTGCTCTGTGCGTGATCTCTGCCCGCGGTTTCACAGGTCCTTCCATTTGCATGAAGGCTGTTCGTTTCAGGCATGCACTATGGAGGCAGCGGTGGTCAGCAAGGGAAGCGCAGTGAAACCCACCGAGCCTTCCACAGTGAGTGGCTGGACACCTGGTCTGAGTACCAGGCGCTTAAAGGGAGCCCGGCCACGCCCCCAGGCAGGAAGCCAGGAGCAGCGAAGGCTGCCCTTCCTCCGCAGGCGGGGATCCGGGGTCCCAGGAGAGCTACCTCCCGTCCCTTCTCCAGGGCAAGTTCCCAGCTTTCTCCCTGGCCAGGCTGTGGGGGCCACCAGGACGGAGAGTGATGCACCAAGACGAGCTGCAGCCACTGGCAAGGGCCCCCTCCCACGGGAGGTCTGGGAGTGCCAGTGTGAACAGTTGGCATGGCCCGGCCCACAGCCTTTCCTCTGGCAGGGGGTGCCGCCTTCCTACTATTTGAGGGCGGAGAGGGCCTTGTGCTGGGAGCTGCCCGGGATGCGCTTTGGGTGTGTGGCAAAGTAGGCTGAGCTCCATGCTTGACCCACATTTCCCCAGAGGCTGCCCGAATACAGACAGACTGAAGAGCAAAAAATGTATCTGTTGTGTCATTTATCAAAGTTCTCCCAGTTCCCAGTTTGAAGCAAGGGAAAACCCAATGAATATCTGGGCAGAAAAGTGAACTTGAAAGCTAGAGGGCTGGGGCAAAGAAAAATCAGTTAGAAAAACAGTGCTCTGAAAACTTCAAAGACAGATGCCAAGGAACAGACCAAGGCTCTTTGCTTTTGCTCGCCGACCCTTGCAGAGCCTTGCAGGTAACGAGATGGGCTCTCGGCATAGTTTTGCCATTGGCTGGTGGTCTCAACTGCGCATGTTACTTAACCTCTTTTGAGACCCAGTTTTCTCATCTGTAAAATGGAGATTATAATAAGAGCATTTATTTTGCCGGGTTATCCGGATAATAGTCCACGGGAAACTCTGAGCATAGTGAGCGCACACAAGCTCCCAGTGAATGTTAGCTATTCTTCCTGTTAGCCTCTTAAGTCAAAAGCGCAGGCAAAGTCAGTACAGGAGCCCTGCAAGATTTCAAAACTGAAGCCTCACTTGCTAAGAGGATTTACACCAGGCCTAAAAGAGCTGGCGTCAGTTATCAGTGTACTGACGAAGCTCCGGACGTGCCCAGGACTGTTCTGGGTGTTACACAAATGAGGACAAGAAACACGATGTCCAAGTCACGTGGTGTCAAATACAGAAGCACATCAAGGAGTGGTGTGTGTGTGTGTGTGTGTGTGTGTGTGTGTGTGTCCAAAATCCTGCTGGCATGACCTTCACAGGTTCTTACACAAGAAGATAAATAATTTGACCCCATTTTTATGAAAAAGACATTGATTGATTTTGCACAACCTCAAAGGATGTAAAATGGTGGCACAGAGAGAAAGAAAGGGTGCTATGGAATGAATGGCAGGAATATTGTCTTGCAAGAGATTGTTGTCCTGCCTCACCAGTTGGGCTCCTCCCATTCTTTTAATCCTCT
Organism: Myotis myotis; assembly: GCF_014108235.1. Classification (NCBI taxonomy): domain Eukaryota; kingdom Metazoa; phylum Chordata; class Mammalia; order Chiroptera; family Vespertilionidae; genus Myotis; species Myotis myotis. Next base: position 4,061,645 of record NW_023416317.1, read on the forward strand.
AGTCTCTTTTCTTTTTTTCTTTTCTTTTCTTTTCTTTTCTTTTCTTTTCTTTTCTTTTCTTTTTTTTTTTTTTTTTTCTTTTCTTTTTGTTCTTTTCTTTTCTTTTTTCCTCTCCTCTCTTCTGCTCTCCTCTCCTCTCCTCTCCTCTCCCCTCCACTCCTCTCTCCTCCCCTCCCCTCCCCTCCCCTTCCCTCCCCTCCCCTCCCCTCCCCTCCCCTCCCCTCCCCTCCCCTCCCCTCCTGCCAGGAGCTGGTCCATCCTTGCTGTTTCAAGGGACCTGGCATATATGGCATACTGTTCTTAATATGTTTGCTCACCTTCTTGGCACTATGTGTTTTAACCAAGGTCACCTCTCTGAGAAAGGTTGTTTCCCCAGGTAGGGATTTTCCCCTGAAGTTAGGGAGGGTATAAAACCCTTTAACTAAGTGCCAGGCGGGTAATTAATCACTTTAACTATGAACCATCATGCTTAAGCTACATAATCTTTACTCCCTGGAATGGAGATAAGAAACACCCTAACCTTTGGAATAGAGATTGATAGGATTGGAATCAACTGGTATAAATACAGATGTAACAAGACAACAGGACACAGAACCTACACAGAACCTAGAGACAGAACCTAGCGAGAGAACCTGGCTGAAGAACCTAGAGACATTACCTGGCTACAGAACCTGGATAGAACATGGCAAGAGAACCTGACTAGAACCTGGTGACTGAACCTGGCAAAAGATCCTGGACAGAACCTGGCTACAGAACCTGGCAGGAGAACCTGGACAGAACCTGGCGACAGAACCTGGCTGGAAAACCTAGCGAGAGAACATGGCAACAGAACCTGGACAGAACCTGGCAACAGAACTTGGCAGGAGAACCTGGATAGAACCTGGCTGGAGAACCTGGCTAGAGAACCTGGTGACAGAACTTGGCTGGAGAACTTGGACACAGAACTTGGCTGGAGAACCTAGTGAGAGAACATGGCTAGAGAACCTAGACACAGAACCTGGCTGGAGATCCTAGACAGAACTTGGGTGGAGATCCTAACCAGAACTTGGCTAGAGATCCTGGCTAGGCTGCTGATCAACTGAACGCTGTCTCCGTGTCGTTCCTTCTTCGCCGACTCCGTCCACACCTTTGGGGACCCCTGGACCTGCTGGGGTTGGACCCCAGCACTCTCCTCTCCTCTTTTTTTCTCTTCTCTTCTTTTCTCCCCTTTTAAATATGTATTCTGCTTTGAAATCATCTTGTTCCTGTATTCGCTGATTTGTTTACGGTCCAACTATCCCATAATGACACACGAAAGTCTCATGGGAGCAGGGAGCACATCTGCCTTGTGTGTCACCACACCCCAGGGCCTGGCACACAGCAGACTTTTGATAAATACTGATGAAGAAATAATTGAATAATTGGGGCTCATTAGTTTTTTTTTTTCTTGTACAATTTTTTTTGTGTGTGTGGTGAATAAAGGTTAGTACATCTCAATTCATCAGACCATTTTGGCTTCTTGCTATTGCACAAAAGCCATCAGGTCATTGGAAATGTGTAGATGAGTCACTTAGCTGTACCATCTTACCTTAGAGACATGCTTGTGTTAGTCTGCGTGGACTCTGTGACTAGGTAACACAAGCTGGGTGCCTTAAACTACAGAAATGTATTGTCTCATAGTTTTGGAGGCTAGAAGTCCAAGATCAAGGGGGGGGGGAGGCAGGGTTGGTTCCTCCTGAGGCTGAGAGAGAGAACCGACTCCATGTCTCTCTCCTCTGCTTGTGGTTTGCCTGCAACCTTTGGCATCCCTTGCCCGTAGAAGCAGCTCCCTGATCTCTGTCTTCACCTTCATGTGGCATTCTCCCTTTGTCTGCGTCTGGCTCCAAATTTCCCCTTTTTATAAGGACACCAGTCACATTGGATTAGGGCCCACCCTATTGACCTCATTTTAACTTGCTTACCTCTACAAAGATGCCCTCTCCAAATACAGTCATGCTCTGAGGCACTGGGGTTGAGATATCCTATCTAATAATAGACAAACAGGGTAATTGACCGTACCTTCGCTACGCCTCCGACTGGCTAATCAGTGTGATATGCAAATTAACCACCAACAAAGATGGTGGTTAATTTGCATATGTAGGCTCCAAGTGGCGGAACGAAGACTGAAGGTGAGCTAGAGCCGCGAAGACAGAAGGTGGCTCAGGCTGGGGCCACGAAGACAGAGGACGGAAGGCGGCTCCAGCAGGAGTGAAGGCCTGGGTCCCAGGTGCTGGAGGAAAACCGGTGCCGGCAGCCAGGAGAAGGGAAGGCCTATTGCATGAATCTCTTCGTGCAACAGGCCTCTAGTCTTATCTAATAAAAAAGAAACATGCAAATTGACTGTACCTCTGCTACACCCACAAGCCATGCCCACAAGCCAATCAGGAGTGGGTATGCAAATAAACCCAACCAAGATGGCAGCGGCCACAGAGCTGGAGTGAACAGGAGGCTTGGGTTGCCCCTGGCAATGGAGGAAGCCAAGCTTCCCGCCTGCCCTGGCTGGCTGTGGGCTCCACTCAAGGATACAAAGTTTCAATTATAGAAGATAAATAAATCCCAGATACCTGTTTCCAGCTGGTGTGGCCTCCACTCAAGGAGGGTCTGGGGGCCATGGCCAGCCAGCAAACAGCCCTCAGCCCCTCACCCAGGCTGGCCACATCCTCATGGGGTGAGGGTCCCCACTGGGGGGGGGTGTTGACCAGCCTGCAAACAGCCCTCAGCCCCTCACCCAGGCTGCCCCGGCACCCCAGCAGGGACCCCCACCCTGAAGGGGGTGTGGCCAGCTTGAAAACAGCCCTCAGCCCCTCACCCAGTCTGGCCATGTCCCCCCAGTGGGGACCCTCACCCCATGGGGGCATGGCCAGCCTGCAAACCACCACAGGCCCCTCACCCAGGCTGCCCCATGCCCTAAGGGAACCCCCACCCTGATCTGGGACACCCTCCAGGGCAAACCAGCCAGCCCTACCCATGTACCAGGCCTCTATCTATACTAGTAAAAGGGTAATATGCTAATTAGACTGGGAGACCTTCCAGGAGATCTTCCAGATGTTCTTCTGGACAAAGCCATGGTGGCGGGGCCGAGGTAGAGGTGGTTAGAGGCCAAGAGGGGAGGGCAGTTGTGGGTGATCAGGCCAGGATGGGAGGGCAGTTGTGGGTGATCAGGCTGGTCGGGGGCGGGGCTGTTGGGGATAAGCAGACCAGCAGGGGGGCCAGTTGGGGGCAAGCAGGCCATCAGTGGGGGTCAGTTGGAGGTGATCAGGACAGCGGGGATGGGGCAGTTTGGAGTGAACAGGCCAGCAGGAGGGCAGTTGGGGGCGAGCAGGCCAGTGGGGAGGGAAGGTGGGGGTGAGCAGGCCAGCAGGGGGGGCAGTTGGGAGTGATCAGGCTGGCGGGGGGGGGGCAGTTGGGGGCGAGCAGGCCGGCAGGCAGAGTGGTTAGAGGCAATCAGGCAGGCAGGCAGGCAGGTGAGTCGTTAGGAGCCAGCAGTCCTGGATTGCGAGAGGGATGTCCGACCGCCGGTTTAGGCCTGATCCCTGTAAACTGGCAGTAGGACATCCTTCGAGGGGTCCCAGATTGGAGAGGGTGCAGGCTGGGCTGAGAAACACCCCCTCCCCCATGCATGAATTTCGTGCACCGGGCCACTAGTCAACATAGATTTTGAGGGACACATTTAAACCCCTAACATCCAGGATGGGAGAATATAGCATTAGGTTGAGCCACACAAAATTGCTTATATATACAGTATTTTTCCCCCAATCAGGACAAGAAAATTTTAGTGCAGGAAAACTTGGAGATAAAAAACTCAAGTAAGCACAGAGACCAAGCCAGAGCCACACCTGACTCACAGTGTTGGATCACTAAATGTTTGGTGAATGAAAGAATGTGGAGTTCTGCATGACCCGCTCCCTTAGCTCCTCCCATCTTTGTTCACATGTTCCCTTCTCAGTGAGAAAAAGCCCGGGCACCACGTTTACAGTAAAACTACAGCCTCCTGCACTCACCTCCCTTCTGCACTTTATTTCTCCCCGGGGCACACTGACCACACTCTGTACTTCTCCCTGGAGCAGGAATTCTTCCTGTTTCGTTTACCTCGTGTACACCAGCCTCTTTTGCAGTGCCTGTCACAGAGTAGGTCCACAGTTTCATGGAGTGAATGGTGTCCAAGGAGAGCTCTGTACCTCCTGCGGGCAGCGGCAGGCCTGCCTGGGATCTGCCCTTGTCCTTCATAGAGTCTCCGCACTGAGGCCCCTCACAGACCTCCCTGCCCCTGAGGTTTCATTCCCTCTCAGACTGGCGACAACTCGGTAACAGGCCTGTGTTGGGCTGCAGAGTCCCACTTTGATAATAAAAGAGGAAAGGATTGAAAATGTTAAATGATAAACAAAGTAAGGTGGTGTGTGTGTGTGTGTGTGTGTGTGTGTGTGTGTGTGAATAGGAAGACAGAGGGGAGACCTGCCATAGATTGTTGAAGCAGGAAGCTCCGAGAAGGGCAAGTTGACCTTGGAGTGCAACTGGGGCAGGATGAGGCAGAATGTTATGTCAATCGGAGTGAAGATTGTAAGGCAAACCAAGGACAGTGCATAGCAGGTGGTATGGGATGCATGTCTAGTTACGTGGAGATCTTGTCACAGGAAAATTCTGATTCCAGCTGAGGTCTGCAGGTCTGCATTCCTCGGAAGTTCTCAGGGGATACCGCAGAAATGCTTCCTGGGTTCAAAACACACACAGCGACCGCTAATTGCGCGGTCCTCAGTCAGTCATGGCCCCTCTCTGCCCTCGGCTTTGTTGTCTACAAGACGGAGGTCAGATGAGGTCTGCTCTTTGAAGTGAATACGATTTAATGCCACTGATTAGCAGTACTTCACTCGGGGAGAGGAGAAGAAGGAAGGAGCGTTTGGCATGAGGTGCAAGTCTAAAAAGTCGTAGCTGTATTTCTGTAATTGCTGGAAGGCGAAATATTCAGGTGCAGATGAGTGCGGGCTTCCTCCTCTCCATGCAAGCAAAGGACATAAAAGCCAGAGTAGTGGCGCAGGTGCCACGCTCAAGGGCGGCTAAGGAAGCCTGTTTGCCAACGGCTTTGGGTGCTCAGAGGAGACACGATGCGTGGGGATTTCTTTCCATTGCGAGTCAATTCCTCTCCCTCCTGCGGGACTCCCGCGGCTGTTTCAGTAGGAACAGCGGCACCTGCCGAGTGGCGGACGCGGAGAGGCGCTCGGGAGAGGCGCCGGAGCGCAGGGTGGGTGCGCAGCCACACGGCAGGGGATTGGGGTGGGGACGCGGGGTGGGGGTGGGGGGCGGGGAGGAGGGCCGGCCACGGGGACCCCCGACCGGGCGGGGGCAGGGCCCGTGGGTCCAGCCAATCAGCGCGGCCCGCGGCCGGCCCAGCCCCTCCTCGCCGCTCCCTCTGCACTGCTCGCCGCGCGCTGCCCTGGACGGGGCGCCCGGCCGCGCGGTTGCCTGCGGGCTCCGGGCGGATCGCTGCCGCCGCCTCGGGAGACGCGCGTTGGCTTTGACTCGGCAGTTTCGGACGTGTCTTCCCGGAGACGCGGGAACTTTCCGTCCAGCGAGCCCGGAGCGAGGGGCGGCCGCGGGGAGGCGGCGGCGGCGCGGAGGTCAGTGCCTCGGCCGAGAGCGCGGACTTGGCTGCCGGGTCTGGCCGAGGAAGGGGTCGGGCCGGGGGGAGGAGCGTCGAGAGGAGGGGCTGGGGGCTCGGACCCCGCGCTCCACGCTGTTCCTTAGGCAGCAGCTGCCGTTAGGAGCGGTACCGCTTCGGCTCGGCTCCGGGCAGCCCCGCATCCCGATGCGTGGAGCGCGGGGAGCTGCGCCGTAGTCGGCGCGCACCCCGAACTTGGAAGCGGTGCCCCGAAACGAGGAGGTGTGGCTGGGGACGGGCGGTGCTGCTCCAACCCCGGGGGTCCCGCGGCCATTGGGCGACCCCGGGGCGCTCCGCGGGGGCGGGGGCGGGGGCGGCCGCCGCGGGGCTGGTGGGAGAGGGAGGGCAAACTCGCCGTGAGCTCCTGCTCGGGAGAAGCCGCCTTGGGCTGCTCCCCGCGGGGCGCCACCCTTGGGTCCCTTAAGAACCGGCGGGGTTAGCAGGTCAGCCTCGCCGGGCCGGCCGCCGGCTCGCGCTGGAGGGCTCCGCGGGCGCCGCTCCCGCGGGGAGAGCTGGAGCGCGTCTGGAAGTTCTCTTTCCGATTTGCCCGCCAATCCGGCGTGTCTGTGTTTCTTTCCCTCTTTTTCATACCTATTTGCCTCATTTGTCCTGCCAGTCCGATTCTTACCCTAGCCATGCGCTCACCCCCGGGGAAGATGGGAAGTGGAAAGTCTGATATCCCGCCCCTAGCGAGGCAGCCCAAGCCAGACCCTGCTGGGCTGTTCTCTTGAATCAGCATCATTTATCGTTTTGGGGCACACGGACCCCTCTGAGAGCCCTCTCCGAGCTATGAATCAACTCCCCCAGCGAGATGTGTAGGCACGGGTTCATTGACTTGCTGAGACCTACTGTGTGCCTGCACATCCTCTACCAGGATGTGAGGGACCCCTCTCCCACCCGTGAAGCATCTGTATCCTTGAACTTTACAATGGCTGTCCCTCCAAGACGAGCGAGGTGAATGTGGTGTGACACGCACCCGGGAGCGTCGGGATGGGCATGCTCAAAGCCTCGGTCTGGTTCTTCCTCTAAATCCTGGGCCCAAGGACTGTCCACAGCTAACTGGTGACAAGCTGAGGGCAATTTGTCCATGTGTCTGAGCCCTGTTCAGGCAGGGACTGGAGTAGAAAAAAAAATCGCTGAAATAATTTAGGAACAGCCATTTCACAATGCAATACATCAGTATTTCCACTGAGTCATTGGAGAACAGATGCATGTATGACTAGAAGAATCTTCCACAGCTTGTGTGGGTTTTACAGGGAGAAGCATTTCTGCTAAGTTTGGGGTCATAAGTCAGTGCGCAAGCCCAGCATTCCCTTTGGATTGGCCATGCAGCCCCTAAGGAGGCAGCAGGAGAGCAGCCTCAGAGTCCTCATGACTAAGGATGACTGTCCTCCCAAACTGGCGGCGTGAGCTGGCATTGCGCATTTGTGCGAAAAGGGCTCCTCGTTTGTGTGGACATTTCTTGGTATTTTCATAGTTGAAAGCTGCGTTTGGTTTCCTTTCTCAGGTCTGTCTCATTGTTCTGCGCTGCCTGACTTCACTGTCTAGATCTAGACTATCCTCATTACCCTTTGACACTTTAAAATTTATTGAGTTTTTAAGTCAGGATTCGGCTTGTCTAGTTTTGCTCATTAAAGAGAAGAAAGTTACCCAGTAACTGCTTTTTTTTTTTTTTAGTGGCCTCTTTCTTTCTTTCTTTCTTTCTTTCTTTCTTTCTTTCTTTCTTTCTTTCTTTCTTTCTTGCTTTCTCTTCTCCCTCAACATACAAAAACTTACAAATAGTTCTTTTTTTATTATTAAATATATTTTATTGATTTTTTACAGAGAGGAAGGGAGAGAGATAGAGAGTTAGAAACATCAATGAGACAGAAACATCGATCAGCTGCCTCCTGCACATCTCCCACTGGGGATATGCCCGCAACCCAGGTACATGCCCTTGACCGGAATCGAACCTGGGACCCTTCAGTCCGCAGGCCGACGCTCTATCCACTGAGCCAAACCGGTTTCGGCACAAATAGTTCTTGATTATTGAATATTTTTCATGAGAAGTAACCTCTCCATATCTATAATAATAAAAGCGTAATATGCTAATTAGACTGGACATCCTTCCGGACAACCTTCCAGATGAAGCCAGGGCTACTAGGGAAGCCTGGGTCCCGGAGGGCAGCCCAGGTCCCAGGTGCCAGAGGGAAGCTGGTACCGGCAGCTGGGGGAAGGAAGGTCTACTCTTGCACGAATTTCGTGCATCGGGCCTCTAGTTTCTAATACTAGAATGTTCTAGGTCACTTGAATTTCAGTACTCATTTATTTGGTCTTTTTAGATATGTGTATTGTTTGATGACCTAGTTATATTTTGACACACACACACACACACACACACACACACACATACACACATGATGCTTTGCTTTATCTCATTACTACCTTTCCACAGCTCACTCCTTGATACACTTAACATACTTTGTTATGTAAACGATGAGTGGAGGCCTGATATTAACACTACATTCACTGGGGATTTCCCAGGCCATGACATCATCACCAGCCAATCCTCTATCTGATTTGAAGTGCATCGACAAAAGTCACATATTGTATTGAGCAGGGTTTCTGCATTGCTTGTGATGAGTGAAAACAGGAGGGAAAGGTCTTTTTGGCTCTTCTAAACCCTAAATTAGCTGAACAGTTGGAGAGTTTTGGGGGTTTCTATGCTAAGAAGCTTTGCCTAATAATAAAATTCTCAGATTGCAGTTTTTTAAACACATTTCCCCTCTCATGGCTTCTTCCTCGTTGGGAGTTTTCACCCTGCATTCTGGCTCCATTTGTTTATGTACATGAGGAGCTATCATAGTGCATAGACTAGCCTTTTGGCTTTTTTGTCCTTAATGGATGGAACATTGAGGGGATGGACTAGTTTGTGTACATTGTGGGTGCCGTCAGGTGTTGGATATAAAGCTGCTGGGATTAGCAAAATGACTTCAGCTCCTGAAGCCAGTCAAACCGACCAGGCAGTGCTTTGTCCTGCGCTGAGAGATTCAGGAGTGCGAGTGGAGGTCAGGCAACAGGAAAAAGGTGTCCACAAGGGGTTGGTGAAGTGATCATATTAACCACTTTATAGTTACTTGTTTTTAAACTGCTATGAAAAAGCTCAAGCTGGGCCTAGGCCCTAGGTGGCCGGTGGGCTCGGCTGGCCCCTCAGAGCTGTGCTTTGTAGTGATACCCACGCAGCTGGTGATCCCAGCAACCAGCTCTCACAGGTAAGTGACTTTGGCGCCATCTATTTGGTATTTGTGTGGGGAAAATAAAGGTACCTTTCTGTTTTACAGTTGCCATACAAATTAAATCTATTTTCCTTCCTAAAGTGAGTTAAAATGGCTCTTTTGTGTTTCTTTTAAAATTAAATAAAATAAAAAATAAAAAAATTATTTATTGATCCTAGAGTGAGAGAGTGCGTGTGCATGCAGAGAGAGAGAGAGAGAGAGAGACATTGACTTGTTGTTTCACTTATTTAGGCATTCATTGATTGCTTCTTGTATATGCCATGACTGGGGATCGAACCTACAACCTTGGCATATCAGGACAATGCTCTAACAACTGAGCTACCCGGCCAGGGATTCTTTTGTGTGTGTGTTTTTAAACATGAATTTAATTGCATAATCTGGTTTAAAGAAAGACTCAAAGACTTGCAGAATTTTAAATCTGGGAAGGCCCTTGGAGTTCTAGGAGATGCAGGGTAGGAGGTGAGACTTGGATCACTTTGGTTTTAAATGAGCTGGGCTTCGAAACCTGGGGTCCTGGGTCCTAGCTGAGCGCCCTTTCCAGTAGAGACCTGTGGAGAAAGACTTGTGATAGGCAGGACCTCTTTCAGCCATCTCTGCAGAGGGCGACAGCCTCCTCGTCTTTCACTCTCAAGGTTCAGGGGAACCAGCTGAGGATTTGAGGATTGTACGCAGCCGCAGTTCGCTTGAGTCACCTCCTAGTCGCTGTCTCCTTTGCAGTCACAAAGGAGACATTTAAAGGGGAGGCGGCTCTGGAGGAGGATTGGGTGGAATGAGTCAGTTTGGACCTTTTGAACGCGTGGAAAGACACAGATGTTAAAATAATGTGGAGGCAGTTTTAGGCAGTGATTTAATTTACTTGTGAAAAGAGAACTCAGAATATTAACTTAGTGTGTGATAGTCTCCTTTTTAACATTTGTGCTTTTTAGTTGCTGTTAACCCAAACCAGTGATTGGGAATAAAAGCCTACTTACTGCCTGGTTGTAATAGGAATGGTGCCCTCCATTGTTCAGCACGGCGTGTGCGCCGGGTGTAGGGTGTTGATGTTAACGAAGCACCCTGGCCACTGGGTGCCGCTCCATGTGGATGAGATACTGATTTCCGGTCATGAATCTGAAAGCACATTGGATCCTTTTAAGTCACTTGTTTTTAAAATTCAAACGATGCCAAATTCAAAATTATTTATGCTCATGCTAATTACATTTATCACGAGCATAAATAATTTTAATTCAGAAGTATGCTAGTGTCAGATGTTAGGGAGTTCTTGTTAATAAAGTGGCAAATAAAAAGATATTGTATTTAGGAAGGTAGTAAATATGTGGCTAATTTGTCTCCTTTTATGAGAGTGTTTGTAATCTTGTTAGTGCAGAAGAATAAAGTACCCCATTTAGAAGCTACGAAGATACCCTTGTATTTCTTATAAAGAGGAAACAGTAAAATAAAAAGATGGCATTGCCTACAAAATGATCTGTGTTGGCTGTTAGTGCTGTAAGTTCATTCCAGACTAGATGGCAGTTGCACATTCTGCGGCATCTGAACTGTCTTAACTAAAACTGGAACTGTCAGAAGCGGGAGTTGTTATTAGTACTAGTTTTTCAGTGATCACTGTGACTGCTTGAATTCTCTTAGCTTCACATCTCTGCCATATGTCCGAAAGTTCTCTCTGAAAACTCACGGTTTTATTTCTTTATTCTCATTTTCATACCATTCTTTGCTTAGTCAATCAGGAAAATGTTGGTGAGTCCTTGGTATACCATAGTAGGTACCTTTGGGTCTAAAACTCGAGACTTAGAGACAGCTGTAAAATGACCCGAGGGTCTCCATCGGGGCTTCTCAGCGGGGCAGTGGGCCCCCTGAGGGTGCCCCGTGGTGTGGGGAGGCCCTGGGTGGCTCTGTAGTGGGCAGAAGCCAGAGATGCTGCTAAACATCCTACAGGGCACGGCCCAGCCCCCGCAGCAAAGACTGTTCTACCCAGTGTCCCGAGTGCGGTGGCTGAGGCGCTGCCCCGGGCAGTGTGTTAGGCGCCCAGCCAAGTGGCTTCTCCAGGGTCTGCAGCCCTTGTTTCTGGCAGGGAACTGGCCTCCGATGCGTAAGCCAAGGCCCTCTAACGCTCTAGGCTTCCGTGTGCAGCCAGGGCCAGGGCCAGGCCCCTCGGTGGCCAGGTGAGCCCCGTGGTCACGCAGGCGGCCTGCGCAGCGGGGACCTTTTTCCGTGCATTTCTGTGCGGCTCCGGTCTGCTCTGAGCCATTCTCCAAAGGGTGAGTAACTAGTAGAAAGGGCTGTATGCCATTCTTTTCCATGGCTGTGTGTTATTCTAGTTAAAAATTTGTCTTAATATTAGTCATAAAACATCCAAAGTGGGAAGGAATGTGAGTCCTTTTAACGCAGTGGTTCTCAACCTTCTGGCCCTTTAAATACAGTTCCTCATGTTGTGACCCAACCATAAAACTATTTTCGTTGCTACTTCATAACTGTCATGTTGCTACTGTTATGAATCGTAATGTAAATATCCGATATGCAGGATGGTCTTAGGCGACCCCTGTGAAAGGGTCGTTCGACCGCCAAAGGGGTCGCGACCCACAGGTTGAGAACCGCTGTTTTAACGCATTCCTCTGTGCCAGGACAGCCAGTGTCCAGCGTCAGCGCTGGGCGGGTCCTCACCCCTCCCTTTTGCACTGCCTGCAGTTTAAACTTCCAAGTAGCTTGAAAGCCACAGATAGTTTATGCAGTGGGCGCTGCGTTAGGGCCACCCCTAGGAGATGAGACTGGGGTGCATTCCCGCATGTCTTAGTGGGCAACACACCACTGCGGTCTCTATGGTTAAGTCATCTGTCATGTGAACATCTGTCACCTCTTCTCTGCTTCCGAACTGATTATGCAGCCGGCTTCGCGCGCGAGACACACAGCTTTCTTCCTCTATAGTTTTGGATTAATTCCTTCTCAGCACATGCACACGCACAGACAGACACAAACCAAAAGAGCCATAAAATTGGCCAGCATGGCCCAGTTCTCCCTGCATCAAACTGAAATTTTGTTCGCATTCTGTCCTGCCCTCTGTGTTCCGTCTGCTAGGAGCATGGCTCTCCATCAAAGCTGTGCGTGGCTGCGCCATCTGTCCCTTGGTACCAATGTTGTTCTCCATGTGCTGAACTTCCACCCACCTCAGATCTAGGTGCTGATTGGCAGCTGAGGTTTGGGAAACTAGCTGGTTAATACCCCCAGTGAAGCCACGTAGTACCAACAGGGGAGGGTAGGGGAGAAGCATGGGTGGGCATGGAGACACTGAAATGGAATTGGAACTTAGATAGCAAATGTCTATCTCACTAGAGTTTTCTGCGGGTATTTGCTGTTTTTACATTAGGGAATATTTGTTAGTATTTGCTTTATTGACCTTGCCAAATATTATAGTAGCACCAATAGCTATCATCTGTTGACTAAGGTTATTGTTGGGTCCTGCACCAATAAACATCTTTAGGAAACTGTGGTGAAATATAAGCGGCATAAAAATGTGTCTACTTAACCACTGCCAAGTGCACAGCTCAGCGGCTGGAAGCACCTGCACGCTGAGTGTGACCGTCATCGCCTTCCAGCCTCAGGACTCATTCATCTTGCAAAACCAAAATTCTGTTCCCATTAAACAATTCCCCATTCCCCCTCACGCCAGCCCTGCAGCCACCATTCTGCTCTCTGTCTCTGCCGGTTGAACTGCTCTAGGCCCCTCATGTAAGCGAAATCACACAATAGTTGTCCTTTTGCTTCTGGCGTATTTCCCTGAGCGTGTCTTCAGGATTCATCCATGCTGTAGTGTCTGTCAGAATTTCCTTCCTTTTTAAGGCTGGATCACATTCCAGTGTGTCTATTTATCACACTTCGTTTATCCATTCACCCATCCATGGCTACAGGGGCTGCTGCTACTTTTTGGCGATTGTGAATAATGCGGCTGTGCACACAGGTGAACACATATCTGTTTGAGTCTCTGTTTTCAGTTCTCTTGGGAATATTCTCACAAGTGGAATTTCTGTGAGAATTACATATGGTAATTCTATTATTACTTTTCTGAGGAACCACCATACTGCTTCCTATGGTGGCTGTATTATTTTACGTATTTTTATGTACTGTCTAATTTACCCTCCCACCCCCGGCCCTACAGGGTGGACACAGCCACCTCTCCTGTGTGTGAGGAGGGTCAGGCACCAGGATGGAGACACACAGGTAGCTGTGGCAGAGCCATGATTTGAACCCGGGCAGCATGGTCCAGAGCCAAAGCTTGTACTAGATCATTCATTCTTTCAGTTCAAGAAATACTGGCCCAGAACTGCTCGTGCATTTGGCTCAGGTATGGGGGCGGGGAATAAGAGATAAATAACAAACATGTTTATCCCAAGGAGAAGCTCTACAAGTCCTCGTCTTGCCACACTGCGGAATTTGGTCAAGACTTGGACTTCCCATGAGTCAAACGCTCATTGTGAAATTTGTATTTTATCAAAATAAATGTACATTGTGGTTGTTTTGGCTGCTGATATCAGTTCTGTCTCTAATCTTCTGCTGTTAATAGCCATGCAACCCATGGTTTTTAAAGTGCCATGCCAATTTCTGCTTCTCTTTGGAGTTGGGGGGTTGAGACATTTCAAAGAAATAATGAAGCTCAAGATTAGCCTTAGGTGAGATCTGAGTGAGGATTGCGTTTCTACATCACAGAGACCGGGGGCATCTTTCCCACTAAATACGTAGAGCAGTGGAGTTACTGCAGAGGGTGACACGTTTAGTCACTTTATAGCATGAACAGCGGATCGATTTGGTGGTGCCTGAGCCCCTCGCGAGTGCCCTGTGTTTACTCACTGCTGTGATCACACAGTGGAGGAGGCTCTGCTGGATGCGAAGCGCAAAAGCAAGATGTGAAGACATTTAAATACACTTGAAATTAACGTCCGCACAAATAGGTATCGGATGGGTGTTCTAATTTGATTCTGAAGGCCCGGCAGTAAGCCTGCAATCTGCCTGTCAGATGTGTGCAGCTCATTGGCAAGGCTTCTGTGTTATTTAGAGGAAAATGGCCAATGTTTGGAACACATCAGCCCATATTCCTCCTGGGTGAGTAGGGGGAGCAGGGAATATATATAGGTCAGCTCACCATTGGTACCGGCCTAGCATGTGGGTCACCCTTTTACGTTGGTGTTTGTTTTTTTTTGGTTTTTAATTTTTTTCTATTCTTGCCCCCCTTCCCCCCCCCATGGTGTTCGTGATAGCAGGAACAAGTTGGCTTGTCTTGATCTATAAATGAACAAAGCACACTAATCATCCTACAAACGTATTAATCAGGAAGGAAAATATTCCTCAAGTCTGAAAGTTAAGGTCACCCTGAGAAAAAGGCCTGGCATGATTCCTGGAAAACTGCTTCTGCAAGACATTTTTATTCTGAATTTACTCTTCGCGTTTACAAAGGACTCAGGATCCCAAGTGCAAACTCAGATTCCGGTTTGATGTGCAAATATGTCTGACCCGTAATGTAACTAGACGTGAACTTACAAGCAGTTGACTCCATCTATGTTTGAATTTCACAGTCCTCATTTAATTAGAAGTAACAAGGGGAGATGGATACAGGATTTATACCGATTGCAATTTTTTCTTCTTCTTCATATTCTGGATCATTAAAATCTATTTCATATTGTCAGTCTTGTTTGGCATGCTTGTTCCCCAATTCCAGTGTCATTGCGATTCTTAATGTTGTCACTTGGACCAGCGCATAAGAATCACCTGGGGCCTCCCTCAGAGCTCCTGGCTCAGTAAGTCAGGGATGGAGCCTGAGGATTACAACAAGTTCCCACACTATGCCCAGGCTGCCAAGCCTGGAACAGACTTTGCATAACTGTAGTTCATTGTTCATAGAGAAACATTTTTAATATGGAGATTTTTGTAAAACAACATTGTGGAGAGCGGCTACAGTGTTTGGACAGGTTCAAGCCTCAGACTAATGAGAGGGCACAGTCCTCTCATGGCCACGTGCAAGTCCCAGCTTGGAGGGCAGATATGGGGGGAGGGGGGGCGTTCTCTCTTCCCACGACCAGCACAGAAAGAGAACGCAGGGGTTGATGAATCTTGATTAGAATGTGATGAGGATTAAGGGAAAATGAATAAAACAAGACTGAGACAGAAATAGAGGGAAAGCTGGGCCTGGGTGTGGCGTCTGCCCTCTGATGGATGGACAGACAGACGCGCAGCACCGGAAGTAAATTTAATATATATTCGAGGTAACAGGAAGTTACATCACATGTAGGTGGGCCTTGAGTTAATAGGATCCATCCATCTTAGCACCTGGGCAGGAAAGTCAGACTGAGTGGTGTCCTAGCCTCTTGACTAGGACCATCCCCCGGGCGTGGCTCTGCCTGCGCCCTGAGTTCAGTTGACAATATCTATAAAACACCCGAATGTGCTCGCCAGCAGCCCTCCACAGGCTGAGCCCTCCCAGCACAATCATAGCCAACAGCTATAGTTGTGAGCTTGAACCTATGGTCTGAACACGTGGCCCCACATGCCTGAGTGATTGATAGAGTTCAGGTGCATGTAATTGAGTAGGATCGAAAACCAGGAGAATGTTGTAAACATCTTAACCACGCCCTTACTTTGCCTCGTGGAGGCTGGCTATAAAATAAAGACATGGCTTGTAGTCCATGGCGCTGTCTCTCCATGAGAGAGGGCAGCGTCCCCCTCAGACCCAGCTTTATTCTCTTGTCTGTCTTTTCTAAATTTTTCACCGCCCCTTCTCAGGGTCACCCTTGGCCGTGCTGGCGCGGCACACAATATAGTAGCATGTGAGTTTCTCATTTTCTAATATACTGAATGCTTGTCTAAATACTATGATTTTGAAGATAAATTTAAATGACTCAGCCAAAAATACAAATTAGATATTGGTTTCTTCAGTGTTATGTATGAGAAACTGATTTTGAAAATGTCCCTAAGTCTCTGTTAGCGCATAGGGCACATTTTCTGTAGTTGAGGACATTTAAAATAAGAATCATACAGCTGATTAATTGGACATTGAGGCAGTTTTGCTGCACATAGTACATAGCCAGCATTGCCTTCTTCAGTCGTCCAGCTAATGTCTGTATTGACTAGGAAAAATCGTGGCTTCTGTTTCCATATACTTTTGAGTCTGAAGTAAATTTTAATCTGATCAGCAGGTGACACAGGAATTTTGTTTTTGTTCCTGTAGAGTTAAGACTCAGAAGATGTTAAAAGCTGATGTGGATTTAAGATTTCATCCATTCTGGGAAGAACTGAAGATTTAGTCAGGACCAGAAGATGGAGTTGTAGATAGAATTACAGGACTTGAGGGGGTATGGTACATTTTTGCACAGATGCCTGGCTTGTTGCATTCTCCTGATGGATGAACGGATACATTATCTTCTGTGTTTGCTTAAATGAAAAGCTTTCCGTGGATATTAGTTTGTCTTGCACTATTAAAACACGTGAAGTTTGCCAACCAAAATCTCTTCGGAATAAAAGCAAATATAAAGAGTTTGATTTAAAAAAAATTTTACTCATTTTTAAAAACTGAGGTTTGCAAGATTTTTTAGAGATAGAATGACTAATAGAAATGTGTGGGTGTTGGCAGGAAGGTGGGAATTGCCAATTACCAAGAGCAATCGATGGTCAGTCATGGACCTCTGCAGTCTCCAGAGCTGAGTGTTAATTACACGGCTGGTTTGCGGGGCATGTTGTGCAGGACTAGGTTTGCACTAACGTTGTCTTGGGACCTATCTGTCCCTGTTGTCCCTTCAGCAGGTTCTCACTTTGGTCATCTCAGCCCAACTGTCAGGATGCTGCAGATCTCCTCCCCGCGGACTGCCATTGGCCCTTTGTCCCCCCAGCACTCAACTCCAGACACTTAGAAGATGAGGCTTCCATGTTGAGAGTCAGACTAGGGCAGGACAGGGGAGAGCTTACAGGGAGGACTGAACAGAGAAGCATCCAAACAGCAATACTGCTCTAATTTTATTTATTATGTATGTATGTATGTATGTATTTTTAATCCTCAACAAGGGATATTTTTTTCCATTGATTTTTAGGGAGAGTGGAAAGGAACCTGTAACTGAGGCATGTGCCCTTGTGCTCTTGACCAGAATTGAACCCATGACCCTTTGGTTCAAGGGATTGCTGGGATGGGGAATGCTCTAA
The DNA here is from genome assembly GCF_014108235.1 of Myotis myotis. Classification (NCBI taxonomy): domain Eukaryota; kingdom Metazoa; phylum Chordata; class Mammalia; order Chiroptera; family Vespertilionidae; genus Myotis; species Myotis myotis. Next base: position 4,078,763 of record NW_023416317.1, read on the forward strand.
CAACTGAGCCACACTGGCCAGGGCTGCCCTAATATTTTTTTTTTTAAAGAACAAATATTGACTTAAGAAAATTCCCATGGTATTTGACTTAGAGCAGAGCCTGGTGTGTATGGACGGTGTTCTCTGCCAGCTGGGAATGTTAGGTCAGTGTTGTTATAGCCGCTTGCATTGTATCATACGGTTGATGGCGCCACCAGTCACAGTACAGGATCACAGCAGCTTTGTGGAAGCCCCACTGGTAATATGCAAGTTGTAAAAATAATAGTAAATTCAGAGTTATAAAAAGTAAAGATCCCCTTAATTATCCTTCCAACCCATATATATATTTATTGTTGACAATATTACAGATGTCCTCTATTCCTCCCACTTCCAACTCATTTCTAACCCGCCCTCCCCAGACATTATTAAGAGTTTGGCTAATATCATCCCAATACATATTTAATTTCTTTATCCTTTATTATGTACCTTTGATGAGTTTTTTTTTTTTAAAAATCTTTATTGTATTACAGATGTCCCCTTATTTCCCCCCATTGCTCCCCTCCACCTGGTTCCCACCCCATCCCAGACCTTTACCACCCTATTGTCTGTGTCCATAGGTAATACATATAAGAGCTTGGGTTAATCTCTTTTAGTGTCCCCCCCCATACCCCTTCCCTCTGAGATTCATCAGTCTGTTCCATGTTTCCATGCCTCTGGTTCTATTTTATTCATCAGTTTATTTTGTTCATTAGATTCCTTGTTCATTTATTTTGATTTTTAGATTCAATTGTTGATAGATATTGTATTCATTTTCATTTTATTATTCATGTTTTAAATCTCTTTTCTTCCTCCTCCTCCTCTTCCTCTTCCTCCTCTTCTTAAAGAATATTAATGAATACTCTTAAAGAATAATCTTCTTAAAGAATACCCTTTTCTTGTCTGTGAAGCTCTTTGTCTGAACTTCATATCTAAATGATAGCATTGCTGGGTAAAGTATTCTTGGTTGTAGGTCCTTGCTATTCATCACTTTGAATATTACTTGCCACTCCCTTCTGGCCTACAAAGTTTCTTTTGAGAAATCAGCTGACAATTGTGCCGGGAGCCGGTCCATCCTTGCTGTTTCAAGGGACCTGGCATATATGGCATACTGTTCTTAATATGTTTGCTCACCTTCTTGGCACTATGTGTTTTAACCAAGGTCACCTCTCTGAGAAAGATTGTTTCCCCAGGTAGGGATTTTCCCCTGAAGTTAGGGAGGGAATAAAACCCCTTAACTAAGTGCCAGGCGGGTAATTAATCACTTTAACTACGAACAATCATGCTTAAGCTACATAATCTTTACTCCCTGGAATGGAGATAAGAAACACCCTAACCTTTGGAATAGAGATTGATAGGATTGGAATCAACTGGTATAAATACAGATGTAACAAGACAACAGGACACAGAACCTAGACACAGAACCTACACAGAACCTAGAGACAGAAGAACTTCGCTGGAGAGAACATGGCAAAAGATCCTGGACAGAAACTGGCAACAGAACCTAGAGACAGAACCTAGCGAGAGAACCTGGCTGAAGATCCTAGAAACAGAACCTGGCTACAGAACCTGGATAGAACATGGCAAGAGAACCTGACTAGAACCTGGTGACTGAACCTGGCTGGAGAACCTAGTGAGGGAACATGGCTACAGAACCTGGCTGGAGAACCTGTCTGGAGAACCTAGCAAGAGAACATGGACACAGAACCTGGCTGGAGATCCTAACCAGAACTTGGCTAGAGATCCTGGCTAGGCTGCTGATCAACTGAACGCTGTCTCCGTGTCATTCCTTCTTCGCCAACTCTGTCCACACCTTTGGGGACCCCTGGACTTGCTGGGGTTGGACCCCAACACAATTGTATGGGTGCTCCCTTGTAGGTAACTATTTTTCCTCTGATGCTTTTAAGATTCTCTTAACCTTTGGCATTTTAATTATGATGTGCCGTTGTGTGGGCCTCTTTGAGTTCCTCTTTTCACCAGGTAGAGGAAGTTTTCTGTCATTATTTCTTCAGATAAGTTTTCAATATCTTGCTCTCTGTCTTCCCCTTCTGGCACCCCCATCATGCAAATGTTGCTATGCTTGTGGTTGTCCCAGAGGCTCCTTACACTATCTTCATATTTTTTTATTCTTTTTTCTTTTTGGTCTTCTGATTGGGTATCTTTTGCTTCCTCATATTCCAAATCATTGATTTGATACTCGGAATCCTCTACTTTATTGTTGAATCTCTGTAAATTATTCTTTATTTAAGTTAATGTATGCTTAATTTCTGACCGGTCCTTTTTCATGTTTTTGAAATTCTCACTAAAATTTTTGAAAGCCTCACTTTAAGTTCCTTGAAGCTCTCATTAAGATCCTTGAATGCCCTAACCAGTTTGGCTCAGTGGATAAAGCATCGGCCTGGGGACTGAAGGGTCCCAGGTTCGATTCTGGTCAAGGGCATGTACCTTGGTTGCGGTTGCGGGCACATCCCCAGTAGGGGGTGTGCAGGAGGCAGCTGATCGATGTTTCTCTCTCATTGATGTTTCTAACTCTCTATCCCTCTCCCTTCCTCGCTGTAAAAAAAAAAAAAAATCAATAAAATATATTTAAAAAAAAAAATCCTTGAGTAACCTTATAACCATTGTTTTGAACTTTGTATCCAGTAGTTTGCTTACTTCCATTTTCTGGAGATTTCTTCTATCCTTTCATTTGTGACATGTTTCTTTGTCTCCACATTTTGGCTGCTTCCATGTGTTTGTTTCTATGTATTAGGTAGAGCTGCTATGTCTCCTGGAATTGGTAGAGTGGCCTTGTGTAGTAGGTGTCCTGTAGGGCCCAGTGACTCAGCTCCCCCGTTCCCTCCCTGGTCACCTGAGCTGGGCATTCTAGTTGCACCCCGGTGTGGGCTGTGTGCACAGTCTTGTAGTTGAGCCTTGATTGCTATTGGTGTACCTCGGATGAATTCACCCCCAGGCCAATTGGTTGTGAGGACCAGCTGTGGCTACAGTGGAAGAGCTGCTGGGCAGGAGACACTTCTATGGAACAGGAATTGCTCCAGTGAGGCATTGGTGCTCACTGAGTCTTCTCCTTGAGTGTGTTGCTTGTGGATGTGTAGAGTTGTAATCTGGTATAGTCTGAAGCTGTCCACTGGGTGCACTGACTCTGGGGCCTCCTGGGAGGTACAGAGTCAGCCACTGCCTGGGGCCATCAGGCAGGAGTTTCAGAGAGATATGCAGATGTCTGCTACTTGTATTGGGCTTGGAAGTGCCCAGGTGAGGCCCCAATGTGAAGCAAGGCAGGCTGCTGCTAGTGCCATGTCTTGAGCCTTTTATTGATAAGTTTGGGGCATGCTGACACCAGTTGCTGCTTGTTTGAGAGATTTTAGGACTGTCTGAAGCCTGAGCCAGGACAGGCCATTCATGTGGAAAAGCTGCTGCAAACATCTTGGGTGGGGCTGAAAATTGGATGGGGCTGTATTTTTGGGGAATCGCCAGGCAGAGTGAACAGTGTGGGCTGTACCCATGGAAGCTCAGATATGGCTGCAAGTCAGCTCTTCAACGTTGGATGTCTCAGCATAGGAACAATGACCCCTGTGAGCACTCTCATCTGCGAGAATGCAGCAAGTTCTTGGGCCAATGCCAGACATTTCAGTTCCTCCCCATATGTCACTGCATTCCCCAAAGATGCCACCTGGTGCTGGAGCTCAGAGGAAGCAGGACCATGTAAGTTTGTGTACCAGCCCTTAAAAGGAACTGCCTGGGACTCCAGTAACCTCAGTGTCACTCAGCCACAATCCCCGCTGGTTTCTACAGCCTGAAGTTATAGGGACTTATTTTCTCAGCTCTTGAACCATGGGCTTGGGGTCTGGTGTGGGGATAGGACCCCTTGCTCATCACATGAGGTCTCCACAGCTGAGATATTCCTCCCGATTAAAAAAATGCCACACATGGGTGTTGGACCAGCTCATTCCATGCCTCCACCCCTCCTACCAGTCTTGATGTACTTTCCTCTTTACTTTTCTAGTTGTAGGACTTCCATTCAGCCAGATTTCAGGTGGTTCTGAATGATGATTGTTCTGTATTTTAGTTTTAATTTTGATGTGGTTGTGGGAGGTGACAAATATCAGCATTTACCTACTCCGCCATTTTTGTTCTCCTTCCACACATATTTAAAATATTTAATATACACATGTCTCAAAGAAATCCAACGGGGAAGAATGGATTGATGGTGTCTGCTGGACCTTCTCTAACCATTTGAAGGCGATTTGTCATTGCTCTCTGATCGACAGAAGTAGGAAGCACAGCTGGCACGAGGGTTCCTTTTTCTCCACATCCTCTCCAGCACTTGCTGTTTGTTGATTCTGACAGGTCTGAGGTGGTATCTCATTGTGGTTTCAATTTGCATCTCTCTGATGATTAGTGATGTTGAACATCTTTTCATATGTCAGAGGGTATGTTTTAGAGTATCATGCTGCTTTAGCAATGCATCCAGAAAATGGGGAGCTGCTGACAATCTCTTTCAACATTATGTTCTCTTGGAATCAAGACATACGAACTCCAGAACAGGTCCGGCCCTGAACATTGTAAACAAGCTTATGAGTCCCAACAGAACTTTCTGTGATGGGGGAAATATTCTAAAATGTGCGCTGTCCACTGTGGTAGCTACTGTTCCATCTGTGGTTGAGCAGTTGAAACTGTTAGTGATCAAGGAATTTTAACTTTTCTTTAATTTTAATTAATTAGCTTTAAATTTAAATAGCCATGTGTGCACAGTGGCTGCCATGTCCGACATTGTGGGTGGAAAGTATACACCATCATAGAGGCACAGCTGCTACCTAACTTCAGTCCCAAAGTGTTTCAGAAAGTGGCTCGTGGAAAGTTGGAAGTGTATGTGTTTTGTTCAGTAAAAGGCCCAAGAGTCTCTAACTGAAAATAGAGAAATAATCAAATGAGAACAAGACAGTGTCCTTACGATTGATCAGAGACTGTGCTCTGCCCTGGCCGGGCTGCCTGATGGGACTGCACAGGACCCAGGCCCGTCTTTGTAACGTGAATTGATGACTATGTAAATATAGCCATTAACCTGAAGCACCTCAGACAGCTCCTTGGGCGATGCGGTTTTCTTGCCCTTGAAAATGCTGGTTGATGGATGTCAAGATATTAAAAGATTTTTTCTTTTCCTCTAACTCATTGAAGAAATGTACCTTCCAAGTTACAGGCCAAAGGAGCCAGTGGAGTTGAGGGCCCCCGGGGTGTAAATACTGTGGCAGGGCTTTGGGCTCCCATTCTTGTACAGAGATATTTGGAAGGTTCACTCTCCATTAGGAGAAACAGGATCCTGTGTATTTGGAGGTGCATCTTATTTTAAAGAACACACAAATGGAGTTGTAATTTGAAAGCACCGATTAAAGGGGCCTTGGGGAAAACCTGCTTTTAAAGCAAATGGTGTTCTATAATTCTGGAATTTTGTTTGTATTTTAAAATGGTGTACCTTGCCATTAAAATAACACCTTTTCTTTCTTTTTTCAAAATGCAGTTTTAGAAGTGGTTTGAGCAGTGATGTGGAGGCAGGCTAAAGACATACGATTTCTGTGTTGAAAATGCGTTGGGTAGTAGGAGAAGCAGAAGTGGTATTAGAGGAGGGTTTCTGGTACGGGATTTTCTTCCCGATGTCCTCTGAGTCTCTCCCCTGTTACTCCCACAATCACACTGGCCATCTCTGGTTCCATAGAGCCCTCAAAACCCCTTCCTTCATCAGTGGCTGTGTACTTGATGCTTCATTCCTTGGAGCATGAGTCCTCTGTTTATTTGGTTTTTCTTTTTTCTTTTGGTTGCCTCTCCTCATCCTAAAGTCTCAAATGTTACCTTGAGTGTATATATCCCTCATCTACTCAGGGCCACAGTGATCTGGCCTCCTATGAAGCAGCAGTGGGAGTTTCCCATTGCTGACAACGTGGAAATGCTTTGAAAACTGCAGCTCAGTGTATATGTGCGTGTTGCAACCATTCCTGAGGTTCTGCCAACATGTAGTGATCTTCCATGAGGCTGGGCATTGGTGTGAAAACACAGAGGTGGGAATTTGGATTTTGAGCTTCTGCCTTATCATATGATCCTAGGGGAAATGCCATCATTTCTCTGAGCTTTCACTCTCCCTTATTGACACACAGGGATGGAAGGCTCTGATTCTGCTCTGGGGTTTGGATGAGATAGAAACACCCATCCTATCTAATAAAGATGGAATATGCAAATTGACCATCTCACTGTCACAAAGATGGAGGTGCCCAGACCCCTCAGCCCTGCCAGAGTACCCCAGTCCTTTCAGCCCTACTGGGGGTGGCAGGCCCGTGGTGTGGCTGGACCCGCCCTCAGCCCCCCAGTCGCCCAGGGCCAGCCTGAGGCACAGGCAAGCGTCAGATGTTGGCTGCCCAGCCACCCAGGGTGGGCCCGAGGTGCAGGCAAGCCTTGGATGGTGGCTGCCCAGCTGCCCAGGGCCGCCCGAGGCTCAGGTAACCAGGGCCGGCTGAGGCTTGGGCTGCTGGCAGTGGCAGCAGCAGAGGTGTGATGGGGGCATCACCTTTCCCTGATGGATGGCTCCTGGACTGTGAGCAGGCTGGGCTGAGGGACCCCTCTCCAGTGCATGAATTTTCATGCATCGGGCCTCTAGTTGTTTTATAATTAAAATCCACAAAAAACAAAACCTGAAAACTCAAAGCACAGAACACCTCAGTCTCATAAGTGCCATTGAGGTATTGTTTACATCTGAAATATGTTATGTTCCCATGATGAGGAAGCATGATGAAGTATTATGTTAACTGACCTATCTGAGAAGAACTGTTCAATCTGAGAAGTACATTTAGTGATGAATGTTACCTTCCAGGATGTTGAAGTGGAATCTTCTGGGGGGTTTCCCGAGGTGATGGAAGACACCATGTTGGAGAATCTACCTTTCTTTCATTTATTTCATCTTCGATGGTCCATCTCTGTACAAAATGGATATACACAGTACAGGGTTGTGGGAGAGATGCTAGAGATCCTCCCCCCTTTATTCGTAATGGAACCCCGATTCTAGCCAAGCACACACTGCACAGAATCAGGACTGGGTTTTACAGCCTCTCTGGCCCTAGGGTGGCCATGTGAGATATATGTAGAAGTGTTGGGTAGTATTTCTGGGGAGTTTTCCTAAAATTGAGGGTGGAGCCCTCTCTAGATCTCTTTAGTCCTGGAATGTGACATGATAGTTGGTGCTTCAGCAGCTGTATTGGACTATGACATGACCCTGAGGATGAGAGGCAGATGGAAAGAAGGCAGAGCAGAAAGATGGAAGCAGCCTGAGGCCCTGATGACTGTATGGAGCTGAAGTACCTCTTTGCCTGCCTACCACTAGACTTAATTTTTTAAAAAGAGCAAGCCAACTCCTCTTGACACCTTTATTTTGTAGGTGATTGCTATATGCAGTGAGGTGAAATGATACAGGTGGAATGCAGAGACAAATGAGGTTAGGACCTTATCCTTAATGAGTTGCTATTGCAGGAGAAGGATTTATAGCCTGTCAGTTGGAATGCTCCTTTGGGTTATGTGTGGACATAACCTGAGTGTTGGGAAGCAAACTCGACAGCACATTTGGAATCGGAGGTATGACTACTACACAGATAGATACTGAGGGCCATTCCTGGGGAGGCTCCAACAGAGGTATTCTGTGGTTCAGGGGCAAGAAGTGAAGAAAATTGCCAAGGTTAATAAAAGCCATCAGAGAATTCTTCAAATTGCCAGTATGAAGTTAGTTGCAACTTATTCTCAACTAAATTGAAGTCTTTTTCGTTTGATGGGTTTTGACAGGAAATGTATATTTACTGCCTGAAATGACCCCAATTGCTGAGCTCTGAACCACAGTGTTTCATAAATGATTAACATTAGACCGAGCCAATAGAAGCCTCCTGGCTGTTCTTAAGCAGCCTTCCACAAGAAAGAATTTCTTATAATTGCAACGTACTTACCCAATTTCCAAAAGTACGCATTTTCCCTGGTAGGTTTTGAACTTGTCTGTCAAAAATAGTTATTGCTTTTGAAGATAGAGAAATAGTTACATAAAATCTAAGGAGATGAACAGATAAATTCAGATATCTTGGTCAATTTGATATTTATTGAATGAGACTAGAACTTTCTCTTATAAGTTTCTTCCTCTATATATTTCTCAGGTGCCTATTTTGCATGAGGCGGTGGGCTGTGTACGATTCTAATATGGATTTAATGTTCATTGAGCTTTCTGTCTAGTAGGGGAGACTTAGGTGCAATGGATAGAGGAGGAAGGATTTCCATGTGGAGGAAATAAGCCTATTGAAAGTTCAGAGGTGGGGAAATTCATTTTCCATCCCCACTTGACAGTTAAACTTTCTTATTAGCTAATTAGAACCCCAGTTATTTTCTACTGATACATTTCCAAAAATAGCCTAAATGCTTATTTTTAAAGACATACTAATGGTGTAACCAAACCAGAAACACACACCAAAAAACAAAACAAAAACACTGGAGGTTTGGCTGCCTGCCACAATAAATGCCAAACTCGTGAGGCAGTGATGGTGCTAAAGGAAAGAGGCCTATTCAGCTCCCACAAGAGAATGGTGGTCTCCTCTCTCAAAGGCCCTCATTTCTTCCTGCTCAAACCTGGGTTCTTATAGGGGTAGAGAGGGGAGGGCTTTTTTTCTATCCAATTATCTTGTTAGCTTCCAGTGTGCTCAGGCCCCTTGATAGCTTGTGGTGCACCCGGGTCCGTCCATTCATTTTCTAGCTTTTGGCTACTCAGTATATGAAACTCCCTGGTGCCATCTTGGCCAATGGGGTAGACTCCTGGGAGCCCCGACTGACTATCCAGGGTAATGGTGGTTTGAAATAGAAGAGGATTTGTTGAGTAAGACTCCCTCCACGTTCTGTGTGGAGTAGGGTTCGGTATCTGAAAGAGGAGCCGCACAACAAATGAGAGAAAAAGACACGAGATAATTTTGCAATATTGGGGGACCAGGCGGCAAATCCCGAAGGACTTCCTCCGTGCGCAGGCCTCACCAAGCTTTTATTGATCTGGGATGCACCCATAGCATAGCCCTTAGGCAGGTGACCCGCCATTAACAAGCAGACTAGCCCATCAGCAAGGATTTACATAATAATAAATGGGGGAGTAGTTTCAGCTACCACTGTCTGGACAAACAGAGGTGGCGCCTAGCTTGGAGCTTTGCTAGTTCTTCAAAGGCACCCAGCCTTCGGGGGGGTTTCGGGGAGTTCTCTGTCTATGCTTATCAGATAGTGAAGGCAATAAACAGTTTCCCACAAGGATTCTACAATTGGTTGAGTTTAAGCAAGATCTAACCTGAAGGCAGTATAAACATTCCAGAAAAAAAAATGGACAATTTTACCATGTGATACAGGAACTAACTCATGATGCTTGCTCATGATGGTTCATGATTGTGTTGTCTTCTGTGGCAAGGACCTCCTGATCAGGCCGAGTTGCCCAGGGGGTCAGTGTGCAGAACTTGTACACATGCTGAGCACTTGAACCGGAGCTTTGTAAAATCAGAATTTGCAGCTGAGGGGCTAATCATGGTGGGCATTTGACAAGAGCCTCTCAGTGAGAAAGAATTAGGAGAGTTTTATGACAAGATGGGATTTATCTGCTACAGCTAGTCAGCAAACTCTTTCTGTAAATGGCCATGTGGTGAATATTTTAGGCTTTTCGGGCCTAATGGTCTCTGTTAGAACTACTCACCTCTGCTGCCCCCGTGAGGAAAGAGCCGAGACAACCCATAAAGGAAGGCGCAGGGTGTGCTCCAATGGCCTGTGGTTTGTGGGCATTGAAATTTGAATTTCATATAATTTTCATGTATCAAGAAATACTATCCTTTTGATTTCCCTCAAACTTTTAAAAATGTAGAAACCATTTTTAGGTTATAGGTTAGCTGGCTTCCCTGTGTCCTCTGTTCTTGTCCCTGCTGGCCAGCATTGTTTTGCAGCCCCTTTGGGCCACCAGGAGGAGGCAGAACTGGGTGGCTTTTAGAAAGTGGGGTCTGGAGTCACTGATCTTGGCTTCAGTCCTCACTCTGTGCAACCCTGGGCCCATAATGGGGGCTCTTTCAGGTGTGCTCATCAGCAAGTGAGAAACTACCAGGTAAGAATTAGACGGGAAATGCTGTACAGCACACAGCACAGTGCTCAGTACAGGAAGTTGCCGTTAGATACAAGCAGCCATTGTATTTATTACTTACTAGAGGCCAAGTGCTCAAAATTCGTGCACTGGTAGGGTCCCTAGCAGCTGTGGTCTGCTGGCCAGGGCCTTCTTTCCTTCCCTCGGCCAGCCCCGCCCCCGGTCGAACTCCCGGACAAACTCCTGGTTGAGGGGACAATTTGCGTGCTGTGCTTTTCTTATATAGGATTTTGGTGGTGGTTACTCAATTAGAAAATCACTGGAGAATTGGAAAATCACTGAGCACCTGGAAGTCTTCCCATGTTAATTCCTCTAGGGCAGACAGTTTCTTAATCACCCAAGTGCTGGTCTCTAAAAGTATAATCTGGCTGGGGACATATTTTGGGGCAAGGCTCCTTCTCTAAGCTCAATCTCGCCTTTCCCAGCAGCCTCCTGCGTTAGGAACCTATGCAAATACCTGGAACCCGCAAAGTGAGATCCACGGTGGTTTACATCCACCCAGAGAGAAACATAGGCGAACCCACAGGATTTTCCTTTGATTTTGTTCATCTCTAGTGGCTTCCTGAAGCCCAGAGCGGGTATTTTTAGGGCTCCCCAATTTTTAGGCTGTAACAGAAGAACAGCCGAGTTTGATCTCTTTTTAGGAAAAGAACAGCTATGAGTCTGAGAGCACTTGAACCAGAGCCAGCAACACCTGGGTCCTCTGGTTCCCAGCTGACCCTGTTATCCACTGAGTGCAGAGCAGGCACAGGAGTAAGAATGGATTGAGGGCATGCTGCTTGCTGGCTGGGCCCAAATGCTTTGAAAATGCAGTGGTGAGGAGGAGGAAAACCAGGGGTGTTCATTGTGCAGAGAAAAACCAACCACCCAATATAGTGTTGCTCATCCCACTTCGCATTCATGCTACTGTTTTGCATTTAATTAGTGGCTAGCAGTTGGCCAGGCAGCAAACATTCTGGCTGTCCTTCATCAGGCAGTTCCCGCCCCCTTCTTTCTTTTGATGTGCGATTCTGCCAGCAAACAAAAAGCCAGATTCCATGGGGCTGCTGGAGGTGGAAGGGGATGTTGGTTTGCAGGTCTTTCCCCGTTTCATGATGAAAGGGGCCCTGGCAGGTGCAGAAAAGGAAATTGGCTCATCTGCTCTTTAGGAGTGGGCTTCTCCTTAATGTCACCGGGAGTGGGAAACAGACAACAGGGCAAATAATGGGCCAAAGGTGCGGGGAACTCTGAGCCCAAAGAACCACAGAGAAGGATCAGCGACTGACGGGAACGTGGCGGATGAAACATTGATCCAAGGGGCTTAGGGGAGGAGGTGGGGCCTCAGAGGGGAGGCTCCGAGAATAGAAATGACCACACAGCGCTCGTGGGCTGGCAATCTGGGCACAGAGCCTCTGCCTGGTAGCAAGCATGTTCCTGCTAATAGGGCCCTGAGCCGAGGCCGCCCACCCGCTGACCCGCAGCCCCGCACACAACCCTGACCCCACTCCCCCTCCACCCCCGAGGCTGCAGTGCTGCATTTTTCTGTTTACTGAGGTAAATTAAGCAATCTCCCCTCTCTATGTCCTACCTGCTATCCCAAGATTACAAGTGAACTTGTATTTTGCGTGTCTTCTGCTTATTGGTTTCTGGTTTATTTATAAGCCATGCAGTGGCTGGTGGTGTTCAGCACATATTTGTTGAACAAATAATTAGTTTTGGGGATTCTGCTGTGCTGGAGACATGCTCTCGCCTAGGTGATCCCACTCTGAAGGTCTAGTTTCCAGTTCTGGTTTGGGTGTGTGTGCATGAGTATGTGTGTGTGTATGCACGTGAATGTGTGCATCTCTGTGTGCGTGTGTGTGCATTTGTATGTGTGTATGTGTGCATGTGTATGCATTCGTATGTGTATGTGTCCTCATGTATGCATGTGTGTATGTGTGTGTGTATGTGTGTGTGTGTGTGTGGGGGGGGCTTTAGGCAAACCGTTTAGCCTCTGTCCCAGCTTCTGTTCCTCTGTCTATAGAGCAGGGTTGACCCTCTGGGTGGCTGTTGGTGTAAGTGAGCCAGCATGGGCACCTTGTCCAGCACAGTGCCTGCTATGCAATGTCTCTGTTAGTGTCTCTCTCTTTTCACAACCAAGGTTCACGGGGAATGTAAATCTTTTAAAAAATAACATTTGGCTCTAATTAGACAGCATCTTTTAATTGTTTTTGTTTTGTCTTGAAAAGATGATAGAGATGGGGAAAGCAGTTGAGAAGTCTCCCAATGCAGTCTACTATAGGGAGAAATGGATTATGGGGGATTAATCTTCACGGTTCACATTATCGATTGGCATGGCATAATTGCTCTCCTCTTGAACATCAGCCGCAACTGCACTCAGCAGCATGCTGCTCAGAATGGGAACAGGGCCCTTACCCTGTTCGGGCTGCAGTTACTGAAATGTGAATTCAGTAGAGGAAAAAGAGACAGTGTCTGACCCTCTTGTTGGGAGTGCAAAATTAAAACGGACAAATATTTCAGACAAAAACGATCCTCAAATTATTATTATTTTTTTTTAAAACATATTTTATTGATTTTTTACAGAGAGGAAGGGAGAGAGATAGACAGTTAGAAACATCGATGAGAGAGAAACATCGATCAGCTGCCTCCTGCACATCTCCTACTGGGGATATGCCCACAACCCAGGTACATGCCCTTGACCGGAATCGAACCTGGGACCTTTCAGTCCGCAGGCCGACGCTCTATCCACTGAGCCAAACCGGTTTCGGCCTCAAATTATTTTTACATGCTTAGCAATTTAATAGGAAGTAAGAGTTGCTATCTATATATATAAAAGCCCAAGCGACCGTTATGACTGATCGCTATGATGCTCACTGAAAACCAGGGGCCAGATGCTCAACCCAGGAGCTGCCCCCTGGTGGTCAGTGCGCTCCCACAGCCAACCACCCCGGTCCCTCCTCTCAGACTGGGCGAGACAGCCCCAATTGCCCCTGATCGCTGGCCAGGCCAAGGGACCCCACCCGTGCACGAATTTGTACACCGGGCCTCTAGTTTATCAATAAGTGCTAAGCATGGTGTCACTCTTTTAATGATGACTTTTTAAGACAAACCTTTGAGGTTGGGATGATGGATCTGATTCACATAGGACTTGGGACTGAATTAGTGTGTAAAAGAAAAATCATATATGGTCAGAATTGCTCCCTGAAAGATCCCAAAAAGTATTTGTGTGCACAGCCCTGTGAAAGAATCCTCAGGGCCTCAGCATCGCTGAGCTACTCCACAGGAAGTAACAAAGGAGTGCTTACATGCAGGAGTCCGGCATTCAGATTTGTTGAATAAATGAATGTTGAATGAATTCTGCTGATAACTGTCCACGTTCTATAGAGTGGATGACAGGTTGAGAATTCTTAAGTATTTCTCTGGCTTAAAGTGTTGCTTGCTTCTCTTTTAATATTAAGCCTCTTTAACCTAAATCTACCCTACTAGATTTGTTATTCGAGGTTTAAACGCCACTGTGGAGACAAACCGGGTCCTGGTTACATTCTAAAGTGAGTTTGTATGTTAGATGTGCCTCTAATGACTCTATTGAAGTATCAGTGGCCTCATCTATAATAATAAAAGTGTAATATGTTAATTTTACTTCCGGATGACCTTCCGGACGAAGCTGGGGCTGCGAGGGAAGCCTGTGCTGGGGTACAACCCCAGCAGGTCCAGGGGTCCCCAAAGGTGTGGACGGAGTTGGCGAAGAAGGAATGACATGGAGACAGCGTTCAGTTGATCAACAGCCTAACTAGGTTCTCCAGCCAGGTTCTGTCCAGGTTCTCCAGCCAGGTTCTGTCCAGGTTCTCCAGCCAGGTTCTGTAGCCATGTTCCCTCGCTAGGTTCTCTAGCCAGGTTCGGTCGCCAGGTTCTGTAGCCAGGTTCTTCAGCCAGGTTCTGTCTAGGTTCTTTTGCCAGGTTCAGTCACCAGGTTCTAGTCAGGTTCTCTTGCTATGTTCTATCCAGGTTCTGTAGCCAGGTTCTGTCTCTAGGTTCTGTGGCCAGTTTCTGTCCAGGATCTTTTGCCATGTTCTCTCCAGCGAAGTTCTTCTGTCTCTAGGTTCTGTGTAGGTTCTGTGTCTGGGTTCTGTCTCCTGTTGTCTTGTTACATCTGTATTTATACCAGTTGATTCCAATCCTATCAATCTCCATTCCAAAGGTTAGGGCGTTTCTTATCTCCATTCCAGGGAATAAAGATTATGTAGCTTAAGTGTGATTGTTCGTAGTTAAAGTGATTAACTACCCGCCTGGCACTTAGTTAACGGGTTTTATTCCCACCCTAACTTCAGGGGAAAATCCCTACCTGGGGAAACAACCTTTCTCAGAGAGGTAACCTTGGTTAAAACACATAGTGCCAAGAAGGTGAGCAAACATATTAAGAACAGTATGCCATATATGCCAGGTCCCTTGAAACAGCAAGGATGGACCGGCTCCCGGCAAGCCTGGGTCCTGGGTGCCAGAGGGAAGCTGGTGCCGGCAGCCGGGGAAAGGAAGGCCTACTTTTGCACGGATTTCATGCATTGGGCCTCTAGTTTTCATAGAAGAGAAGCTGGAGTGTGCTGACTTTCTAAGGTCACTGTCACAGACAGACACCAGGGTGGCTCTTCATGATCCCCACTGCCTAGAGTTCATACCTCTGTGGAATGGTCTCCCCTTGAGTGTGGGCTGAGTGTGGGTGGGGTCTGACCTGCTTCTGACCAGTGGAATACAGCAAAGGTGGTGGCATGTCACGTGTGATCGCTTCCTTATGTAAACACTACTTGCTAGCAGGCTTGCTAGGGCTCTTCTTTTTTTTTTTTTTTTTTTTTTTTTTGTTTGTTTGTTTGTTAATCCTCACCTGAGGATATTTTTCCATTGATTTTTAGAGAGAGTGAAAGGGAGAGGGGGAGAGAGAAACATTGATGTGAGGGAGACACATCGATTGGTTGCCTTCCACACATGCTCTGACCAGGGTCAGGATGGAGCCTGCAACTGAGGCACGTGCCCTTGACCAGAATCGAGCCCAGGACCCTTCAGTCCTCGGGCCAATGCTCTATCCACTGAGCCAAACCGGCTAGGGCTAGGGGCTGGCTCTTCTTAAAGGCTTGGAGACGAGTGGGCATGCTGAGGAATCAGGTGTGGCAGGGGCTGCAGGTGACCTCTAGGGCCTGGGCCAGCTCTGCTGAGAGCCAGCACAACCCCCAGAGCTCCCAGCGCTGCCACCACAAGGATGAAGGACTGAGTGTGGCCAACAGCCATGCCAGTGGGGACACGGACTGCCCAGTCCAGCCTCCAGGTGAGCACCCAGCCTGGCTGACACCTGGATTGCAGCCTCATGAGACTCCAAGTGGAGCAGCCAGCTAAGCCGTGTCCAGACTCCTGGCCCACAGGCACTGAGGTAATAAGTGTCTGCTGTTTGAAGTCGTAGCGATCTATTATGCAGCCGTAGATAGCTAAGATAGTCACACATTAGTGAGTGTCCGATTTGAACCCCGTCCCAGCTGATGGTGGACGCAAGGCTCTTAGCAGATCTGGAAGGACCTTAAAGGCCAACTGGTCCAGCAGCCTTTTGGTGGATGCCCGTATCTTCCACAATATCCCCCACAGGGAGGCAGCCAGCTCCCGGGAACTCCTCCAGACTGGGGAGTCCACTGTCTTTGGAAGCATTTGTATGCCATTTGGACAGCTTCCTGTTTCATTGATTGATCAATTTCATTTCCTTGTTCAATAGAAGTGCTTTCCCAAGGCCTCCTTGGTGCCAGGCACTCTAGGTGCTGGGCAGTGACTACAATGGCCATGGGTCCTGCCTATAGAGGTGACATTGTCATAATTATAAAAAATTATTTATTTACAGTCATGACTTGTATTTTACTGTAATTTCTCCAAGTCCTAGTTCTGCCCAATGGGCTTCAAAAAATATGTCTAATCTCGTTTCCACCAGACAGCACTTTCAGCTGTGCCCCCGAGTCTTCTCTTTAGGCTGCTATCATCCTAGTTATGTCCACCATTTGGCATGTGCTGCCTGCCTAGTGCAGTAGCCAGAAGTAGCCACAGAAGTTTAAATTGATTAGAGCAGTGTTCTCAACCTGTGGGTCGCAACCCCTTTGGCGGTCAAACGACCCTTTCACAGGGGTCGCCTAAGACCATCCTGTATATCAGATATTTACATGACGATTCATAACAGTAGCAACATTACAGTTATGAAGTAGCAACGAAAATAATTTTATGGTTGGGTCACAGCATGAGGAACTGTATTTAAAGGGCCAGAAGGTTGAGAACCACTGGATTAGAGTGAAATACATCTAGAAATGTAGCTCCTCAGCCATATGAGTCACGTATGAGAAGCTCAGCAGGCACGTGTGGGTGGGAGGGCCTGGGGACTGTGGGTCAGGGCAGGGCCAGCATCCTGGTCACATGCTGAGCGAACCCTGGTTTGTCCATGTCATCCTTAAATTGAACTGAACAATGTCAGAGCCTTCATTCTGGTGGAGCTGTTTCAGAGCATAACTGAACAATCCCTTCTAGTTTTAAGTAATAAACTTTTATTAATAAAACATAAAATCGAAGTAACCTTTTGGGCAGCCATATTGTATTCCTTCTTTTAAATTCAAAGATAGTTAAGATGTTTACAAGCATTTTTTCTCCATGTGCTGCCAGAGAGCAGTGCCTCCTCAAACCTCCACACTCCCACTCCTGTTTATAGACCAAAGCTTAATATTTTGCATTTACCTCCAGAGAATTCCGTTTTGTTACCTTTCAGTGGATTTGGTCCTTTTATTGGAACTTTTTCAATTTTGCTTCTGACATGTCAGAATCGTTTTCCTTTCTAGCTTCAGGTCGTCCCCAAATTTGAGTGGAATGCTGGCAACATCAGCATCCAAGTTATTGGTAAGAAGATGAACAGGCGGGGCTCTGGACAGAGCCTGGTGCCCACCACTGGAGGCTTACACTCTAAACTAGCGGTTCTCAACCATGGCTGCACATGAGAATCACCCGGGAATCTTTTTAAAATCCTGATGTCTGGGCCTCATCCTCCGGAAATTCTGTTTCTTTGTTACTAATGTTGTGGCCCCACCCCATAACAAAGACACAGAATTTCCGGAGGATGAGGCCCAGACATCAGGATTTTAAAAAGATTCCCGGGTGATTCTCATGTGCAGCCACGGTTGAGAACCGCTGGTTTAGAGTGTAAGCCTCCAGTGGTGGGCACCAGGCTCCGTCCAGAGCCCCGCCTGGATGGAGCCCCGTCCAGAGTTGGCCTTTAAGGTCCTTCCAGATCTGCTAAGAGCCTTGAGAACCACTGCTCTAAATGGACATCGCCAAAATTAATTAGCACTTTGGAAGGAAAACTTGTCTGGGTATTTCAGCCTACTTATTTTCATTATGGCCAGCTGATATTTCTTTTCATTTTTGCATCAGAATTTTGTGAAAAATTGAGAATATCTTGCTAAATTTCAGATTTTGTGATCATAATGGCCCACTTCAGTGAGCCTGAAGAAAGGGAGTGAGCACTGCCTGCTATGGATTAATCTTGGTGACTTTATGCTGATTCCGAGTAATCACTCTGCGCCATGTTCATAATGACAGTCTAAGATATTTTCCCCCGAGCGAGCGTGGCAGTTGCTTCCTGATTTATGATGGGCAAAACCTCTGTTTTCCTCCCTTCTCCAGGAGTTTTCAGAGTTTGCTAACAACGTTCCTGCCACCTCACCTCGTGCCATCAGTAGCAGGGGCTTCACTCATCGGGCGGGAGCCTCGGACTCATTTCGAGGCAAGCGCCCTGGCACCTGAGCACGGATTGCGGGTCTCAATTCCCGCTGAGCAGTGGCTCCCTGACCCTTCCTGGGAAGTGTCTCATCCGCGGACAGAACAGGGACGCAGCTGGAGGCTGAGTAATCCCGCTTGCTGTCACCGGTCCATCACAGCACCCTCTCTGAGCAGGAGACCTTTGTCTTCGTGTTCTCCTTGCCCTGAGCACAACAAAAATAGCCTTTTGTAGTTCTGCGGGTTTCTGCTGGGCTCAGCTCATTCTAGCCAGCCGTGGGCAAACTACGGCCCGCGGGTCCCGTTAGGCTGTTTTATCCGGCCCGCGGAGCCGAAAGAGCAGAGGGTTCTCTTGCTCTCCCCTCCGCTCCTTCACCAGCAGCAGTGTTAACATGGCAATGTCGGGAAACACGGCCGCAGCTCCTTCTTCTGAGTCCAGTTTAAGAACCCATTGTGGCCCTCCAGCCAAAAAGTTTGCCCACCCCTGTCTAGCCCTTGCCTTCCGGACACTCGTGTCAGGCTGAAGGCTCTGCATCCGAGTGAGGATCGAGGCATCCTCTCTGCAAAGCCGGCTGGGAAGGAGCCGCGGGAGAGGAAGCCGCTGCGCGGAGGGCGGCCCCTGGTGCGTATGTTGCCTCCACCTTCTGTCGGAGGGTCGCGTCAGTTTCTTTGACGACTTTGGGTCTTGGAGGAGGATCAGTTTCTCTCCCTTCTCTCCCTTGCCTCTTCTCTCTCTTGGCTAACACAGCTTTATAGCGACCCTTTCATGGTAGGTGTAAACACCGTGGGAGCGGGTGTTCAAATGGCAGCGGGTTCTGAACAAGATCCAGGGGCCTCTCTGCAGGCTCCGTGGCCGGAGTCCGCTGGGCATTAACACGGATTTAACAGAGCCCGGGGCTTGTGGCGAAGAGGACTCTGGAATCTGGCCCTGCTGGTTCAAACCCCAGTGTCCCTGCTTTTTGGCTTTATGGCCTTGGCCACCTCGTTAACCTTCCTGTGTCTGAATTCCCACTAAGAGGTTCCTGCCTCAGAAAGCTGTTGCAAGACTTGAATGAGTTAATTCATGTAACAAGTGTTCAGCATAGTTGATGCTAAATACAAGCTCTCTAATAGCCATGGTTATGATTTGCATACCGAGTCTCTCCAGGCTAAAGGCCCCAGATAATTGAAATTAAAGGGCAGTCAGCTGGCAAGATCTTCAATTCGAACGCCCAGGGAGGGACATGTGAAATCAATACCGGCTTTTCTCCTACACCAATCAATGTACCATCACCCAGGACGCAGAAAGGCACGGAGCTGCAGAACTCCCTGGCGCTCTGAGGAAGGACACTGGCTTTGGCGGAGCAGAGAGCCCGCCCCTGTTTCACACTGGCCTGGTGCTCACTGAGCACCTCACCTCTCATGTGCCTGTGCCACTGCCCCTCGTCAGCTCCTCCTCCGACGTGGAACGACACTGTGGTTACTCTTGTTTTGTCTTTTCGAAATGCCCTGGGACTGCAGGCAGCTGGGGTTTTTACTTTGGTTAACACTGTTAACCTCCAAGTTCAATGATCTGTGGATGAAAATGTGGTGGGAAAAAGGAAAAAGACCCTTTGGCTTAGTTAGAAGTCGAGGGCCCCATGGATGGTGCAGAACCCGTCACCGTCTGGAAACCAACCCACAGTCCGCTGACCCTGCTGACAGGAGCGCTGGTTCTACTGAGTGCTGCCCGGCCCCAGGGGCGCGGCACGGCCAGCTGGCTTCTGGCACCTCGGGGCCCTTGCAAGTGTGTTCCCTCTTTTAAAGCTCTTCCTGCACCTGTCCCACAGCCAGCCCCTTCTCACCATTCAGGGGCCAATTTAAAGCAATACTTCCCATGCCCCTTGCTAAGTCATCCTCTCTCCCTCTTCCCTTTCCGCATCTCTCTTTCTCCTGTTAGTTCTTTTTTCAGTATCTGGAATACTCATTTGTCAGCTGGCTACAGTCAGGTGCAGGCGGGCAGGGACCTTGCCGTCCTGTTCATCGCTGTGTCCCAGTTGGTGAGTGAGTGAATTTTAAAATTCAGGGCAAGCCCCTCAAGAAGAGAAAAGCTCACATTTCTCGTTTGCCCTGGGTAGCCGGTACCTCTGCTACTCAAGTCCTGTCTCTCAGTCCCCCACAGCTGCAAGGACTGTTCCGAGCAAGTCCCGGGGTAAACCTGGGGGTGGGGAGGCTGGGGGTCCAGCAGAGGCAGCAGCTCCAGCTGCCCAGGTCTGCCCTAGGTGTGGTGGTGTAGAGCAAGGGCATCCCAAGGGACCGAGGCTTCTTGTCTTTGCTGGAAACTGATGGGTACATGCTTTCCCCTCCTTACCTTTGGTGGACAGTTCTGTGAGCCCCTCTCTACGTTTCTTGGGAGGCCCTAGTGGATTCCCATGGTCCCCTTGACCGTGGCTCACGGCACAGACCTCGGTCAGGCGCCCCGACATCCTGGTCTCTGGCTGTGCTGCGGGAGGACCCACCCAGGAGCCCCGGTCATGGTGACCACGTCACTGATTGTTGCCTGCCCTGCGTCAGAGCCTGCATGGACCTGTGTGGTGTGACTTGGGAGCCCTTTATGAACCTCTTTATTAACGGTTGACTGCTTATGTATTCTATCTTTTTTTCGGGATGACCAGGGACTCTTGCCCTGGACTTCTGACCCCTGTTATCCTAAAGGTCTTTGAAAGGCATGCCCCTTTCCAGCTGAGCCATTGCCGGCCTCCAGCCTCCGGCCTCTCTCTTGCCGACATGATCGTGGAATCCGTCTTGCTGTTGCTTTCCCAGGTTGAGAGCATTCACAGCCCTGGCTCTCAGATTGCAGGAACGTTCAGAGGTGCTGGCTTTGAAATAGACTTTCTGAAGGACCTCTGTGGGGCATTGAGGCCATCTCCTCACTTGCAAGTCAGAATACATTATAGGTAGTGGCTGCGAGAAGGACTGGAGGCAATGGTGCTTTCTGTATAGGGAAACCTGTGTTTTGTTTGTTCTTTAGCCTTCCAAAATTGTTCTGCAGCTATTTGCTGGTGCTTTTGTGATTGGTCTATGCCTCACACAGAAGGCATCGCATCATCTGTCAGTTCTCTTCCAAACTGCCTGTGTCAGAACCGGCAGAATTGATGGGCGAATGGTCCGGCTTACGCAGCGTGGGAGGGGCAGAGGGAGAAGGCATACCTGACGGTGCACCTGAAGGCCAGCTCCTAGCATGTGGCTCCTTCAACCTCTTCTGTGCCTTCGGTGGAGCTAGTGGGTCCTGTCTCAGAATAATGTTTCGCTACACCTAAGACAAAGTGTAGAGGATGACAGAGGAAGCCAGCTACTGAGATGGAGTCATCAGAACATTCAGACGGTTTGCAGCGTGGAACCTGTGTTTCTGTATCGACACACTGAACAGCAGATCCACGAACTGAATCACTACGAGGCTGAAGTATCTGCAACAAATGGTACAGTGACCCGAAAATACCAGTGGTTTCTAATTTTGACCAAGTCACAGGAACTCCAGAACACCCTTGTGGTTTGTTGCTGAGACTTATAATGGAAGGAAACGATGGGTTTCTCGTAGAGGTTGGTGAAAATAAATATGCCAGTTCTGTGCTCATCCCAGTGCCTGCACTCCTGAGTGTACGTGTCCAGGGGCCCAGATTTGGAATCTCTGTTCTCAGGGTGGCAGTTGTTATGGGGGGTGCTGACGGTCTTGTTCATAGGTGGGGGGACCCTCTGCTCCAGCATTTGCCTCATGAGAGATGCTCGGCAATGCTGGTTGGAGGAAGCGCTCCTAGCACGGTGCTTGCCATTACCACACCCCAGATAAATGTTAAGGATGGGAGTGAGGATGCGGGATATTGTCTCTCAGGAGTCCTGCCGCTGCTTTTTTTTAAATTCTTTCATCTGTTATAGAAATGACCATTGATTGGGAGAAGCAACGATGTTTGAAATTACTTATTAGATTGCAAATACTTTGGAAAGTGATTTTACTGACTTGGTTTGCTGGGTTTCTCGAGTCTGTTTGTGGATGATTCCTTTGCATAACGTTGTGACAAGAACAAGCCTGCTTTTTGTCTTTACATCAGGTGTTTGGGTCCAGTAAGGGTCTCATTCCTATATACAAATATATGTGCACATGAGGTAAAAATCCTAGAAGAGAAAGCCCCAAAGACAAGATTATAACTAGGAGAGGCGGTGCTGTGCAGTGGTTAGGGGGGCAGACCTGGAGCCTGGGTCTATGTCCAGCTCTGCCACCTGGGCAAGTTGCATCACTTCCCTGCATCCAAGCTTCCTCCTCTGTGAGTGCGTTAATGACAGCAGCTGCCTCAGAGCAGGTGGGCAGGATGAACTCTGTGATGCGGTCCAGAGCCAGATATGTGCATGGACTCTGGAGGTGCTGGTGGGTGCTGCTGGCATTCATGATAGCTGCTTAGATTAGCAGAGGTGCCATTGGTAGAGGCCTTCCTGGCACCCCCAGAATCAATAATTGATTCAATAACTACTGGTATCTATTGAATACTTGGTACATGTAGGCTGTGTGGTAGGTCCTCTGCTAAGGGCTACAGATGAAATGAGGTGCTGAGAGAAGACACCTAATCCTTACCCTCATGGAGCTTCAGGTGTTATGGGGAAGACCCACACATGTGTAACAATGCAATTGTGAAGAATCAAGAGAAAAATACTAAAACTTAGACGTTTTACTTAGTAATTAAGAGAGCTTCTTTGAAGAGCTGATCATTTTCTTGAGATATGAAGATTGAGCCAGAATTATTGAGTGGAGATCAGAAGAATGTGTGTGCCTCTGAACAGTAGGAATGGCATGTGCAAAGGCCCTGTGGCAAGAAGGTTATAAAGGACTGGAAGAAAGAAAGAGTTGGGTAATATTGGAATTTCATTGTTTTGGCTACCACAAATACTTTGGAAGTGATTATATGGTAGTGTCTCCTTATCTGCAGTTTGCTTTCCACAGTTTTAGTTGTCCACAGTCATATATGGTGTGAAAATATTAAATAGAAATTCCCAAATTTTAAATTGCATGCTGTTCTGAGTGGTGTGATGAAATCTCATGCTTTCCTGCTCCATTCTGCCCATGATGTGAATCATTCCTCTGTCCCATGTATCCATGTCCTGTGTATATGCTCCTTGGCTGGCATTAGTCATCTTGGTTTTCAGATGGCTGTTGAGATATTGTAGTGCTTGTGTTCAAGTCACCTTTATTTTACTTCACAACAGCCTCAAAGTGTAAGTGTAGTAATGCTGACAGTTCGGATATGCCAAAGAGGGATATGCTTCCCTTAAATGAAAAGGCATGTACATAGAGACAATACACAGAAGGAGAACCAAGACAGTGGCATAGGTAAACACCGGTACTCACTGCCTCCCACAACCACTTCAAAATTACAACTAAAATACAGACCAACCATCATTCAGAACTGCCCGAAAGGTGACTGAATGAAAAGTCTTACAACTAGAGAAGTAAAGAGGAAATTACATTGAGACTAGTAGGAGGGGCAGAGGGGCTCTGAGTATCAAATCAATGAGTTGGAATATGAGAAAGCAAAAAACACCCATCAGAAGACTAAAAAGAAAAAATAATCCAAAAATATGAAGAGAGTTAAGGAGCCTCTGGGACAGCTGTGGGCAAACTACGGCCTGCGGGCCGGATCCGGCCCGTTTGAAATGAATAAAACTAAAAAAAAAAAAAGTCTGTACCCTTTTATGTAATGATGTTTACTTTGAATTTATATTAGTTCACACAAACACTCCATCCATGCTTTTGTTCCGGCCCTCCGGTCCAGTTTAAGAACCCATTGTGGCCCTCGAGTCAAAAAGTTTGCCCACCCCTGCTCTGGGACAACTTCAAGCATACCAACATTTGCATCATTGGGGTACCAGAAAGGGAAGAGAGAGAGCAAGATATTGAAAACCTATTTGAATAAATGACAGAAAACTTCCCCTATCTGGTGAAAGAAATAGTCTTAAATACCAGAAAGCATAGAGAGTCCCAAAAAGAGGAATCCAAAAAGGCCCACACCAAGACACGTCATAATTAAAATGCCAAGGGTTAAAGACAAAGAGAGAATCTTAAAAGCACCAGGGGAAACACAGTTAGTTACCTACAATGGAACATCCATATGATTGTCAGCTGATTTCTCAAAAGAAACTTTGTAGGCCAGAAGGGATGGCAAGAATTATTCAGGGTGATGAATAGCAAGAACCTCCAACCAAGATTACTTTACCCAGCAATGTGATCATTTAGATATGAGTGTCAGGTAAAGATCTTCACAGACAAGAAAAGGGTATTCTTTCAGAAGGGTATTTTTTAAGAAGCATATGAAGAAAGAGGAGGAGGAGGAGGAAGAAGAAGAAGAAGAAAGAAGAAGAAGAAATAAAAAATAGAACAATAAAGTGGAAATGAATACACATCTATTGACAATTGAACCTAAAAATCAAAATAAATGAACAAGGAATCTAATGAACAAAATAAACTGATGAATCAAATAGAACCAGAGGCATGGAAGCATGAAATAGACTGATGAATCTCAGAGGGAAGGGTGGGAAGAGATTAACCAAAGAACTTTTGCAGCCACTCACCTTGGGCTCTGGCAGAAGGAGTGCAGAGTGCCTGGAGCTGTGTTTGGAAAGTCCAGGGTTAGGGCTCTGGGGTTGAGATTCAGAGGCCAATTCCCCTGTTTTCCTGTGTTGAGTCATTTTCTCATGCTGCAGAGGACATCTTTCTCCTGTGGGCCTTTGCTCTCCGGGTGGTTTTTGCCTGGGGGGAAGGCAGTTGATCCACCCTGTGGCTTATAGCCTGAGGCAAATCAAGCCTGAATACAATCAAAGTGCAGGTAGAGATGGGTGTCTGGAGGCTTTGAGTCTTTGCCTGATCTCCTTCTGGGCCCAGGGCTAGGAAAAACAGAACTTGGTGCACATCTTGGTCCTTTCCAAAAACACCCAGCCCCAGTAGAGGGAGCCACTACTGTGGATTGCTGATAGCTCCAAACAGGTTACTTAGGGCCAGTCACAAACAGCATCTGACATTGTCCTGCACTAGAGATTGGGAGGCATAGCAGATCTACCTAATGCATAGACACAAACCAAACAGGTAGCCCAAATGGGAAGACAAAAAAACAACCCCCAAATGAAACAGAAGAAGAGCTAAATGAAGTGGAGATAAGAAATTTATCAGATATAGAATTTAGAATAATGATTGCAAAGATGCTCTAACAGCATGAGAAAGATATATTAACTCCAAAAATAGACCAGTCAGAAATAAGGAATGACATAGCACTAATAAAGAACACGTTGGTAGGAATACACAGCAGATTAGGGGAAGCTGAGGATTGGATCAGTGAATTAGGAGATAGGGTAGAGCCCAACTGGTATAGCTCAATGGTTGAGCATTGACCTATAAACCAGGAGGTCATGGTTCAATTCTCAGTAAGGGCAATTGCCTGGGTTGCAGGCTTGATCCCCACTGTGGGGCATGCAGGAGGCAGCCGACCAATGATTCTCTCTTTTCATTGATGTTTCTATCTCTTTCCCTCTCCCTTCCTCTCTGAAATCAATAAAAATATATTAAAAAAAGAAGATGGGGTTCTCAATCAGAGAACCAAAAAAAATAAAAAAATAAAAAAAAAATAGGAGGACAGCATAGTGGAGCTCTGGGACAGTATGGAACTTAACAATATTTGTGTTGTAAGAGTGCCAGAAGGAGAAGAAAGTGAATAATGGATAGAGAACGTGTTTGAAGAGATAATGGAAGAAAACTTCCCTAACCTGGTGAAGGAAAAAGTCACACAAGTCCAGGAGGCACAGAGAGTCCCAAGGAAGAAGAACCTAGTCAGGCCCACACTGAGACACATAATAATTAAAATGCCAAAAATTAAAGCCAAAGAGAGAATCTTAAAGGCAGCAAGAGAAAAAGCAAATTGTTTTCTACAAAGGAGCTCCCATAAGGCTGTCATTTGATTTTTCATCAGAAACTCTATAGGCCAGAAGGAAATGGCATGAAGAATTCAAGGTAATGAAAAGTAAGGATCTAAAACCAAGATTACTATATCCAGCAAGGCTATCATTCAAAAGAGATGGTGAAATAAAGAGCTTCCAGACAAAAAAAGGCTAAAGGAGTTTATTACCACCAAATCAGCACTGCAAAAAATGCTAAAGGGACTGTTGTAATGAGAAGAAGAAATAGAGACTGAGAAATATATGCATACAGAATTAAAATGGCAATAAATAAGTACCTATCAATAATAACCTTAAATGTAAATGGACTAAATGCTCCAATCAAAAGACATAGGTTAGCTGAATGGATAAAAAAGAACATGACCCAATTATATGCTGTCTACAAGAGACCCACCTCAGAACAAAAGACACACACAGGATGAGAGCGAAGGGATGGAAAAAACTTTTCCATGCAATTGGACACAAATAAAAGCTGTAGTAGCAATACTCATATACAGTAGGTCCTCAGTTACCTCGGAGATCCATTCCTATAGCATGATGTAATGCGATTTTCGCCGTAAGTCGGAACCCACCTACATAAACACCTACGTCACTCACATGGAGCACATATACAACAGTAATGAAGTGAAACAGTAAAAAAAATGTATAAGAAAGATAACAATTCCTGACCTTTACTTGTGGTAAATAAACAATAAAAACATAAAGCAAATATGTACATACGTTGAAATGATGGAACTTTTTTTTTTTTAATAAATACTGTAAATGGTATATGGTGATGTAACCATGAAATGATGTACGTCAAGTCCGACGTAACCCGAGGACTGCCTTTATGACAAAATAGACTTCAAAATGCAGGCCATCACAAGAAACAAGAAAGGCCACCACATAAAACTAAAGGGATTGATCCAACAAGAGACTCTAACTCTGGTAAACATATGCATCCTATATAAGAGCACTTAAATATATAAAAATCTTCTGGAGGACTTTAAGGGAGAGATCAACAGCAATATAGTCATAGTAGGAAATTTTAACACCCCGCTGACATCACTAAATAGATCTTCAGACAAAAAATTAACAAGGAAATAGTGACTCTAAATTACACATGGGGTCAGATGGGTTTAATTGACATTTATAGAACATTTCACCCCAAAGCTGCACAATATACATTCTTCTCAAGTGCACATAGAACATTATCAAAGATAGACCACATGCTAGGGTACAAAACAAGTTTCTAAAAGTTCCAGAAGATTGAAATCATATCAAGCATTTTCTCAGATCACAATAAAATTAAAAATAAACTACGGGCCCTAACCAGTTTGGCCCAGTGGATAGAGCGTCGGCCTGCAGACTCAAGGGTCCCAGGTTCAATTCTGGTCAAGGGCATGTACCTTGGTTGCAGGCACATACCCAGAAGCGGGTGTGCAGGAGGCAGTTCATCCATGTTTCTCTCTCATTGATGTTTCTAACTCTCTATCCCTCTCCCTTCCTCTCTGTAAAAAAATCAATAAAATATATTACAAAAATAAACTACAGTAAAAACAAAAACATTAAAACATATGGAGGCTAAACTCATTAGTCAACAGAGCCAAATATCAACAGTACTTCTTCAAAATAGACTCACCCAGGCTGAAAACTGACTTCTGCACATGGGCCACAAAGTTTCAATCGCTCTGTACGTGCGCGCCTGCACGTGGTATTTTGTGGAAGAGCCACACTCAAGGGGCCAAAGAGCCGCATGTGGCTCGCGAGCTGCAGTTGCCGACCACTGTCCTAGGGCAAGGGGAACTAAGGAAAAAATAAATAAATGGAACTACATAAAAATAAAAAGCTTCTGCACATCAAAAGAAACCATCAACAAAATGAAAAGGGGGCATTATGCTAAGTGAAATAAGTGTCAGAGAAAGACAAGTATCACATAGTCTCACTCATATGTGGAATCTAATGAACAAAGTAAACTGATCAATGGAGTGGATCCAGAGACAATGGAAGCATGGGACAGAGTGCGGAATCTCAGAGGGAAGGTAGAAGGTGGGTGGGTGGGAAGAGATCAGCCAAAGAACTTGTATGCATATATGCGTAACCCATGGACACAGAGGGTGGTGAAGGTCTGGGCTGGAGTTGGGGGTGAGCTAGAATGGGTCAGTGGGGGAAAAGGGGACATACGTTATATTTCAATAATAAAAATTTAATTACAAAAAGGATAGTTGTTGAGGGAAAGGTGTAGTGGTGACCAATTGAACACGGAGACAGAACGTGGAAGATTGTGCTCGGCTCTTCTGTGTGACTCCCACGTGTGGGCAGCCCCCCTACCTCTGTCCTCTCCCTCCTACCTTTCTCCAAGTTTACTGTGGGTTCCTTCAGTAGCTCTTCCACCTCCTCCACTAAATCAAATCAGAACAAAACAAAGCAAACCCACACACATACAGCTCTTTGCCCTTCAACAACAAACCATGAAACAAGTGGACAAAAACAAAAGAAAAAATCCCAAAGCACCTCTACTCCTTTCCCCAAACACCCCTTTGCTTTTTCACTCTTCTGAGTTGTTGTCTCTGCCAGGAAGTTCTCCAGGGTTACAGCGGTCCTTGCAGATCTTACTCTCCTGGACATGGTTAAAGGCCTTTATTTCTATTATTCCAAAAGGCAGTGCCAAATCTTATTGACTGACTTTCTTTGTTGCTCCATGTATGTTTGTCTTTTCCAGTTAGATTGTCACTTCTCGATAGATATAAATTGGTCGTATTGATTCTCCCCAACATGTCCTGGTATATCGCCAGTGCCCAAATGCTTTCAGTATATACAGGCTGAGTATTTTGAGCATCTAAATCGCCTGGGGAGCATTGATAGATTGTAGTGTGGACTTGTGCTACAGAAGTAACAGGGAGAGCCAACAAGTACGGGATCACGTTATGCTCTTGTGTTTATGGAGTGTAGTATTCATATAAACAATTACCATTTCATTTAGAAGCTATGAGTATATTTTAAAAATTTAAATGCCATTTAGTGTGATATTTTTATTTAATTATATAGTACCTTTTGTTTATTTAAGGATAGTTATATTTTTATTCTATTTATAAATATGGCTTTATTAAAAACTTAAAACAGACTTATAATAAAAACATCGTAGGTAATGTTAGTACTGCCAAATACTATTTTTTTTGCCACAGGGGGGCACTGTTGTCAAACAAAAGATGATTTTAAGTTGAAAATTTAATAAAGGTTTAAATTAAGCTTTTTAAGAATCATTTATCCAGTTAATGGATTAAAATGGCCAATATTATCTGCAATGAGCCTTGTCTTCTTATTTAATCCTGCGGAAGCTGAATTGACTGTGTATGTATGTCCATGAGCTGTATGTCATTAATAGCTGAATCACACTGTATTTTCCCTAAAATGCTCTGAGAGTCACCGCTGGAAGGTGGGCATGTAGCTGAGCCATGTTAGTTCACAGGGAGGAACTTGGCGAGCATTGTGGTAAATGGGAGTGAACTAGAGACGACTCAACAAACACGTTTACGCCCACGGTGTGCAGGGCGTCGTGCTGGAGGTGACGGCACAGGAGAAATACAGGACCACCCCTCCCTCCAGAGGTTTGGCTGAGGTCTGGTTACGCAAGCGAAATGATGAAAGCAGTAGACGTGCTGTTACTGACTTTTATGCACAACTTACTTTATTTTTTATGAATATTCTTTTTTCTTTCAATTTTATTTTGTGTTAGTTTTGGTGGACAGCGTAGGGGTTAGATCAGCCGTGGGCAAACTACGGCCCACGGGCTGGATCCGGCCGTTCGAAATGAATAAAACTATTGAAAAAAAAGACCGTACCCTTTTATGTAATGATGTTTACTTTGAATTTATATTAGTTCACACAAACACTCCATCCATGCTTTTGTTCCGGCCCTCCGGTCCAGTTTAAAAACCCATTGTGGCCCTCGAGTCAAAAAGTTTGCCCACCCCTGGGTTAGACAGTTATATACTTTGCCTAGTGTTCCCCTCAATATTTCCAGTACCTCAACTGGGACTATACATAGTTACTGCAACACTAGTGACTCTATTTCCTTTGCTTTACTTAACATCCCTCTGACTTTTGAATATTCTTTATGTGGAATTAAGTCATCACATAAAAACTTTTTAGATAAAAGTTGAAGTGCTTGGCAACTTGCGGGAAGCCTCCAAAATATGTTGGCTACTTATTATGTTAAATAAAATTCTTGAACACTGTGTTTTGGTTATTTGAGTAATGAGAAATGAGAGGAAAATTTCCAATTAAAACCTTGTCTAATGAAAAGAAAGAAAGCCTCTGCAGTAAGGGTAATTGGGCCTGGAGAGATTTATGGCTGAATTGCCTTTACCACTCACCTTTGTTCAGCCCAGACTGGGCAGTGCTCCTTGGACACAAGCTGTGGAGTCGCACGGGGCGCCCTGGATTTGGTGAGTGCATTTTACTTTGTGTAGCTTGCTCTTTTGTATGTAGGCTCTCAGCGAGCCATGATCACTCAGTGATGATTGCTTTTGGGCTCTTCATGGTCAGTGGTGTCGAGTAAGACTCCCTCCATGTTCTGCGTGGAGTAGGGTTCGGTATCTGAAAGAGGAGCTGCACAACAAATGAGAGAAAAAGACACGAGATAATTTTGCAATATTGGGGGACCAGGCGGCCAAGTCCAGAAGGACTTCCTCTGTGCTCAGGCTGCTCCAATCTTTTATTGATCCGGAGTAGCCCTTAGGCAGGGACCCGCCATTAACAGGCAGACTAGCCCATCAGCAAGGATTTACATAATAATAAATGGGGGAGTAGTTTCAGCTACCACTGTCTGGACAAACAGAGGTGGCGCCTAGCTCCCAGCTTTGCTAGGGCTTCAAAGGCACCCAGCCTTGGGGGGTGGGGGGGTAGGGTTCAGGGAATTCTCTGTCTATGCTTATCAGATAGTGAAGGCAATAAACAGTTTCCCACAAGTGGGAGGTGGGGCTTTTCCTTATTAACAAAATGCACTGTTTGCCCATCTTCCAAAAGAAAGCAATATGTCACTGCACTGAACTAGGGTAGTTTTAGGACTTTCACAGTTCTTAAAACAAGAGTGTGAACCGTATAAAAATGCAGTATGCTCTTTAATTTATGGAAATCATTGCCGACTGGAAGAGCCTTTTAAAAGAACTCTCTACCACTAATTTAGATGAGACGGCATTGGTAACACCTGAGATGCCATTTACAAAATTCTTTAATACTAATAGACACGCTTATCTTCTTTAATGGCTCATTTATAACAGCGTGTTGTAAAGTGGTTCAGTAGTAAATTCTTCATAGATGTTTTCAAGCAAGCAATAGAAAAGCAATTTATTGCCCTTTTGATGTGGCTCATTGGCTGAGCATCAACCTATGAACCAGGAGGTCATGGTTTGGTTCCCAGTCAGGGAACATGCCCAGATTGTGGGCTCGATCCCCAGTAGGGGGCATGCAGGAGGCAGCCAATCAATGATTCTCTCTCATCATTGATGTTTTTTATCTCTCCCTCTCTGAAATCAATAAAGATATATTTTTTAAAAAGAACAATTTATGACATGTCTGTACCATATTCTGGAAGAAAAACGTGCATACTTTAACATGTGATGTGACTGTGCTGTAAATTACAGAGCAATCCATGCGCCTTGGGGTGATGTGAGAGTTGAGTGTGGCTCCAATCGCGTATCAGTGCTCGACAGACAGGCACAGAAGCAGCACACTCTCAGATACAAGGAGGCCGGTGGTACTGGTCTTATTTCAGATTAAGTTGGTCGAGACAGATTGTAGAGGATTTTGCATACTTCTCGGAAAAGCTGAGAATTTCCGGAAGACAGTTCACTGTGGTTGTGTTACTTAAGCAACTGGAAATGGACCCATCTTTTCTCATTTCCGTCTGAAGAAATGGTGCATTATCTTACGTAGGCAACTTCCAGTTGTTGGACACCACATGGCTTCGTGAGACCCTCGTCTCACCCCTTTCCACTCACAGAACTCGTTTCCACTCCCCAAATGCAGGAGCTAGCTTATGAAACATTGCTCCGTCTAGCACCTTTGTCTTGATTGAGTAGAAATTAGTGTGGAGAAATGACTTACCACAGTCGCTAAACTCTAGGGGCGTGACTGCCACATCATTAGCTGTTAGAATTGTTCCTGCTGTGACCTGAAGTCACCAGGCATCCCAGTCGGCCCTTTCCCAGAGGTCAGATGCAGTGATGGTGAGTTTGGCAGGAGGTAATTATTGACCCACTGAGGCGGTGATGCAAGCGGAGCCTGGGACCTCCCGGGGAGACTGGGCCTGTGAGCCGCCCAGCAGAGGCGGCCGGAGGGCAGCGCTGTTCAGCAGCGTGAGGTCTGTCTGCTTTGCCCGCAAGCCAGTCTGCTGGCTGTTTTGAATGGGAGTTTGGGGAAATGAGCGTGAGAGAGGGAAGTCCTTTTCCTCATTTGTCCCAGTGCTGAATTCCTTCCCGGAGCTCGGCGGCCTTGCGCTCTGGTGGTGGGTTTCCACTTGAGGATACTTTTCCTGTTGATCGTTTAGACTTTAGAGTCAAAGGGAGGGAGGGTGAGGGAGACAGTCACACACCGCTCGGTTGCCTCCTGCACGCTGACCTGGAATTGAACCCGGGGTCCTACGGTGCTTGGGCCAACACTCTAACCAGCAAGCCACATGGGCCAGGGCTCTAGAATTCTTGCTTGTTTGGTCTTAATTAGGAAAATGATGTAAACCTTTAATAAATCTGCAGCAAATCAGAACCACTGTTTTTCACCAGCTTTTCAGAGATGGCAAAACTTATTTAGAGGCTAATATAAAATACCTTAGCTTCCAAGCCAGAATCTGGTAGCAAATTCAGCCCAGTTGCCTATACACATTTGTCCACAGCCGGAAGTTTCATCTACATGATCAGCATCTTGCATTCCAGAAGAAAGATAGATTTATTTTCAGTCTATTTGCTAAAGCACGAAAGGAGACTTTGGAAATTATTTCTACAACTGAAACAGTAGTGCCTTGTGCTGGGTGGCAGGAGTGTGAGTCCTGACTTAGGCCCTTGCTACCTGAGCGACGCTGGGCAGGTCACTGCTCTGTGCCTTTCTTTCCTCCTCTGTATGTCAGCACATAAGTAAATCCTATTTTAAGTGAGTTAATATTTTACGGTGCTTAACGCAGTGCTTGGCCCATAGTAGGCATGCTGTGTGTGCTTTATCAATATAAACAAACAAGCCTGCTCTGGGGCTTGGGCGAATTCTCAGAGAAGGAAGTAACCAGAACACTCCAGCTATCACCTCTCCTCCTTGTTTAGCATCGGAAATTAATAATCATTTTAGAGTATCTTATGAACTGACGCCTTATAAGAATATTTAATATCTTATTGTGATATGATTTCCAACTTAATGAAAAGTTGAAAAAATAGAAAAATAACTCTCATATACCCTTCACCTGGCTTTACCAATTGCTTACATTTTGTTCATTTGTTTTCTCATTAATTAATTAGTTAATTAATTTTTCTTTCTCCCTTTCTTTCCCCTTTCCTCCCTTCTCTCTCTTTTATCTCAGAATCATTTGAAAGTTGGAGACATTTGACCCTTTATTATTAAATATTTCAGGTTGTATTTTTTTTTCTTTTTTTTTTTTATTGCTTAAAGTATTACAAAGGGTATTACATATGTGTCCATTTTATCCCCCCGCCCTAGACAGTCCCCTAGCCTCCCCTATCCCCCAATGTCTTATGTCCACTGGCCATGCTTCTATGCATGCATACAAGTCCTTTAGTTGATCTCTTACCCCCCTACCTCCTGCCCCGCAACCCTCCCCGGCCTTCCTGCTGCAGTTTGACAATCTGTTTGAGGCAGCTCTGCCTCTGTATCTATTATTGTTCAAAAGTTTATAATGGTCTCTATTATCCATGAATGAGTGAGATCATGTGGTGTTTTTCCTTCATTGACTGGCTTATTTCACTTAGCATAATGCTCTCCAGTTCCATCCATGACGTTGCAAATGGTAAGAGTTCCTTCCTTTTTAGAGCAGCATAGTATTCCATCGTGTAGATGTACCACAGTTTTCTAATCCATTCATCTACTGATGGGCACTTAGGCTGTTTCCAGATCTTAGCTATGGTGAATTGTGCTGCTATGAACATAGGGGTGCATATATCCTTTCTGATTGGTGTTTCTGGTTTCTTGGGATATATTCCTAGAAGTGGGATCACAGGGTCAAATGGGAGTTCCATTTTCAGTTTTTTAAGGAAACTCCATACTGTCTTCCATAGTGGCTGCACCAGTCTGCATTCCCACCAGCAGTGCACAAGTGTTCCTTTTTCTCCACATCCTCTCCAGCACTTGTCGTTTGTTGATTTGTTGATGATAGCCAGTCTGACAGGTGTGAGATGGTACCTCATTGTTGTTTTGATTTGCATCTCTCGGATGATTAGTGACTTTGAGCATGTTTTCATATGTCTGTTGGCTTTCTGAATGTCTTCTTTTGAAAGGTGTCTATTTAGGTCCTTTGCCCATTTTTTGATTGGATTGTTTATCTTCCTTTTGTTAAGTTGTATGAGTTCCCTATAAATTTTGGAGATTAGGCCCTTATCAGATATGACATTGGCAAATATGTTTTCCCACACAGTGGGTTTTCTCGTTGTTTTGTTGATGGTTTCTTTTGCTGTGCAGAAGCTTTTTATTTTGATGTAGTCCCATTTGTTCATTTTCTCTTTCGTTTCAAGTGCCCTAGGAGCTGTATCAGTGAAGAAATTGCTTCAGCACATGTCTGAGATTTTGTTGCCTTTGGATTCTTCTAGAATTTTTATGGTTTCCTGTCGTACATTTAAGTCCTTTATCCATTTTGAGTTTATTTTTGTGTATGGTGTAAGTTGGTGGTCTAGTTTCATTTTCTTGCATATATCTGTCCAATTTTCCCAGCACCATTTATTGAAGAGACTATCTTGGCTCCATTGTATGTTCTTGCCTCCTTTGTCAAATATTAATTGAGCATATTGGTTTGGGCCGATTTCTGGGCTCTCTATTCTATTCCATTGATCTATATGCCTATTCTTGTGCCAGTACCAGGCAGTTTTGAGAACAGTGGCTTTGTAATACATCTTGATATCTGGTATTGAGATCCCACCTACTTTGGTCTTTTTCAGGATTGCTGCAGCTATTCAAGGTCTTTTTTTATTCCAGATGAATTTTTGGAGAGTTCGTTCTAGATCTCTGAAGTATGCCGTTGGTATTTTAATGGGAAGTGCGTTGAATTTATAGATTGCTTTGGGTAGTATGGACATTTTAATAATGTTGATTCTACCAATCCATGAACACGGTATGTTCTTCCATCTGTTTATGTCTTCCTCTATATCTTTTTTCAACGTCCTGTAGTTTTCTGAGTAGAGGTCTTTTACCTCTTTAGTTAAGTTTATTCCTAGGTAGCTTAATTTTTTTGGTGCGATGGTAAACGGGATTGTTTTTATAATCTCTCTTTCTGAAAGTTCACTATTGGTGTATAGAAATGCCTCGGATTTCTTGGGGTTAATTTTGTATCCTCCTACATTGCCAAATTCATGTATTAAGTCCAGTAGCTTTTTGATAGAGTCTCTAGGGTTTTGTATGTATAATATCATGTCGTCTGCAAATAAGGACAGTTTTACTTCCTCTTTTCCAATTTGGATGCCTTTTATTTCTTCTTCTTGCCGAATTGCAATGGCTAACACTTCCAGTACTATGTTGAACAGGAGTGGTGAGAGGGGGCATCCCTGTCTTGTTCCTGTTCTTAGGGGAAATGGTGTTAGTTTTTGTCCATTGAGTATGATGTTGGCTGTGGGCCTGTCATATCTGGCTTTTATTATGTTGAGGTATGATCCTTCTACTCCCACCTTGCTGAGAGCTTTTATCAAAAATGGGTGTTGAATTTTGTCAAATGCTTTTTCTGCATCAATTGATATGACCATGTGGTTTTTTTCTTTCAATTTGTTTATGTGATGTATCACGTTTATTGATTTGCGGATATTGTACCATCCTTGCATCCCTGGGATAAATCCCACTTGGTCATGGTGTATGATCTTTCTGATGTACTGCTGGATCCGATTTGCTAAGATTTTGTTGAGGATTTTGGCATCTATGTTCATGAGGGATATTGGCCTGTAATTCTCTTTCATTGTGTTGTCTTTACCTGGTTTTGGTATTAGGGTGATGCTGGCTTCATAGAATGAGCTTGGAAGTGTTCCTTCCTCTTGAATTTTTTGTAGTAGTCTGAGGAGGATAGGTTTCAGTTCTTCCTTGAATGTTTGGTAAAACTCCCCTGTGAAGCCGTCTGGTCCTGGGCTTTTGTTTGCTGGAAGCTTTTTGATGACTGCTTCAATTTCTTCCATAGTTATTGGCCTGTTGAGATTTTTAGATTCTTCCTGATTGAGTTTTGGAATGTTGTATTTTTCTAGGAATTTGTCCATTTCCTCCAGGTTGTCTAGTTTGTTGGAGTAGAGCTGTCCATAGTATTTTTTAACAATCATTTGTATTTCTGTGGGGTCTGTTGTTATTTCGCCTCTATCTTTTCTGATTTTGTTTATTTGGGTCCTCTCTCTTTGCTTCTTGGTGAGTCTGGCTAGAGGTTTGTCAATCTTGTTTATCCTTTCAAAGAACCAGCTCTTGGTTTCATTAATTTTCTGTATTGTTTTTTTGGTCTCTATGTCATTTATTTCTGCTCTAATCTTTATTATCTCCTTCCTTCTGCTCACTCTGGGGTTTTCTTGTTGCTCTCTTTCTAATTCTTTGAGTTGTAGAGTTAGATGATTTACTACCATTTTTTCTTGTTTTTTGAGATAGGCCTGTAGAGCTATAAACTTCCCTCTCAGGACTGCTTTCATTGTGTCCCATAGGTTTTGGATTGTTGTGTTTTAATTGTCATTAGTTTCCAGGATGTTTTTAATTTCTTCTTTGATTTCATTGGTAACCCAATCAATATTTAATAGCATGCTATTCAGCTTCCAGGTGTTTGAGTATTTTGGGTTGTTTTTATTATAGTTTATTTCTAATATTATGCCATCGTGGTCTGCGAAAACGCTTTTTATGATTTCAATTTTCTTGAATTTGGGGATACTTTGCTTGTGACCCAACATATGGTCTATTTTTGAATATGTCTTATGAGCACTTGAGTAGAATGTATATTCCCTGGCTTTCGGGTGAAGTGTTCTGAAGATGTCTATTAAGTCCATCTGATCTAGTGAGTCATTTAGGATTGCTGTATCTTTGCTGATTATTTGTCTAGAGGACTTATCCAGTGCTGTCAGTGGTGTATTAAAGTCCCCTACTATGATTGTATTGTTGTCGATGTCTCCTTTGATATCTTCCAGGAGTTTTTTTTATGAATTTGGGTGCTCCTGCATTGGGTGCATATATGTTTACCAGGATTATATCTTCTTGTTGTATTGATCCCTTTAGTATTATGAAGTGGCCTTCCTTATCTCTTGTTATGGCCTTCACTTTGAGGTCTATTTTGTCCGATATAAGTATTGCTACCCCAGCTTTCTTTTCCTTTCCATTTGCCTGAAAGATATTTTTCCATCCTTTCACTTTCAGTCTGTGTGAGTCCCTTCTAATGAGGTGGGTTTCTTGTAGACAGCAGATGTATGGGTCATGTTTTTTTATCCATTCAGCCACTCGATGTCTTTTGTTTGGAGCATTTAGTCCGTTTACATTTAAAGTTATTATTGAAAGGTACTTGTTTGTAGGCATTTCTGTTTTTGTGTGGCTGTTTTCTTTCTGAGCTTTTTATTTCTTATTTTTATACCAGTCCCTTTAGCATTCCTTGCATTGCTGGCTTGGTGGTGATAAACTCCCTTAGCCTTTTTTTGTCTGTGAAGCTTCTTATTTCCCCTTCAAGTTTGAATGATAGCCTTGCTGGATAGAGTATTCTTGGATTCAGTCCTTTGCTTTGCATCACTTTGTAAATTTCCGTCCATTCTTTTCTGGCCTGATGTGTTTCTGTTGAGAAATCATTTGACAATCTAATGGGAGATCCCTTGTATGTAACTTTCCGTCTCTCTCTTGCAGCCTGTAAGATTCTCTCTTTGTCCTGAACATTTGCCATGGTAATTATGATGTGTCTTGGTGTGGGTCTTTTTGGGTTCACCTTGTTTGGGACTCTCTGGGCTTGTGTGACTTTTTTCTTCCCCACCTCAGGGAAGTTTTCTGATATTATTTCTTCTAATAGGTTTTCTAATCCTTGTTCATCCTTCTGTTGTTCTGGTACCCCTATTATTCGTATGTTGTTTCGTTTCATGTTGTCCCAAAGCTCCCTTAGGCTCTCCTCCTGTCTTTTCATTTTTTTCTCCAATTGCAGTACGTTTTGGGTGTGTTTTGCTTCCTTGTCTTCTAAATCACTAATTCGGTCCTCCGCTTCTCCTAGTCTACTGTTGATACTTTCAATGGAGTTTTTCATTGCAGCTATATCACTCTTCATTTCTACTTGGGTCTTACTTAAGTTGTTGATTTTTTCATCTGTTTCTTCTAGCTTCTTGCTGAGGTCGATTTTTTCCTCCATCCGGTTTATGCACTCTAGGACCCTTATTCTGAATTCTTTTTCTGTCATGTTGCATGCCTCTGTATTACTTAGCTGCTTTTCTGGAGAGTCCTCCTTCTCTTTCCTTTGGGGGTTTCTTTGTCTACCCATGTTTGATCTCACTGACATACCTAGACGTTGAGTCGTTCAGTGGCTGCTCCCTTGGTGGCAGTGACTCCTTGGTCTGCGGTTGCTCTTCGGGCGGTTGCGGTAGCAGCTGCTCTTCAGTTGGCAGCAACTCCTCTGGTGGGTGCTGTTCACAGCTGTGGTGGCTCTTCTGGCTGGTGGGGCGAGGTTTCACGTACAGCTGCTGTTCCTCAGCAGAGGGTGTGGTGCTCAGGAGGTTGCTGTTGCTTGGATCTGCTGTGTTGATTTAAAGGCACAAAATACAACACAACAAGGCACCACGTACCAGGCACTATACACAAATATATTCACGATATTAATAACCCCAAATAAAGGTGACCACCTGAATTAAGAGAATTACGGGATAAGGAAGAAGGAAGAGAAAAAGAGAAAAGAGAAAAAAGAAAAGAAAATTAGGGACCAAAAAAAGGAGTGCAAAAATGAAATTGGGAAAAAGGAGGGGGGAAAGTAAAAGCGAGAAAAGAAAGGAAAAGAAAAAAAAAGAGCGAAAAGAGAGAATGAAGTGGAAGAGGGGAAGAGACTTTTTTATATGAGGAGAATACTCCTATAGAACAGCCATTAATCCCAACAAATTCCAGCAGCAGCTCCCTGGATATGAATGCAAACTAGAAACAACCAATAATATAACGATGAAAATAAAATGGAGAACACTAATCCCAAAATAAAATAAAGAGAAAATAAAATGGCACTTTAAAAAAAAATGGTAAAATGGTAGCAGTAATAATACTGGTTAAAAATAAGAAGGTAGTAATTAAAAGGGTAAAATCAGGTGATGGAAAAAAGAAGAAAGAAAAAAAAAGAAGAAGAAGAAAAGAAAAAAAAAGAAAAAAAATTGGTTTCTTAGTTAAAAGGTGAAAAAAGAAAAAAAAAATATTGCAGTAGTGAAGGTCCTTCGGTTCTTCTATTCTTCAGTGTGGCT
This sequence comes from Myotis myotis, assembly GCF_014108235.1. Lineage (NCBI taxonomy): Eukaryota > Metazoa > Chordata > Mammalia > Chiroptera > Vespertilionidae > Myotis > Myotis myotis. Next base: position 4,118,252 of record NW_023416317.1, read on the forward strand.
TGCCTTAGACCTGCCAGGTATTCAGGAGAGTGTTGAGTTACCCTGCGATACACTGTTCCTCTGTGTTGTAAACCACAGTCCTTATTTTAAAGCAAGCCGCATTTGTTTCCCAGACTGCCTTATTTTGTGTTTAGCAAAGAGTCAGTTTGTGGGTCAGCCTCTGGGTGGCAGTGTTCTGGGGTTGGCCTCTGAGGCTACAGGGCCTCTCTGTCCAGTGGAAGTTCACTGCCCAGAGCTGGCTGCGTAAGAGTTACCAGTGCTGTGTTGTTGCTGGGATTCCAGGTTGTATTCTTTAAATAACAAGGGCATTTTCTTTCCTGACTATACAATAATGATCAAAATCAGGAAATTTAATGTTGACACAAAACTAATTTAATCTGTCATCTATATTTAGAATTTGTTAATTGTCCCAATAATGTCCTTTATAGCTATATCTCTATGTATTTGTTGTATGTACTTACATTTGTATGTATGTATGTGTATGATTATGTGTATGTTCACATGTGTGTTTGTGTGTATGTGTATGTATGGGTGTATGTGTGTGGTGTGTGCAGTTCATTCTGAGGATAACTCTGTATGTATGTATTTTTCACCCAAGATCCAATGTAGGATCACAATTGCACTTAGTTTTTATGTGTCTATCCTTTATTTGAGAATATTCCTCATGTGTATGTGTGTATGTATGCATATATACATGCATGTATCTTACGTGTACACACACATATCTACTTGACACTTTTTAAGAATATAGAGCAATTCTGTTGCCAAATGCTCTCAAATTTAAATTAGTCTAACTTTAATTCATAATTAGTTTCAGGTTTAAGATTATTCTGTCGTACAATTTTAAAAGGAACTGGGATATTTCATCATTGTAGGCTTTTAGAATGACAATGAGAACTTGATGCTGTACAGATTGATGTGCAAGAAAATGGACATGAGCGAGATTCTGAGGGTGTTTATCTATAACGAGTAAATAACTATGTTCCCAAAGAGTAACCCTCTTAGGGAGTTGTCCCCTCTGGTAGTGCAGGCAAGTAGATAAAAAGAAAAGAAAGGTGAAGCCTCTGTATTTATTCCTTGGTAAGAAACCAGTGTGGGCAGCACCCTTCCTTGTGCGCAGCAGACATGGATTCAACACCCGAAGAAGGGTCCCCGCCTCGGCAGCTCAGTTACTTGGTACCAGGACACATGAACAGGCATTTGCTCCTGTTGTAACGGAGGGACTCTCTCCACACAAGGTGGGAGATGAAAAGGGTAGCCCAGCCTCCAAATGCTGAGTCTCTTTAATTCATTCTGAGAATTAGTGGACACTTTAACAATTTGTTTCAGTCTCGATATGGTCAGTGTTCTCTCATTGAAAATATTAGACAAGTGACTTTGGAAGCAGACTGGGAGGAAGGGCAGTGCTATTGCTGGGACACAGCAGAGAGAAATGAAATGACGGGAAGGAAATGCTTTCGGTTTCATGCACAACATTTTTGGTGGTATTGGATGTGCTAACATTTGGAAGTGACAAGAGTTACTCCTTTTCTGTAAGTGTCTAGGGTCTACGGTGGGACAAGCTCCAGGTTTTGTGTCTGGCATATGAGCCATTAGGTCACATTTCTTCACACTGATGGATCCATGTTTTAATGAATTGAAAAAAGAATCCCCAGTGGCTCTTTCTGTGTGAAGAAAACAAGATAAATATTAGCCAGGAAAGGTCAATTTGGTTTCCAATATTGTGGGGAGTTCATTATGGGTTCTGATAAATTATACTGTGTATTTCTTTCCGATAAGAGAAGGTCACATTGTGCTCTTGGGTGGACATCAGGACAAACATATTTAATAAAGTTGCGGTGTCTGGGAGATGAACACTGTCAGTGTTTTTGAATCCCTTATATTTATACAGTTACAGCCACTTTCCTCTGGTTGAGCTGATCCCTCACAGCCTCTCTCTCCTGCAGCCCCACAGGCCACATGCCTGCTACTGAACGTGTTCTCTAGGCAAACGTGCATTTATCTTCAGGGATGTCTACAGAGAGAAAAATCTCAGCTGTGCTTTGGGGCAGATTTGAATGGGCTAGGCAGGATTCTACAGTAAGTAGGCTTTGTGGCAAGAATAATTTTCATATTGTATTTGCAACTTTAACGTCTACTGACACACATGATTATTTCTCCTTGATCTCCACCATGGGAGGGACGCATTTAACGTAGCAACGTTAAGAGGGGTATAGTTTCACGGTCCATTTGTTGTTGTTGAGATGCCTTTGGTTTAGAACCATCTGAGTTCTCTTTGTAAGAATGTTTTTGCTGAGTAGCAAAGGTCTGTTAGGCCTGGGCACCAAGGGGGAGTGTCGAGTGTCAGTTCTGGTATTGACAATGTCCTTTGGACTTTGGTATGGTGTTTTCTACTGGAACCACTTGTGCCCTCTGCCTCCCATCAACACGTTTCCAAAAGCTTCCTTGCTGATGGCTTAGCACCGTGTTTGGGTTTATGTCTCGTAAAGCTAGCAGGTCAGATCTTCGTGCTGGCTCATCCACTATGTGTGCATGGCAGGTTGCCGAGCTCTTGGGAATGGATCATCCCCAATTCCATTTTCCACCCTTGGTTAAGGAAACGAGAGAGGGGAAATTTGCATCATGAATGGTTTTGGAGTCTCGGTCAAATTTTGAATGTCTTTGCTGTTGAGGGAACTTTTACTTTAAAATTGTATTCTGTTAGCTAATATGTGGCTAGTTAATGAGTGTGGAATTTTGTATACCGCCGCATACTTAGGACACGTCACAGATGTATATGTGCTTGGCTGTGTACCACTTGCCTGAAACTGCAGGCATAATTGTAAAAAACATTATTTTGCTACTGGAAATTTGTATCATTTCAACATAAAAACGCTAATGGCTTCCTGTTTTCTTTTTTTGAAATAGGTCTTCCAAGCTAAGATAACTATCTGGAACTGCAGAAATGGTTGGTCCTCGCTACAAATGGGAATTGTAGTCACTCCGAAATACATCCTGAAATAATTGTGTTTCCCTGGAACCAGAACTTATGAAGTGTCCAAGGTAAAATAATTCTAACACTATCTAGAGCTGATATCGTTACGAAGCACTAAGAATGTAGCAAAATGGAGTAGCCGAGAGTTGATGATTCTTTATAAAAGCCTTCCTTTACATTTAATTTTTGGGACTTTGGGGAATTATAGTTTTTTAAGTTTTAGTTCTCATCTTTGAAATTATTTCAGTTTGTAAAGCAGTGTCTGGCTGTTCAGTGGGGTGCGATTTTTAAGATAAACCAGTTTTGTTTCACGTTTGGAGAAAACGTTCAATGGAGAGAATTGAAGCTGAAGAAGCACAGTAGGTGAGAGGTTAGGAGTCCTTTATTGGGGGCCTGGATTAATGAATGAAATGCAGAATTGCTGAATTGTGGCCCCTCATCCCCAAGCATCTCTCTAGGAATCATGGCTTCATTAAGTCAATACTTGTTCTAGGCCCTGGGGCCTTGCTGCTACTCACCAGGAAGAGTCACCCACATAGGAAGGTGGAGCAGGGAACATCGCCCGAGACTGGAATGGCTGCTCTTGAGGCTTTTGATTTGGAATTTGTTGTTAGGGTCTTGCTGGGAAGACAGAACCTTTCTGAGGATGTGGGACAGAGAGAACTGAACTCAGGGAACTGGTTGCACATGTGACAGGAGAGTCGGGGAGGTCAGTCTGCAGATAGGGGGCAGCCCCGACCTTAGCAATAGTAGGAAGCTGCTCCCATCCCGGGGCTGGAGGAACCAGGAAGGAAGTGTTTGCCGCTCCTAGGGGAAGGGACCTTCAGTGGGAGCTGGCACATGGAGGAGAAACGCCAGCTCTTAGGTCCTGCCCAAGACAGAGGCTGCTTCAGAGGGAGACTGAGTCTCAAATCAGTGAGCAATATGATACCTTTTCAATAAGATCTATTTGACTAAGTTGTGAGAGGCAGGGAGAGGAAAGGAGAAGAGAGGAGAGGAGAGGAGAGGGAGAGGAGAGGAGAGGAGAGGAGAGGAGAGGAGAGGAGAGAGAGAGAGAGAGAGAGAGAGAGAGAGAGAGAGAAACGGACAAATGCTTGGCAGAGAAGGCTCCTGTAGATGTGGCCCCGGCCCCCGAGGCTGTGTTCCCTGCAGCGCAGAATCAGGGTCCTGGCTGAGGCTCTGTGCACCAGCAGGCGGTTCCTAGACCCGTCCTTCCTTCCAGGACTCCCTCAGGACCGTGCTCCCAGGGTTACCCGAACAGAGTCCAACCCCATGAGCCATGTCTTGGTTGAGTTTATACACCTTGTATATGAAGAGTGGGTTCCTTGGATCCACTGGGTAGATTATATTATCAGGGACCCCATGGCATCTGGGCCAGGCAGAGCCCAATACCACTGCAGTCTCCAATCCCAAGTGCCCTGACTTTTGTTTGAAAAAGTTAATTAAAAAAAGAGCAAATAAAAAGCTAATCGAGTTCTAATTTCCCTATAATATAAAAAAGGGCAGGAAATTGGGGGGTGGTGTGCATTTTTCCCCCATTGGGTTTATTTTTAACTCTTGGTTTAAATGTTGTTGTTTTTTGGTGTGCATTTTTTATAATTTCTTTTTATTTACTTTCCTGGGTTTGTTTTAGAAGAGACCACACAACCACATTTGTGAACTGAATTGTCTTTGAACAACTGTTTTGATGAAATTAATTAAGTTTATGTATTTATTTTGTCAGGTTTATTGAGATGTATTTGTCACATAACATTGTGTATGTTTAAGGTGTACAACGTGTCGCCTTGATGTCTGTGAACTGCAAAATGATGCCACCGTGGCATTAACTGCCTCCTCCATCCCTCCCACAGACCCTTTTATTGTGTGTGTGTGTGTGTGTGTGTGTGTGTGTGTGTGTGTGGTGAAGACGCTGAAGACCTCCTGTTTTAGCGGCGTTCACCTGTATGATACAGTGTCATTAGCTGTAATCCTCATGCTCCATATGAGATCCCAACACTTGTTCATTTCATCACTGGGACTTTAATCCCTACATCTCGCCCTTTCCCCACCCCAGCCCCTGCTAGCCACTCTCTGCTCTCTATTCTGTGGGTTTGTCTTTTTTAGACCCCACATATACGTGGTATCAAAGCGTATTTCTCTTTCTCTGTCTGACTTGTTCACTTAGCATAATGCCATCGAGGTCCATCCCAATCGAAGGCCTTCCTTTTCTCTCAGGGCTGAACAATATTCATACATATGTACATGCTCCGTCTTCTTTATCCATTCATCTGAGATGCCCATATGAAGTTCATTTCTACTCACCTGTACTTGCCCATGTTCCCACCAAACTTTGAGATTCGTTTAATCAGCTATGAGGCCAGTCTTCTAGGATTCATAGTCAACGAAACCAGGACAAAGTTCTTGGGCTGGGTGTGAACATTTCTGTGGTTTCTTTCAGGTGCAGAAACCTGTATAATTATTTGAATTCCCCCTCGCTGTGTAGCTTTCAAATCCTGTGATATAAAACGGTACGTGACCCCCGTGCTCTGTCAGGCAACCCGAGCTACACCAGGGGGATTCATAGAGACTTCGCACCCAGGCACGTTGCTAACCTGGAAAACTCTTAATTATAAAAGGTGTTTACTGAAAATTGGGTTACTGCACAGCGCAGATAAGGTGTGATTAGCCCTCAGCCCACCTCCCCTGGACCGTGCTTGCCAAGAGCCTGCTTCACGGGCTCGCCCTCTCTCTGTCCTTCTCCCTAGGATGAGAGTTTCTGGGAAGGCAGCCTGGCCACCGCACTGGCTCTTTCTGGCCTCCGTGTGGATCATCTGCTGTGAGCTGATGTCCGCCTCCAGCCTGCACCCCTGGGGACTCGCAGGTAGGCCCTTTACACCCATTATGTTCTGATGAGGCCACTTAAGAAAATCCTTTCAGAGTCAGAGTCCACCTTAGAACAGGTCATGGACAGGAGCTCTTGGTGACACGTGACTCACCTGAGGAAGCACGAAGCCCAGCGGAGTCAAGCATTTAAAGGTTTGGTGCTTAAGGAGTGTCATTCAGGCACCTTTGCTTTCCAGGCTTTCCTTCTCTCTTTGCCTTTCCTGACTATAGTTCCATTTTTGTAGTGATTTTTAAAAGAAATCCAAAAAAGCAGCAGCACTTTATTATTTTAGTAAGTATATGAAATTCATCTTTATTTTTAAAACAACTCATAAGTTTATTTATTTTAAATTAAAAAAAGTTACTCTTTCAATTACAGTTGACACTCAAGATTATGTGAGTTTCAGGTGTACAGTATAGAGGTTAGGCCAGGGGTGGGCAAACTTTTTGACTTGAGGGCCACAATGGGTTCTTAAAACTGGACCGGAGGGCTGGAACAAAAGCATGGATGGAGTGTTCGTGTGAACTAATATAAATTCAAAGTAAACATCATTACATAAAAGGGTACGGTCTTTTTTTTCAATAGTTTTATTCATTTCAAACGGGCCAGTTTGCCCACGGCTGGGTTAGACAGTTAAATAATTTAAGAAGTGGTTCCCCCGGTGAGTCTAGTACCCACCTGACGCCGTACACAATTATTGCAATATTACTGACTACATTTTTTATGCTTTATTTCACATTCCTGGGACTAGTTTGTAATGATCAATTTGTTATTCTTAATTCCTTCAGCTTTTTCACCCAGTCCCCCACCCCCCTTCTCCTCTGGCAGCCATCAAAAGATAGTTTGTTCTCTATCTTTTATTCGGTTTTGTTTGTTAATTTTGTTCTTTAGTTTCCAAATATAAGTGAAAGCATATGACATTAGTCTTTCTCTGTCCAACTTGTTTCACTTAGAGTAATACCCTCTAGGTTCATCCATGTTGTCGCACATTCTTTTGTTATGGCTGAGGGACACTCCATGTGTAAATGTACCGGCTTTTTTTTTATCTCTTCATCTACTGGTGGGCACTGGGGCTGTGGCCATGTCTTGGCCACTGTAAATGCCACTTTGGCAGCACTTCATTGGTGTGTATGTGTTCCCGCAGCCTCATTCGAAGGCAGAACATCTTTGTTATGAACTTAAAGTGTACGGGGCTCTAGCAAGGGAGCTTTCAGATAATTCAAGGCCCTTTCAAGATGTGGGGGGAAGATGATGGATGGTTTTTTAAAAAAGAAGAAAGAAAGAAAAGCAAAGAAAAGGACTGCCTCTTTTGCAGGGGACCTAAGTGGATTGTCTAAAATTTTAGAGACTCATTGTGAAAATTTCTAGTGAGACCCATGTTTATGCTTTGCTTATTTCTAAAGGAAGATTAATCAGTTATGCATCGCTCTCTCTGTGTTTCTCTCTGCCTTTTCTCGTTACATATATGTTTAAAGTGACACCGACTTGGAAACGCCCTAATAAATTGCATTTTCCTGAATAAGTTATATTTATCAGTAGACTCGCTGCCAGACACTTAATTGTCTCTGCTTTGGTTATTTGAGGTGACAGTCCCAGGCATGTTTTGACTTCTTAGTGAAAGAATGAAGCTTGAACCAAAATCCATGTAAGTGTCAAAACTATAAAGTCCTTCTTCAAAAGGTCTTGAATATGGAGTTTATTAGCTATCCTTACCCTCAAACATAGCTTTTTCCTTAGTTATTGTGAGAAATGCTCACCTATCCCAATTAAAAGAACAGACTTGGAGACAGAAGTATGACTAAAGTGAGGACTAGTAGATGAGGGGATAAAAAAGCTGTGGTACATTTACACACGGAGTGTCCCTCAGCCATAACAAAAGAATGTGCGACAATGTGGATGAACCTAGAGGGTATTATGCTAAGTGAAGTAAGTTGGACAGAGAAAGACAAATGTCATATGATTTCACTTATATTTGGGAACTAAAGAAGAAAATTAACAAAGCCAAATTAGTTCTCGAGAGCGGGTGTCGGCCGGTTATACAGGTACACCTGGGGCGGTGATCACAGCCTATTTTTCCCCAAGGTGCGAGAGTCCCTCCTCCAGTTCCTCATTGGTTAACAGTTTCCTCACATGTCACCTAGGTCTTGCTGTCTCCCATTGGGCCATTTAAAAATGGGCTGAGCCCTTTTCTAGTTGTCTCCACCTCCTCCTGTCTAGTTGAGGCAGGCGCCTGAGGTAGGGGCTGGGGGAGAAATCCACCATGATGCTGGCCCTTGTCCACCGTTCTTTGTTCTTACATCCTCTTCCCTCCTCCCTACATTCTGTTTGCCCTGGGGAAACTCAGTAACCGTTTCCATTAGATGTTGACTCTGCTGGAGATGGATCCCAGAGGCCTATTTCCTACAGTTATTATATTTTAAGTTAAGACATACTTTTAGGCTCAAAATGATTTTTAAAATCTCTCATGACTCAATTTTCACCCCTCAAGCTACAGTTTCAAGAAGACAAGAACAGTAATGATTGACATTTTAAGGAGTCAGCATATAGTCCCTACCAGTTGGCTGCTGCGAGGCGCCCCTAGCTGGTATTGTGCTGTGTGTTTCGATGAGCTGCTTCCCCAGGATGGAGTGCTTGGCGTCCTCAGTCTTACCTGTTCAATACACGTCTCTCTTCTTGGTGCTGCTGAGAGGCAGGCTGGTGAACAGGCCATTTCAGGGGAAAGGTTTTCAACGGCAGACTCCCGGAGGCCCAGGAACTGGGCCCGAGAGATTGTGCTGAGAGTGGCTGCAACTTGCAAGAAACAGAGGACACGGTTTAAGTTTTATGTGTGTTGCAGTCTTTGTTTCATACCAGAGCCCTTTGACTTTGGGGAAGGTAGGACTATAGGGATAAATACAAATGACGATTAGAATGATATACACCGTTAAGTGTGTAATAACACCATGTTTAAGGAAGCAGGACATATCTGACTCAAAATGCTAACCATCATCTGAGCCTTCAACTGGTTGTAATCCTTTTGCTATTGGAGGGTCTTGCTTGGATATGAAGGAAAAAATGCGTTATCTGCGAAGCACAGTAAAGCGAAGCTCAATAAAATGAGGCAATCTGTGTGTGTGTATGTGTGCATGTGTTTTATATGTGTGTACATGTGCATGCATGCATATGCACAAGTATATGCACACACATGTCCATGTGCATGCATGTATATATGCATATGTTTGCATGAACGTGCATGCATGTGTACATGTGCATGTATGTGGGCATATATGCACGTGTGTGTGCCAGTGTGCATGGGCATATATGTATGTGCACATGCACACATATATGTGTATATGTGCACATGCACGCGTACACATGTACATATATGTGCATGTGTATATGCACGCACACACATACACATATGTATACTTATACATGCATGGGTATGTGCATGCATGTATGTATGCATGCACATGTATGTGTATGTGTGAGAATGTGCATATGCATGTGTATGTTTATGAGTATGTATGAATGCATGTATATGTATATGTTTACATACATGCGAATGTGTACATGCATATGTGTGTATGAGTGTATGTGTATGCATGTGTACATGCATATATGTATGTCTACAGAATGTATCTATGCATGCATGTACACGTGCACGTGTGCATGCCATGTGCACACATGCATGTGCATATGTGCATGTGTATATATTTATGACTGTGCATGCATGCATGCATGTATATATGTTTGCACTGCATGAATGTGTGCATGCATACGTGCATGTGTGTATGAATGTATGTGTATATATGTGTGTGGATGTGTGTCTCTGCATGTATGTGTGTGTGTTTGTGTGTGCATGCATGTGTGTATGTGTATATGTTTGTATGTGTACATATGTATGTGTGCAGAGACTTATTGTAAGTCTGGCTCACACAACTATGGAGTCTGGGAAGTCTAATGATCTTCAGTTGCAAGCTGAGGACCCAGGAGAGCCCGCTATGTGGTCCCAGGGCCTGGGAGCTGGGAGTGGGTGGTGTAGAGTCCAGTCGGAATCTGAAGGCCTGAGAGTCGGAGTGCAGAGCTCCACCGTCAGAGAAGAGGTCGTTCTTCTTCCACCAGGTCCTCAGCGGATTGGATGAGGCCCAGCCACACCGGGGAGGCTCATCTGCTCACTCTGTCCACAATGCAAATGCTCACTTCTTTCAGAAACACCCCCACACACACCTGGAGATATTGATTAAGCAGATATCTGGGCATCCCATGCCGAGTCAGGTGGACACATAAAATTAACCGTCACCACTATCGTTCTAGAGAAAAGGAATGTGTGTACCCGTGTGTGTGTGCACATACATGTCTCCTTGCACCCTGTTCTGTACCTTGATTCCCCTCCCCCCATTTAACAATGGAGTTTGGGGATCTTTCCAGTTAGTACTTACAGATCTATGTCACTCTCTGACACGGCATAGTTGTCTGTTGTGTGGATGTGCCATAAATTACTTGATCTCTCCTAATTTTGGTGGACATTGGGCTTGTTACTGGAGTGGCACAAACATTTATTCCCTAACTTCAGTGAGGTCTCAGAAGTGAAGCCCTGAGTTCAGGTGCGTGGAAATGTGTTAGTGCGAGTCGGTGAATTGCTGTAACAGACCAAATCCACATAATGGCTCAAACAAAAGAACTTGTATTTTTTACGCTAGAGTGCTGGGTGGGGCCACTGGGAGGTCCCCCTCGACTGCAGTGCTGTGGGAGCCCACGTGGATGGAAGCTCGCTCATTTGCAACCTGTGGCGTCCATGGCTGTCCTGAAGTGGTCTCCATTGTAGCCAGCTGGGAGGGAAATGAGCAGGGAGGGAATGCCTGGGAGTGTTAATGAGCCCCTGGCCACACCTGAATGGGGGCGGATGGACAACACAGCTGTGGGCCCAGGGGAAGGGGAGGGCATGAATGTTGGTGAGCATCCCAACACCTCTGACATAGCAGGTTAACCTGTTACTAGGCCAGAGTGCTTTTGAACTTATTTATACTTCCACCAACAGTAGTACACTAAACCCTCAATTTTGCACACCTCTCTTTAACAGACTTTGGATTTAATGGACAAAATTTCTGGTTTGTAGGTCATGTGTGAAAATTAATACCCTGTTAATTTTAAAATGCTTTAATCAAGATTTGCGTTTAATTAAATTAGCAGGGTTTTTTTTTTGTTTTGTTTTTTGTTTGTTTTTAATTCACTCTTATTTTTAACACATTTTAGCAAATAGGCCATATGTTGGAAAAAACTGTAATAATTTCACCAACATAAATAAATTTTACATATCTACAACTATATCTGCATATTTAAACCCAAGAGTCACCATTAGTAAACGACGTGCAGGGAATGATCAGCACGTGAGCACACCACATCACGGTCATGGCGCTTGGTTCTGCAGTCACGTGGCGTGGCGTTCTGCAGCAGTTGTAATGCGTGCTGCTGAGGTTCCCACGTGCGCTACGCCCCAGGGAGTGCGTTTGTTTCCTCGCGGTGATTGGTGAGGCACAGATTTACTAGACCTATTCAGCATACATTTAAAACGACTGTAATCATATAGAAAACTTTTGTGAAATTAAACTTTTCATACATCATTTTAATTGCACAAACGTGTCAACATAAGTAAAAACAGGTAAACTAATTTATTAATTTTTTAACATATGCATTTGGAAAACCTACTTTATTACATAACGGACTTTCAGCTTTAATGGACACCCCCTACCCCGAATTAGCCCATTCCATCGAGGTTTTCCTGTAGTACAGTGCGGGTCCCACCATCAGTTCTGGATGCTGTCATGTTTATTTATTTATTTTTGCCAATATAGTAGTGTTTGATTTGTTTTTTTTTTTTTTTTACTGAAGTCTCCTTTAATGTGCTGGTGAACTGTTTGTTTTTCTTTGAGCTATTTATCCTTTATTCATTTTTTTCTCTTGCTCTATCCATTGTTTACGTATCATCTGGCCAAAGCTCTGTAAATGGAGGACAGGGAGTACCTTGATCATCCCTTCTTGTGCCTTCCTGCCCCTCCTCCCACCACTCCCATTCCAGGGAGGCTGTGTGTGTGTGTGCGTGTGCGTTCGCCTGTGTGTGCGTGTGTGTGTATGTGTGTGCTTGTGTGCGTGCGTGTGTGAGTGTATGCGTGTGCTTGTGTGTGTGTGCGTGTGTGTGATGGGAGAGAGTTAGGGGTGCTATACATTTTCTCTAATGACCTTCGGGAGAAGAAAGTCGTGACCCTCGCAGAGGCCAGGTGGTTTTCTTCCTAGTGCAGCGCTCAGCTGCTGGGAAGCTCAAGGGTCAGAATCCACTGGGGGCCGTGTAGCGAGACGCTGAGAAGCTCAGATTCTGACTTCACCGTGGTTGTCTCTGAGGGAGCCAGCTGCAGAGTCACCTGCGGAAGCTGGTGTGTGGTGTGCAGAGGTCCCCCACTGTCCCCAGGGCTTGTGGTCGGTGCTGGTCGGTTAAAGGAACAGTGGCCCAGGAGCCTTAGGTGGAGGCTTGTTGGATGCTTGGAGTAGAGGAATGGCTTGTTGATGGTTGTGCATAAACGAGCTATTTTACAACCCACCCTCTAAGACAGGGAGAGAAGGGAAGAAGGCGGGTTCCCTCTCAGTGTGAGGAGATGGAGTGTTCGGTATGGATTTCACTCTAGTTCAAGCATTAAAAGGCAAAACAAAAGCAAAGCCTGCCCAGTTTCACAGGTTGGTGGTGGGAATCGTTCTTTAAGGTAAATGGCAGTGATAAACCTGCCCAGGAGTCCAGAGGTAGTATTTGTGAGGAGTGAGAAAACACAATAGTCTCTGTTGTTTTTAAAATTCTACTTGACATATGACTGGTTTGGAGACCACATGGACTTCTTAGCCTCAAACTATCGATAAGGTGAAGGGGCCAGCTGGTAGGTTAATTTCTTTTAAAGGAAGCCAGAGTTAACTCATTTCCTCAGCTAGCAATTTGCCCTTTATTCCTTTTTTCCCTTTCTTTTCCCTGTAACCAGAATATTTCCCCGCAAGAGGGCAGCAAACATAAGGAAGTGAAAAGATGCTGGCAATTTCAGAACCGTGAGCCATGCGGAATCAGTCATTTAGGGATCTGTCTGTGTGAAAACTTCACTTGACGGAGACATGATGTGTTTTGGACACGATGCACCCCACACCCCTGAGATCTATCCCTGGGAACATTGGCGTTTCAAAAATCCCTTCTCCCCGCCCCCAACAGAATCGAAGCTACTTTTCTGATGTGGCTGAGAGAGCTGGGGACTTGGGTGCTGTGGTTTACAAGTTCCTTTCAATAGTTCAGCTTCCCAGGAGCCTTCATATGACCTGGTCTGGCATGCTTCAATTCCACCAAATGCCCTGGTGCCTCGCTACTATTTGGTATAATCTATTTTGGGGTAAAGTCTCCCTTTTAATGTATTCTATCCAGGTGTAAAGGCCCTGTAAACCTGGAGACACTTGGGAATGAGGCAGTAAATGGAATCAGGAAGTGGACCCCAAGAAACAGACATAATCCTGCTTCTGCACATCCTGCTGTGTGTCCTTGTCTAGGCCACTGAACCTTCTCTGAACCTGCTTCATCTGTAAAAACAATCTCTTTATGTGCTCTGCCTTCTCCTTTTGGTAGAGGCTCGTTTCTATGCAGGTTCTGTACTGTTTAAATTCATGGACACTTAGGTTTTATATTTTCTCTATTATAAATGACAATGCAAAATATGAATGCTGTGATTGTGTGTTTTGGTGCACTGTGTTATTTTGAACAGGACAAATTATTTGTAGAGTGGCTTTGCCTCCAACTTCAGGGTGTTTCTGTCCCGTCTAATGGCTAAAATTTTGTAGGAATCCTGTAGATACTTTTGATTGGAATGATTATGTTAGCCCTAATTTTCCATAAGAAACTTCTATTTCTTTCAAAGACAACAATTGGGTGGGGAACATAACTTCTATAGGTTTGTGTGAGGCTTAAATGTGATGTGTTATTTGTGAAAACTTCAACTAATAAAGCTGCACGTGTAAGCTGCTCTTTTTACTTAGCGGACTAAAATGAATTGTACTGTTACAGATGGTTTTGAAAAATGATCTGCCTGCATTGACAGGGCTCTGCCAGCAGGGGGCGGGCAAGGCTTGGAAGAGCTAAACGGCAAGAGGCAGGGCCCTGGTGTATTGCAGGGGTGTCTGGAAGAAGCCTGGGCACCACACATGTAATTTTAAGCGTTCTATCACCAATTCAAAAGGAAAAAGAAGCAGGTGAAGTTAATTTCACTAATATATTTTATTTATCCTAATCCGAAATATTTCAGCGTGTGGCACTGGGCCCATGCAGCTGGAGGCTGCAACACCAGCTAACAATTGGGCTTTCGCATTACTTTCTGAAAGACTAGAACGAGTTATTTGATTCATGGGCCAGTCATAGGGCGCAATGTCTTATATCCCTTCATTTTACTTATTTTTTAAGGTCACTTTTTAAAAACTAAATGACTACTTACAAATTTAGGGAAAGTGCAGGCACGTGGAGTTTGTGGTGATGGTTCCTAGTGAACTGCCCATGCGCTCATTTTTTGCAAAAACGTATTTTTAGAGAGAAATGGCAAAATAACTCGAAATAGTGTGTGTAATCTCTGTTTAAGAAGAAGGGAAAGGAAAGAGTGTCCGAGGTGTTAATGCTTGGCTTCTCATCTCAGCTGCAAGTTCAAGGCCTGGTGCTGTGACCAGGCCGGGGTGCGGCGCATCTGACAGTGAGCGGCCCTGTGGCTTTCTCCCGGGAAGAAAGGCGGTTTCCCGGCGGGAGTGAGGAACCCCAGTTACTGCCTGAGCCTGAGCCTGAGCCTGAGCCTGAGCCTGAGCCTGAGCCCTCCTGCAAGCCCACGTGCTCCGCCGTCACCGAGTGAGAGCAGGCCTTGGGGAGTTCTCTGGGCAGTTAGGAAAAGGTGCCCTTCCCCTTGAGAAGAGCATTCCTCTTTCTTCCCTCAAGCCACGAACTTCCACTCCCGTAAACAGAGCCTACAGTTCGGGCTTTAAAAAGCCATGGCCAGCCCTGCCGGCATGACTCAGTGGTTGAGCATCGACCTATGAACCAGGAGGTCACGGTTCGATTCCCGGTCAGGGCACAGGCCCGGGTTGTGGGCTCAATTCCCAAAAGGGGGCGTGCAGGAGGCAGCCAATCCATGATTCTCTCTCATCACTGATGTTTCTATATCTCTCTCCCTCTCCCTTCCTCTCTCTAAAATCAATAAAAATATACTAAAAAAAAAAAAAGCCATGGCCAACATCACATGTGAATGTCAGCGCAGTACAAGGAAACCAAACCTCTGTCTCATGCCAGGGAAGTAAACTCATAGGCAAAATGGTGCAGGAGGGGTCGCGGTGGCGCAGGAAGAGCAATGAGGTTTGGTGTCTTAGGTGTTGCCTTGATGCTTACAATATTTTGGCCCATATAGTGGTCTCCAAACAGCACCCTGCAAATTCCTTCTTCCTCCTCCTCCTCCTCCTTCCCCTCCTCCTCCTCCTCCTCCCCCTCCTCCTCCTCTTCCTCCTCCTCCTCCTCTTTCTCCTCTTTCTCCTCCTTCTTCTCCTTCCTTCTTCCTTCTTTTTCCTCCTCCTCCTTCTCTCCCTTCTTCGCCTTCTTCTCCTTCTTCCTTCTTTCTCCTCCTCCCACTCCTCCTCCTCCTCCTCCTCCCCCCCCTCCATTATTATTCCTCACCCAAAAAAATTTCTCCATTAATTTTTAGAGAGAGTGGAAGAGAGAAAGACAGAGAGAAACATCGATGTGAGAGAAACACATCAATTGGTTGCCTCCTGCATGAGCCGCGACCAGGGTCCCGGCGGGAGAAGAGCCTGCAATCGAGGTACGTGCCCTTGACACGAATTGAACCCGGGACACTTTGGTCCACAGGCCGATGCTATATCCACTGAGCCAAACCAGCTAGAACTGGAGATATTATTATTGAAGCGGCACTCAAAAACCCAGTAAAAAGGATGAAATGATTGTGCGAAGACTGTGCACAAGTTAAAAACAATCCCACTCCTAGTGCCGTGTGCCATCATGCTTATATGTTAGGGACTGTCTGCAATCAGATAAGCACTAGAACCAATTTAAAGTGGGCTGGGAGGGCGCAAGGGTGGTGGGCCTCTCCAGCTGGGCGCACTCCTCCATCTCTCACCGGCTGTGGAGAGAGTACTGGGACCCCAGAGCTGGCAAGGGGACAGTAGAGAATGTGGTTGCAGGAAAAAGAATATGAGCATGAAATGAAATAAGTGAATGGATCCACAGTGTTGTCAGGAGCTGCTCACTTCTCTGTAGTTTGTCCCTCACTTTGCACAGCAACCTGCAGAAGGCTGACGATTAATACAGTAAGCAGGGCTGTGGGGGACTTGGACAACTTGAATGGTTGGGAATGGAGCGCAAGGTTAAGGTTTGTGTCTTCTCCCCTTAAAGCAAACACAGGTATAGACTTCATTCTTTGGAACACATTTGCAAGGGATGGTGGGAGTCATTTCTTTCAAGAGGAGCTTTTTTTAAAAAATTATGTTTTTATTGATTTCAGAGAGGAAAAGAGAGGGAGAGAGCTAGAAACATCAATGATGAGAGATAATCATTGATGGACTGGAACCTGCAACCCAGGCATATGCCCTGACTGGGAATTGAACCTGTGACCTCCTGGTTCATAGATCAATGCTCAACCACTGAGCCACACTGGCCGGGCTTTGAAGCCTAGTTGGATTTGAGCCAGAGAAGTTGCTATTTTCTCACAGGCGGACCAGGGGTGGGCAGTGACTTCTAACTGGGGATGTTGCATGTGTTTGACCTGTTGCTGGTCAGTCACATCCGATAGGGAGCAATCACTGTATATAAAGTGAGAGAGCAGCATTAACCATTTTTCTAGTGTGTGTACTTTTAGGGCACTGTGTAGAAACCTGAAATACCCAGTGTGACTGCTTCAGCATTTAGGTCGCCTGATGTGTGAGTGTGTGTGTGTGAGTGTGTGTGTGTGTGAGTGTGTGTGTGTGTGAGTGTGTGCGTGCGTGAGTGTGTGTGTGTGTGAGTGTGTGTGAGTGCGTGCGTGTGTGAGTGTGTGTGAGTGTGAGTGTGTGTGCGTGTGTGTGAGTGTGTGTGAGTGAGTGTATGTGTGTGTGTGAGTGTGTGTGTGAGTGCGTGCGTGTGTGTGAGTGTGAGTGTGTGTGCGTGAGTGTGTGTGGTGTGTGTGTGTGAGTGTGTGTGAGTGTGTGTGTGAGTGTGTGTGAGTGTGTGTGTGAGTGCGTGCGTGTGTGAGTGTGTGTGCGTGAGTGTGTGTGTGGTGAGTGTGTGTGTGGTGAGTGTGTGTGTGTGTGTGAGTGTGTGTGAGTGTGTGTGAGTGTGTGTGTGAGTGTGTGTGTGAGTGTGTGTGAGAGAGTGTGAGTGTGTGTGTGTTCCAGTCTTTTCCTGGAGAAAAGATCTGTTTGGTCTCTGGGGTGGGGGTGGGGCAGGAGGCTATCGGCCACCTCTTCTACCCTGCGCTGTGCCTCTTGACGGTGTTTCCAGCGAGCCTGGCTTTTGACTCTGCGTGCTGCCCGGTGGAACTGAACTGTTTCCTAAGTGGCTAAAACCTTAATTTGAACCCTATTAATTTTAGAATTTGTGATGATCCTGAGATGATAGGCTGACATTTACCCATGTGCTGTCTGTGAAAAGAGACTTGCTTTGCAAATAAACAGTGTAAATATGTTTGCCTGGGACCTGTTTAAGTTATCTTCAGAAATTGTCAAGTGCCTTGGAAGCATTTATTTAACATGAAATTAAAATGCTTGTGCCTTTGCTCTGTGAATTCCTATCTGTGTGAGCTAGTGAATAACAAAATTACTTAAGCTCTCTGGGCACCAACCAAGTCTGTTAATCCTGAAAACTGGTGTAACATCCCCTATTGGTGTAAAAACATCTGAAAATGTTTTTGTGAGGTTTAAATGAAATTGTTTACATAAAGAGTTTGGTGTTATGTTTGGGACTTAATACTTTGATTTTAATTAATTAACTAATTAAAAATTTTATCTTTATTATTAAAAGTATTACAGATGCCCCCTTTTTGCCCCCATTGACCCCCCTCCACTCCTGCTCCCACCCCCTCTCCAGGCCCTCACCACACTATTGTCTGTGTCCATGGGTTATGCATATATGCATATCACTTCTTTGGTTAATCTCTTCCTGCTCCCACCTTCCCTCTGAAATACATCTGTCTGTTGCATGCTTCAATGCCTCTGGTTCTATTTTCTTAGTCAGCTTATTTTGTTCATTAGATTCCAAAAATAAGTGACATCAGGTGATACTTGTTTTTCTCTGTCTAGCTTATTTCACTTAGCATAATACTCTCCGGGTCCCTCCATGCTGTCTCAAAGGGTAAGAGATCCTTCATTTTTACTGCTGCATAGTATTCCATGGTGTAAATGTACCACAGCTTTTTTATCCACTTATGTACTGATGGACACTTGGGATGTTTCCAGATCTTAGCTATTGTAAATAATGCTTCTATGAATACAGGGGTGGGTATAAGTATTCTTTCTGATTGGTATTTCAGAATTCTTAGGGTATATTCCTAGAAGTGGGATCACTGGGTCAAATGGCAGTTCCATTTTTAATTTTTTTAGGAAATCCACACTGTTTTCCTTAGTGGCTGCACCAGTCTGCATTCCCACCAGCAGTGTATTAGGGTTCCTTTTTCTCCACATCCTGGCCAGCATTTGTTGTTTCTTGATTTATTGACAATCACCATTCTGGCAGGTGTGAGGTGATACCTCATTGTTGTTTTAATTTGCACCTCTCTTATGATTAGTGACTTTGAGCATTTTTTCATATGTTTCTTGGCCGTTTGTATGTCATCTTTGGAGAAGTGTATTTAGGTGTTCTGCCCATTTTTAAATTTGATTGTTTGTCTTTCTTTTGTTGAGTTGTATGAGTGCTTTATATATTTTGGAAATTAAGCCTTTATCAGATGTTTCATTGGCAAATATGTTCTCCCATATAGTAGGTTCCCTGTTCATTTAAATGCTGTTTTTTTTTTTTTTCCTGTGCAGAAGCTTTTTAGCTTGATGTAGTCCCATTTGTTTATTTTTTTCCATTGTTTCTCTTGTCCTAGGTCAGTGGTCAGCAAACTCATTTAGTCAACAGAGCCAAATATCAACAGTACAACGATTGAAATTTCTTTTGAGAGCCAAATTTTTTAAACTTAAACTATATAGGTAGGTACATTGTTATTAACTTAATTAGGGTGCTCCTAAGCTGGCCTTTGCTAAAAACGTCCTCAATCTGATTCCAACTCTCCCATCCACACTCATCTTGTATACTTGTTTCAGGTAGACGAGTGTGGATGGGAGAGTTGGAAGGGGTCAACCTCAGCAAATGTACCTCAAAACAATGTACCTCCCCCTCACTGCATATCCCACGGCCCGCCTGAGCCGTGTCTTCCGTCGCCCGAACAACCAACACCCCCCACTTCTTCTAACGCCACTTCTTCAAAATAGACTCTCCCAGGCCGAAAACTGACTTCTGCGCATGTGCTATGAAGTTTCAATCACACTGTACGTGTGTGCCCGCACGTGGTATTTTGTGGAAGAGCCACACTCAAGGGGCCAAAGAGCCGCGTGTTGCTTGCGAGCCGTGGTTTGCTGACCACTGTCCTAGGTGATGTATCTGTGAAAATTCTGCTATGTGAGATGTCTGATATTTGTTGCCTAAGTTTTCTTTTAGGATATTTATGGTTTCATGACTTACATTTTAAGTCTTTTATCTATTTTGAGTTTATTCTTGTGTATGGTATAAGTTGGTGGTCTAGTTTCATTTTTTTGCATGTACCTGTCCAATTTTCCCAGCACCATTTATTGAAGAGAATGTCTTTACTCCATTGTATGGTCTTGCCTTTATTGTCAAATATTAATTGAGCATAATGGCTTTGGTAGATTTCTAGGTCTTGGTTCCTTTCCATTGATCTATATGCCTGTTCTTGTGCCAGTATCGGGCTGTTTTGATTACAGTGGCTTTGTAGGATAACTTGATATCTAGTATTATGATCCCTCCAACTTTGTTCTTCTTTCTCCAGTTTGCTGTGGCTTTTCTGGGTCTTTAATGGTTCTAACATAACTTTTTGGAGTGTTTGTTCTCTATTTGTGAAATATGACGTTGGTATTTTAATTGGGATTACATTGAATTTATACATTGCTTTGGGTAGCATGGACATTTTAATGATGGTAATTCTACCAATCCATGAACATGGTATACTCTTCCACTTGTTTATATATTTTTTTCAATGTCCTGTAGTATGGGTATTTCTGGGTATGGGTATTTTACCTCCTTGGTTAAGTTTATTTCTAAGCATCTTAATTTTTTTTTGTTGCAATGGTAAATGGGATTGTTTTTAGTTTCTCTTTCTGAGAGATCATTCTCATCATTGGTATATAAAAATACCAAAGATTTCTGGGTGTAATTTTGTATCCTGATACATTGTCTAATTCATTTATTATCTCTACTAGTGTTTTGGTAAAGTCCTTAGGGTTTTCTCTGTACAATATAATGTCATCTGCAAATAAGGAAAAGTTTACTTCCTCCTTTCCAATTTGGATGCCTTTTATGTTTTTTTCTTGTCTGATTGCTGTGACTAAGACTTCCAGTACTATGTTCAATAAGAATGGTGCAAGTGGACATCCCTGTCTTGTTCCTATTCTTAGGGGGAATGCTTTTAGTTTTTGCCCATTGAGTATGATGTTTGCTGTAGGTTTATCATATAGGGCCTTTATTATGTTGAGATATGAGCCCTCTAGGCCCCCTTTGCTGAGAGTTTTTATCAAAAATGGGTGTTGGGCCTGGCTGGCGTGCTCAGTGGTTGAGCATTGACCTATGAACCAGGAGGCCACAGTTCGATTCTTGGTCAGGGCACATGCCCGGGTTACAGGCTTTATCCTGAATCGGGGGCGTGCAGGAGGCAGCCAATCAATGATTCTTTCTCATCATTGATGTTTCTATCTCTCACTCCCCTTTCCTCTCTGAAATAAATAAAAATATATTTTTAAAAAATGGGTGTTGGATTTTATTGAATGCTTTTTCTGTGTCTATTGATATGATCATGTTATTTTTGGTTTTCAATTTGTCTATGGATGTATCACATTTATTGATTTGTGAATATTGTACCAGCCTTGCATCCTTGGAATAAATCCCACTTGTTCATGGTGTATTGATCTTTTTAATATATTTCTGGATATTTTGTTGATGATTTTAGTATCTATGTTCATCAATGATAATGGTCAGTAATTATCTTCTTTTGTAGTGTCTTTATTTGGTTTTGGGCTTAGGATAATGCTCATAAAAAGAGGTTAGGAGTGTTCCTTGGAATAATTTGAGGAGGATAGGTGTTAGTTCTTCTTTGAATGTTTGGTAAAAGACCTCTGTGAAGCCGTTTGGTCAGGGTTGTTTTTTTTTTGTTTGTTTGTTTGTTTGTTTTGTTTTGTTTTAATACTGCTTCAATTTCATCAGTTGTTATTGGCCTATTCAGGTTTTCTGATTCTTCCTGACTCAGTTTTGGGAGATTGTGTTTTTCAAGGAATTTGTCCATTTCATCTACATTGTCCAGCTTGTTGGTATATAGTTGTTCATAGTATTTTCTTACAATCCTTTGTATTTCTGTGGTTAGTTGTTACTTCACCTCGTTTGTTTCTGATTTTATTTATATGGGTCCTCTCTTTTTGTTTCTTGATGATTATTGCTGAATGTTCACCAATCTTGTTTATCTTTTCAAAGAACCAGCTCTTGGATTCAGTGATCTTTTTAATTTTTTTTATAGTCTCTATGTCATTTATTTCCACTCTGATCTTTTTAAAAAAATGTATTTTTATTGATTTCAGAGAGGAAGGGAGAGGGAGAGAAAGATAGAAACATCAATGACGAGAGAGAGTCATTGATTGGTTGTCTATTCCATGCCTCACACTGGGGATTCAGCCCTGACTGGGAATTGAACTGCGACCTCCTGGTTCACAGGTTGACGCTCAACCCCGAGTCACACCTGCTGGGCTCCACTCTGATCTTTATTATTATTTCCTTCCTTTTACTTACTTTGGGTTTTTCTTGTTCTTTTTCTAATTCTTTTAGGTATAGTAGTAGTTTATTAGAGCTTTTTCTTATTTCTTGAGGTAGGCCTGCAATGCTATGAACTTCCCTCTCAGGATTGCTTTTGCTGTGTCCCATAGACTTTGGGTTGTGTGTGTTCATTTTCATTCATTTCCAGGAAGTCTTTTCTTTCTTTCTTGATTTCATTAGTAACCCATTCATTATTAAATAACATGCTATTTAGCCTCCATATGTTTTTGTGTGGTTTTATGGTAATCAATATCTAGTTTCATGCTATTGTGATCCAAAAAGATGCTTGATATGCTCCAAGTTCAATCCTTTTTAACTTGTAGAGTCTTATTTTGTGTCCTAACATGTGGTCTATTTTTGAGAAGGTCCCATGTGCACTTATGGAGAATGTATATTCTGCAGCTTTGGGGTGAAATGTACTGCAAATGTCAATTAAATCCATCTGGTTTAGTGTGTCATTTAAGGTCTCTATTTCCTTGTTTATTTTTTGTCTGGAAGATCTATCCAGTGATGTCAGTGGGGTGTTAAATTTCCCTTTGACTGTATTGCTGTCAATCTCTCCCTTTAAGTTCTCCAAGAGTTTATTTATTTATTTATTTATTGATGTGCTCCTCCTATATTGGGTGCATATATGTTTACCAGGGTTATATCTTTTTGTTTTATCTATCCCTTTAGTATTATGTACTGGCCATCTTTGTGTCTTTTTATGGCCTTTGCTTTGAAGTCTATTTTGCCAGATAGAAGTATTGCTACTCCTGTTTTCTTTTTCTTTTCCATTTGCATGGAAAATTTTTTCCATTCCTTCACTTTTGTCTGTGTGCTTCCTTTTTTCTGAGATCTCATGTAGACAGCATATGTACGGATCATATTTTCCTATTCGTTCAGACACTCCGTCTTTTGATTGGAGCATTTAACCCATTTATATTTAAGGTTATATTGCTAGGTACTTTTTATTGCCTTTTCACCCTTTATACCTGTGTTTCTCTCTCTCTCAATATCTTCTTCATCTTAAAGCACTCCCTTTAATCTTTCCTGCAATGCTAGTTTCGTGGTAATGTACTCTTTTAGCCTTTTTTTGGGAAACTCCTTATTTCCCCTTCAATTTCAAATTATTGCTTTGCTGGAGAGAGTAGTCTTGGATTCAGGTCCTTGTTTTTCATTCCTTTGAATACTTCATGCCAATCCCTTATGGCCTGAAGTGTTTCTGTTGTGAAATCAGCTGGCATTCTAATGGATACTCCCTTGTAGGTAACTTTTGACTCTTTTGCTGCCTTTAAGATTTTTTCTTTGTCTTTAGTGTTTGACATTTTGATTATGACATGCCTTGGATTGGGTCTCTTTGGGTTCAACTTGATTGGAACTCTCTGTGCTTCCTGAATTTGTGTGACTTTTTCCTTCACCAGGTTAGGGAAGTTTTCTGTCATTATTTTTTTAAACAGGTTCTCTATTCCTTGGTCATTTTCTTTTCCTTCTGGGACCCTTTTGATGTGAATGTTGTTATGTCTCATGTTGCCCCAAAGTTCCCTTAAACCAGCGGTTCTCAACCTGTGGGTCGCCAACCTGTGGGTCGTGACCCCTTTGGGGGTCGAATGACCCTTTCACAGGGGTCACCTAAGACCATCGGAAAACACATATGTAATTGCATATTGTTTTTGTGTTTAATCACTATGCTTTAATTATGTTCAATTTGTAACAATGAAAATACATCGTGCATATCAGATATTTACATTACGATTCATAACAGTAGCAAAATTACAGTTATGAAGTAGCAACCGAAATAATTTTATAGTTGGGGGTCACCACAACATGAGGAACTGTATTAAAGGGTCGCGGCATTAGGAAGGTTGAGAACCACTGCCTTAAACTACCCTCCTGGTTTTTAATTCTTTTTTCTTTTTGCTGATCTAATTGGGTATTTTTTCTACCTTCTCCTCCAAGTCACTAATTTGATCTTTGCCTCATTTTATCTACTTTAATTCCTTCCAGTGTATTTTTGATGTCAGACATGCATTCTTCATTTCCATCTGATCCTTATTTATGGTTTCTATTTTTTGTTTCATACTGTTGTAGTTTCCACCAAGTTTCTTGAAATTCTAAATTATGTGAGCATCCTTATAACCATTACTTTGAATCCATATCTGATAAGTTGCTTCTCTCCATTTCATTTAGCTCTTTCTGGAGTTTCCTCCTTTTCCTTTTTTGGGGGGTTGTTTATTTGTATCCCCATTTTTGTTGTCCCATTTCATTTGTTTCTATGTAGTAGAGCAAATTGCTATGCCTCTCAGTCTTCTTGGAGTGGCTTGTATAGTAAATGTTTTGTGGGACCCAGTGGTGCAGTCTCTTAAGTCCCCTGAGTTGGGTGCTCCAGGAATATTCCTTGTGTGCATTACTTGGGCTCTCCCATTGTAATTGGGTCCTGAATGCTATTGTCGCTTTCGTGGGAGGAATGATTTTACTTTCTTAAATGGTATAATTGACAAACAGTAAACTGTACATATTTAAAAGTGAAAAATTTGTTGTTTAACATATATTGATATACACACATATATATTATATGCCTCCATGAAACCATCTCCATGATCAAAATAATGAGTATACCCATCACTCCCTAACATTTCCTGTGCATTTTTGTGATCAGTCCTTTTTGTCCCTCCCTCTCCCATTCATGTTCAACTACAGATCTTTCTGTCATTATAATTGAGTTTGTGTTTTCTAGAATTGTGTTTAAATGGAATCATATAGTATGTATTCTTCTTGTGTTTGATTCTTTCCACATAATTGTTTTATGATTCGTGCATGGTATTACATGTATTAATAGCTTATTTTCATTGCTGAGTAATATTCCTTCATGTGCCACACTACTCATCCATTCACCTGGCATATGGGGTGTTTCCAGTGTTGGGTATTACAAATAGAGCAGTTGTGAACATTTCGTGTAGGTGCTTACATGGACCCATGCTTTCCTTTCTCTTAAGTAGAATACCTATGGGGCAGAATGGCTTGTTCATATGTTAGGTGTATGTTGACTTTATAAGAGGCTGTCAAACTGTTTTCCAAAGTGGTAACATCAACCCACACTACCACAGACATGCATGCGACCTAGTCCTTCATATTCTTCCCAGCACCTGGTATGATCTGTATTTTTAATTTCAGCCATTTCAATAGGTGTTTAGTGATAACACATGTTGGTTTTAATTTGCATTTCCCTAGTGAATAATGACATTGTACATCTTTTTGTTTGATCGTCTGTATGTCTGTGGTGAAGTGTCTATTCAAATTATTTGACTGGTTTTTAAAAGTTGAGTTATTTTCTTAATATTGAATTTTGAGAGTTCTTTATATACATATTCTTGATAAAATTCTTTATTGGATAAATGAATTGCAAATAAATTTTCCTAGTCTGTTTCGTCTCTTAGCAGAGTCCTTTGAAGATCAGAAGTTTTTTGTTTTGATGAAATCCAGTATACCAATTTCTTCTTTTTAGGTATTATGCTTTAGATGTCTTAGAACTCTTTGTCCCTAACCCAAGGTCACAGAGGTTATTTTCTATTAATTGTTTTAGTTTTAGGCTTTACATTTAAGTCTGTGATTCATTTTGAGTTAATTCATATATATGATGTACTAATGCATTTTTAGTAGGTAAAAAGCATTGCCCATTATAAATTCTCCATTTGTTATTTAGGTGAAGTTGCTGAGAGAACTTGAAAATAACAAAATCATAGACTTACTTTTAAATAACTTAGGTATTTTAATGAGCCAGACTGAAAGTTCCACACTAATTAGTGTGAGTTAGTGAGTTAAAATAAAGGTATTCGCTAATTTAAACAACACAGCTTTTCAGATAAGACTATTTTAAACAGATCACATTTGTACATCTCTAAATAATGAGAAGAATGCCAGTCTGGAAGCCAGGAGACCAGCTCTTCTTCAGACTTAGACAATAACTAGTTCTGTAGAGCATGACAGATTACAGTGATAAATTGTTTAATGTCTTAGCCTCAGTTTGTACAGCAGTAAAACACAGAGGTTTAGATGAGTTTTTAAGTTCACAATGTGTAGATCTGCCCATGAGGGGTGGGTAGATTCTTACAGTTCCTCATATCCACCTTGGTACCAGCAATGGACTAGATTGTCCCTCATCTGTATTTGTCTCATTTTTCAAGCATGTGTTGTTGATGGCATTTTGATGGAGAAAATATAAATTAACTTGAAAGGGCTTTGATTTCTATTAATGCTGTGTCATTTATGCATTTTTGTAATCAAAGAGTACAATGGTGCAACCACTGTCTGATTGAAAATATACTGTGAACTTTATTCTTACTAGGAAAATGTCTTCTTACTCATGTGCGCTGGGGAACCTCCAGCTGGATGAGCTTCTGCTAAGGCTCGGTCAAGCTTTGAGGTCTGACTGTGGCTAGTGGGTTTCAGCATTGCTCAGATGCCAGTTTGTCCAGACGATTCCAGCCCAAGATGACTAAATGACTGGCCTTTGCCCCATGGCTCCTACAGTGTCCCTCACTCTGCTCTGTTTGTGCTGCTGATGGCTTGGAGGGGGCACGGTGGAAGAGTGATGACGTCACTATTAGAATGTAGTTGTAGCTCAGGCCCTCCTGAAGAGTAGAGCTGGAATCCTTCTCCATGAATATCCTGTAATATGTGCTAGCTTGGAAACCCTCAGGAATGTGTTAATAAACGTGTTGATTAGGGCAAAAAGAAACATTCCTGTAAGGACTGCCATGGTCCATAAGCTGCTATGGCCTATTTTCAGTAAGAGCTCTATGTCTACATACACACATGCACACTCCATAAGTGATATTTACAGATTGCTTGGGTTCTTAACTTAGACTGTTCTAATGTAAATGATGTCTTCTGCAATGTTTCTGAGTTTTGTTTTATGCATTTTTGTACAATATTAGTTTTGAGAGGAAGTTTGTAGGTTTCACTGTGACATAAAAAGATGAACATTTGCTGTGGGAATCAGGTGACAGTCACAGATGCCATGATTTCCTGGTGAATCCCACCCGCTTGGGGAGAGAAGAGTAAATGAGTGCTTAGGAACTTCCAGGTGGGGTGTCTTGGCTGAGGGCATAGAGCTGGGCCCAGGGCAGGTGGGCGGAGCCCTTCAGGGAGGGTCCTGGCACAGGTCCTCTCTTCTGTTCGGGTCCTGCGTGGAGCCTGTGCATCAGTCTCTCCCCACTGGGTGCGCATGTCTTTTGTAGCCTTTACCATTGAATAAGAAAATGATTTGTGTCTCCTTCTTCCAAGGTAAGAGTTTCTAAAGCTGCGGTTCTCAACCTGTGGGTCGCTACCCCTTTGGGGGTCGAACGACCCTTTCACAGGGGTTGCCTAAGACCATTGGAAAACACATATATAATTACATATTGTTTTTGTGATTAATCACTATGTTTTAATTATGTTCAATTTGTAACAATGAAATTGGGGGTCACCACAACATGAGGAACTGTATGTATTAAAGGGTCATAGCATTAGGAAGGTTGAGAACCACTGTAATCTAAAGGAAGGCACAGGTGTCTTATTTTTGTATCCTAAGGACCCAGCACAGTATGATTAAAAAGGCACACACACACTGAATGACTGAAATGTTAGAGTATTTTTTCTCCTACAGTAAAAATTTCCTAGGGTCTTTCATCTTGGCTTTTCAGGATACAAGTGGGAAAGATTTTCCTGTTAGTTCCTGGATAGTGAAGGACACACCATCAAGATGCCAGTTGCTGTCAAAGATTCCACAGTGAACACTCACCACAAGGGAGTCCATTCTGAGGACTGGACACACAGGCTGCTCAGCCGTCCACTATCCCAGAACGGAAACAAAACACACAGCAAAAGGAAGGTGCTGGCGATGCCGTGACAGTGTCCCTGCATGGGCCTGGCCAGCAATTTCCCTGGATGTAGGGTGGGGTGGTGGGTCGTAGGGGGAAAGGTGCGTATGTAACATTACGGAACTAACAGCTCCGGCCATCCGCCTTTCTTCCTTACAGTCCCAGAGCTGTGTGAAATGCCTTCTTTGAAAAGAAGGAATTTGAAGGAAAAAATTTTGGAAAATGGTTTCTGTGTGTCACTTGATTAGAGTATGTGGTCAGCGTCAGGTGAGGGACTCACTGCTAAGAGCGAGCTGTGGACTTGAGTTCTTTCCTAAAGCGCTTTACCGCCAGGGATTCAAGCGTTCTGCGTACTGTTAGGCATACAATTGGAATTTTGTAGCATTCTAAGAAAACCTGATGCTAGGAGGCCTAAAAGGTGGGTTTTTGCACTTACACTTGAAATACTCGCTTCTCCTTTTGTGAGTTAGTGTTCACCTGGTTGGTGAGTGCTCCTGCTAAACCTGTGGTGGGCACCGCGCTGGTGCTCCTGCCACTGCTGCGAAGCCAGGCAGTTCAGGGTTGGTGTGTAGTTGGGAAGTTCTCAGCCGAAATTATTTTCATTATTTCTCAAGTCTCAGTCCATTAAACAACTTGGTCAAGAGGCCAGGAAGAGAAATGGCATTCTCGAAATATTATTAGCATTTTGCAGTGAATGCTAACACAGTACATTTACAGCTGATTAAGTCTTCTCTCTCTGTTTCATTATGGATTCTGACAGGGATTTTGAGACTGAGTTCCATTAAATAATAAATAGAATCAGCAAGGTCATTTTCTTCCCTCCAAGGGAAACTTTGCAGGAAGACGACAAGAATTGGGAAGAGGTTTAGTTCAGTATCTCAGGGGGCACGAGGGAATCAAGTTTTTCAGAATCAGAATCGAACAAATACCAAACAGATACTTGCAATGAACTGTGGATAGTACCAATTACTTATTGCCAGTGATTTGGTTTTTTTCCCTAGGGAAAATTTGAGTAAGGTATGGTTTAGGACAGAGGTCTCAAAGTAGTGGTCCACAGATAATTTAGATCCACAGACGTGTTTTGTTTGGCCCAGACTATGTTTAAAAAGTGTCTTTAAATATGATTGCTTTGTTTGGAAAATCACAGAATTTTACATAAAAAGTCAGATTTGGGGTAATACTGTTCCCCCCACCCGCCCCCGCCTACTTTGTAACAGTTTGCTGCAGCTGAGTGTTGGCCACCCCAGCAGATGAGGCGGTTTTCATTCTGTCACCTGCTTCCCTCCTTTATGTTGACACCCGTGACCGTGCAGTATAAGCAGTTAAGTTTGAGAGACTTGACTCACATGTTCTGGAATGAAGATTAAAAAGAACTAGAAGATTTTATTTCAGATTTTGTGGATCTTTGTCATTTTATAGCGGAACGGTTCAGTTTTGGGCCCTGGAATCAAAGTTTCCTGAAAACAAGTGCTGGTTTCTTTCAGATTAGTTGTGTGTGACCTAAAGCAGGCTACTTACTCTCTCTGAACATTGTTTTATCAGTTAACTAGCAGTTGTATTTGCCTTATAAGGTTATTGCACGGATTCCATTTGCATCTGTATGAATGTGTATCTATTAAATACTAACACACAAACATACACACACCAGTTAGAATAGTGTCTTGTTTATGCTAACCCATCAAATATTTTTATAAACAAGTTGGTTTAAAAAGAAAATTTAATTGGTAAATAAAGGATATTTCTCTTCCTTTTCCCATTGGCTGAGAAATACAAGAAGTACTTAAGGTATTTCTTTTTCTTTCTTTTTTTTTCTTCTTAAATTTTATTGATTTTTTACGGAGAGGAAGGGAGAGAGAGAGGAATAGAGAGTTAGAAACATCAATGAGAGAGAAACACTGATTCAGCTGCCTCCTGCACACTCCCTCCTGGGGATGTGCCTGCAACCAAGGTACATGCCCTTGACCAGAATCGAACCTGGGACCCTTCAGTCAGCAGACTGATGCTCTATCCACTGAGCCAAACTGGTTAGGGCACTTAAGGTATTTCTTGGTAAGATATTTAAAATACCTTTTAGAGAACTGTTTCCCAGAAACAACAGTGATTTTGTTCTTTTAAAAAATATTTCTATTGATTTCAGAGAGGAAGGGAGAGGGAAAGAGAGATAGAAACATTAGTGATGAGAGAATCATTGATTGGTTGCTTCCTGCATGCCCCCTACTGTGGATCGAGCCTGCAACCCGGGCATGTGCCATTGACCAGATTCAAACCTGGGACCCTTTAGTCCTCAGCCCGATGCTTTATCCACTGTGCCAAACTGGCTAGGACTGATTTTATTCTTGAAGTATTCAATGTAAACAGCATTCCAAAGATTTCCAGTTTTTCCATTGACTTTAACCTTTTCCCATAGAAAGGGTTCAAAATGTCCATAATTAAAAATGCCATCTTCTACTGGATGAGTAAGGTCCAAACCAAACTTCCAAGTTGTCCTCTTAGGATTCTTGACTTTTGGAGCCATCTTGAATGTAGTCTGTGTGATCAGAGCTAGGTTGATAGTATTCTATTTTCACATAACTACAACATGGAGATTTGAAAGTTCGTGGATGTTATCCTGTTCTTGATATCCTTCCAAGCACTAGGACTTGAGGGGATGGTGCTTATATACAGAATTCCAGGTATTCCCAGGAAGCATTTTGCATGGTGGTCTCCAAACTCCACTTGAGGATCTGGAGCTCATGCCATTTTGACTGATAAGTGGCTGAGATCTGACCATCTGCAGAGGGAAGACATGGCATATTGTGGTGATTTTTGGTGTCTGATAAGCAGGTGGCAAACCAGAAATCAGATTTTAATTGCTGGATGATGGAATGCGATGGAGATAAATAGGCCTGCTCTAGTCATTATATCCTCTTTTTACTAGAATCAGAGGTTAATATATTGTGTTTTTTTCAGCTTTCTCCATTCCCTCCTTTCTAAAAAATATGTTGTTGGCTTCCAAAGATATTTAGAGCTAAAACTCAGTGTTGTTTAAGTAGTTTTTGTGTCTGGAGCTTTAACTCAAGGAAAATTAATGACATTTAACTATTGTGTGTGTGTGTGTATGTGTGTGTGTGTGTGTAATATAGTTACTATATTGCATTACTTATATATAAATAAACCATAAAAAAGGACCAGTCAGAATGAAGAATGCAATATCTGAAATGAAGAATACACTAGAAGGAATCAATAGCAGCTTAGATGAAGCAGAGGATCAAATCATTAATTTAGAGGACAAGATAACAGTAAGTACCTAAGCAGAGCAACAAAAAGAAAATAGAATTTTTTTAAAATTGGAAAATCTAAGAGACCTCTGAGACATCAAATATAACAACATCCACATTAAAGGGATACCAGAAGGAGAAGAAAGTGAGCAAGGGATCGAGAATATGTTTGAAGAAATAATGGCTGAAAACTTCCCTAACCTGATGAAATAAATATTCACACAAGTTCAAGAAGCACAGAGTCCCTATCAAGATGAACCCAAAGAGGCCCACACCAAGACACATTATAATTAAAATGGCAAATAGAGAATCTTAAAGCTGCAAGAGAAAGACAGTTACCTACAAGGGAGCTCCCATTAAGCTTTCAGTGGATTTCTCAACAGAAACATTTCAGGCCAGAAGGGATTGGCATGAAATATTCAAAGTGATGAAGAGCAAAGACGTATAACCAAGACTACCCAGCAGGGCTATTACTTAAAACTAAAGGTGAAATAAAGAGCTTCCCAGACAAAGCTAAAGGAGTTGATTAAACCAGTATTGCAAATGTGAAAGGGCCTTTATTAAGAAGAAGAAAAGAAATACATGGGTGTGTGAGTGTGTGTGTGTGTGTGTGTGTGTGTGTGTGTGTAGAGAGAGAGAGAGGGAGGAACATAGGTATAAATAATAAAATGAGGGATGTGGGTGGGAGTGGCCAGAGAGGGGTCAATGGGGAAAAAAGGAGACATATGTAATACTTTAAACAATAAAAAAACAGAATAAAATGGTATCGATCAATAATAACTTTAAATCTGAGCAGATTAAATGTTCCAAATAAATGAAGAAAACATGACCCATATATATATGCTGTCTACAGGAAACTCACCTCAGAACAGATGATTCACACAGACAGAAAGTGAAGGGATGGAAAAAATATTCCATGCAAGTGGAAACAACAACAACAAAAAAGCTGGGATAATAATACTTATATCAGACAAGATAAATTGTAAAACAAAGGTTATTATAGCAGATAAAGAAGGACATTACATAATTGTGAGAAATGCTCACCTGTCTGAATTTAAATAACAAACTCAGAGACGGAAGTATGGTGAAAATGAGACTTTTAATATGTTCTTGAGAGTGGGTGTCTATCCGGTTGTACAGGCTCACATGGAGTAGTGATCAAGCCTATTTATTCAGTCCCTCCTCTGGTTCCTCATTGGCTGAGTACTATGGGGTCACCTGTTTCCTTATACTTCACCTAGGTCTTATTGCCCCCCATTGGGCCATTTAAAAAAATTGGGCTGAGGCCTTTTCTAGTTGTCTCCATCTCCCCCTATCTAGTTGAGGCAGGCACGTTGTGGGTATCCACCATGATGCTGGCTCATGCCCACAGTTCTTTGTTCTTATATCCTCTTTTCTCCTCCCTACATTCTATTTTCCCTGGGGAAATTTAGTAACCATTTTCATAAAAAGTAGACTATGCTGGAGATGGATCCCAGAGGCCTACAGTGGGGCCTTGACTTACGAGTGTCCCAACTAACGAGTTTTTTGAGATACCAGCTGTCTCTCAGCCAATTTTTTGCATTGAGTTGATAGAGTAATTTGAGTTAACGAGCTCCTTAACGAGCTCCTTAATGAGCTTGGTCTCGGAAGGAATTAAACTCATAAGTCAAGGCCCCACTGTATAATACTAAAGAGATTAATCCTAAAAGAGGATATAACACTTGGTAAATGTATATGCACCCAACGCAGGAGGGCATAAATATATAAAGAAAATTTTGGTGGACATTAAGGCAGAGATTGACAGAAATACAGTCATAGTAGGGGATTTTATCACCTCATTGAGATCAATGGATAGATCTTCCAGACAAAATAGTTAACAAGGTAACAGTGACCTTAAATGACACATTGGACTGGATGAATTTAATTGATATTTACAGAACATTTCATCCCAAAGCAGTAGAATGTACATTCCTTTCAAATGTACATGGAACATTCAATAAGATGGACCTCATGCTAGGACACACACACAAAAAGCCTTAATAAGTTCAAGAAGATTGAATTATCAAACATTTTCCCTGACCACAATGGTATGAAACTAGAAATCAATTACAATAAAAAACCTCAAAAACACTCAAACATATGGAGGCTAAATAACATATTATTAAACAGTGGCTGAATACATTCAACAATGTGGTAAAGGAAGAAATCAAAGGTTACCTGGAAACAAACAAAAATGAACACACAACCCAGCTTCCGTCCTGAGAGGGAAGTTCTTAGCATTACAGGCCTACCTCAAGAAGCAATAAAAATCCTATATAATAAAAGGCTAATATGCAAATAGACTGAATGGTGGAACAACTGGAACAACTGAACAACCAGTTGCTATGATGTGCGCTGACCACCAGGGGGTGTGTGCAGAACATGGTGGGCACCAGCCGCAGCGGGATGGTGGAGCAGGTAAACGGGGGTGCCAGACCAAGGTGGGGCTCTGGTGGTTACTGAAAATTCTTTGCTCTTGTGCTCCACGGTCCCGCCTGGCACTTGCACCTGCTGGTGGCGCTGGCCGCCCTTGCACCCACTGCCAGTGCTGAAACCCACTGCCGGTGCTGAAGCTGCTGCTCACACTCACTGCTGATGCCCAGTGCTGGCTCTGATTGCTCAATGCTGTCAGTGGGTGTGAGCGACAGCTGCCGGCCCCAATCACCCCTCAGGGCTTCTCCACCTCCCCCTGCTCCTGAGGGGAGATCAGGGCCGGCAGCTGCCTCTTGCACCCACTGCTGGTGGTGGAGCTGCCGCTTGCACCCACTGCCAGCGCTGGCCCCACTCACACCTGCAGCTGGCACCAGAGCCACCGCTTGTACCTGCTGCTGGTGCCTGGTTCTGGTCCAGATTGCTTGGTGCCATCAGTGGGTGTGAGCAGCAGTGCCTGCTCTGATCACCCCTGACGGCTTCACTATCTCCCCCTGCTTCTGAGGGGTGATTGGGGCAGCAGCTGCTGCTTGCACCCACTGATGGCGCTGGCCCCAATTGTTTCGTGCCTTCAGTGGGTGCGAGCGGGGCCGGCACCATCAGCACATGGGAGTGCCTGCGGTGGGAGTGGGGCTTCAGGAAGACAGATGACCAGGGGCCGCAGTGGGAGGGGCCGAGTGGGGGTGCGAAGGATGGGCCAAGACCTGCCCTTGTGCCTACCACAGCCTTGCGGCCTATGGTTCCTTTCAAGGTGCACGAATTTGTGCACTGGGCCACTAGTATCAAAATTCTCAAATCTACCCCTACACATAAAATAACTAGAAAAATAACAACAAACAAAGTCAAGAGTAAGTAGAAGGAAAAAAATAATAAAGATTAGAGTGGAAATAAATTACATGGAAACTAAAAAAATTATAAAATGATCAATGAAACCAAGAGCTGCTTTGAAAAGATAAACAAGATTGACAAAACTTTAACCAGACTCATCAAGAAAAAGAGAATCCAAATAAAT
The DNA here is from genome assembly GCF_014108235.1 of Myotis myotis. NCBI lineage: Eukaryota > Metazoa > Chordata > Mammalia > Chiroptera > Vespertilionidae > Myotis > Myotis myotis. Next base: position 4,152,739 of record NW_023416317.1, read on the forward strand.
AAAATGAGAAATGTAAGGTGAGAAGTAACAATTGACACCAAAGAAATGTAAACGACTGCAAAACGTTATGAACAACTATATGCCTACAAATTGGACAAACTGGAGAAATGGATACATTTCTAGGAACATGTACTCTTCCAAAATTGAATAAGAGAATCTGAATAGACCAATTATAACTAATGGAATCAAAGCAGAATAAAAAAAAAACTCCCAGCAAACAAAAGTCCTGGACTGGATGGCTTCATAGGCCAATTTTACCAAACATTCAAAGAAGAACTGACACATATCCTTCTCAAACTATTCCAGAAAAATTCAAGAGGAGGGAAGATATCCAAGATCATTTTTCAAGGCCTGCCTTATCCAATTACAAAACTAGATAAAGACACTACAAATAAAATTATAGGCCAATGTCCCTGATAAAGATAGATGCTAAAATCCTCAAGGAAATATTAATAAACTTGACTCCATTGAATGCTCTTGCCTCCTTTGTCAAATATTAATTGAGCATAATATCTTGGGTCGATTTCTGGGGGTCTCTGTTCTGTTCCATTGATCTGTATGCCTGTTCTTGTGCCAGTACCAGGCTGTTTTGATTATGGTGGCTTTGTAGTATAACTTGAAATCTGGTATTGTGATCCATACAACCTTGTTCTTCTTTTTCAAGATTGCTGTGGTTGTTTGGGGTATTTGTTCTAGATCTGTGAAATATGCTGTTGGTATTTCAATAGGGATTGCATTGAATCTATAGATTGCTTTGGCTAGTATGGACATTTTAATGATGTTAATTCTACCAATCCATGAACACAGTATATTCTTTCACTGGTTTATATGTTCCTCTATCTCTTTTTTCAACATCCTATAGTTTTTGGAATACAAGTCTTTTATCTCCTTTGTTAAGTTTATTCCTAAGTACCTTAATTTTTTTGTTGCAGTGGTAAATGTGATTGTTTGTTTAGTTTCTCTTTCTGAGAATTCATTATTGGTGTATAAAAATGCCATAGATTTGGGGGTGTTCATTTTGTATCCTGCTACATTGCCAAATTCATTTATTAGATCTAGTAGTTTTTGGGTAGAGTTGTTAGGGTTTTCTGTGTACAATACCCTGTCATCTGTGAATAATGAGAGTTTTACTTCCTCCATTCCAATTTAGATGCCTTTTATTTTTTCTTCTTGTCTGATTGCTGTGGCTAGGACTTGAATAAAAGTGGTGAAAGCAGACATCCCTGTCTTGTTCTGTTCTTAGGGGAAAGGATTTTAGTTTTTGCCCATTGAGTATAATGTTGGCTGTAGGTTTGTCATATACGGCTTTTATTATGTTGTGGTATGATCCCTCTATTCCCACTTTGCTGAGAGATTTTATCAAAAAAGGGTGTTGCATTTTGTTGAATGCTTTTTCTGCGTTTATTGATATGATCATGTGATGTTTGTCTTTAAATTTGTTTATGTGATGTATCACACTTATTGATTTGCAAATATTGTACCAGCCTTGCATCCCTGGAATAAATCCCACTTGGTCATGGTATGATCTTTTTAATGTATTGCTGGATTCTATTTGCTAATATTTTGTTGAGGATTTTAGCATCTATGTTCATCTATATCTATCAGGGATATAGACCTGTAATTCTCTTTCTTTGTAGTGTCTTTATCTGGATTTGGAATTAGAATAATGCTGGCCTCTTAAAAAGAGCTTGGAAGTGTTCCTTCTTCTTGGATTTTTTGGAATAGTTTGAGGAGAATAGGTGTTAGTTCTTCTTTGAATGTTTGGTAAAAGACCCCTGGGAAGCCATCCAAACCAGGGCTTTTGTTTGCTGGGAGTTTTTGTTTTGTTTTGTTTGTTTGTTTTTTGGTGAGTTTTTGATTACTGCTTCAATTTCCTCAGTTGTTATTGGCCTATTCAGATTTTCTGATTCTTCCTGACTCAGTTTTGGGAGATTATATTTTTCTGGGAATTTCCATTTCATCCATATTGTCCAGCTTGTTGACATATACAGTGGGGCCTTGACTTATGAGTTTAATTCGTTCTGAGACCGAGCTCATTAAGGAGCTCGTTAACTCAAATTACTCTATCAACTCAATGCAAAAAATCGGCTGAGAGACAGCTGGTATCTCAAAAAACTTGTTAGTCGGGACACTTGTAAATCAAGGCCCCACTGTAGTTGTTCATAGTATTTTCTTACAATCCTTTGTATTTCTGTGGTGTCAGTTGTTACTTCAAAATTCTCATCTGTTACACTGAAGATGATGTTCTCAAACTCAGTGTATTGTTTTGCCAAGTAAAGCATGTTGGCAGTATGGTTAATGGACTGGGCACAGTCATGGTTCCCTAAAGCGGCAGCTCCACGTCCTAATTCTTGGCACCTAAGAATTTGGCCTGGCAAAAGGGACTCCGCTGATGGGATTAGTTTAAGGGTCTTGAGCTGGGAGATTGTCCCAGATGATCCGGGTGGGCCCAGTGCAATCCAGGATCCTTGCGGGTGAAAGGGGAGGTGGGAGCGTCAGGACCTGGGGATGCCATGACAGAACAGGGGTGGCAGTGTGAGACCGCTGTCTTTGCAGGAGGCAGGGGACCAGGAGCCAAGCCACGTGGGCAGCTCAGAGAGGCTGGCACAGATGGGGAGGTGGCTTCTCCTAGAGCAGGGGTGGGCAACCTTTTTGTGAGCGCATGCCAAAACCAGCAAAATCTCTGACTCAAAATTCTTCTGTGTGCCAACCCTAATTTTTTGAGAACATGTTACACCTACTTGATATCTCTTAAGGTGTACGTATGTGAAGAAGCTTGAAGAAATAATAAAATTCATTCAAGCAACAAAAACACAGTATATGATGATGAAAAACACATTTATTTTTTAATGTATACATGTACACTGATAGTCCGACAGAAAACTTTGACTCTGTTTGATATTATCAGTGGGACTTTGCTGCTGCATCACTGATGACAGAGATTTTACATCAGGCTCATATTTCGTGACCTTCAGAGATATGCACGAGCTACTACTTTCATCCGTCAGGCTACTCCTATTACGAGACTTAACAAAATTCATCACTGAGAACAAAGATTCACAAGCGTATGTGGGTGAAACCAAAACACTGGTCGGATCTAGGAAGGCAGGGAGAGTTAAGGCAGAGACATAGAAATTGCTCTTCCCTGCTCTCGTCAATCCATGTCTGTGGTCTTTAAGATAACTTGTTATGTAAAATTATTTATTTATCTAAGATGCACCTACACTGAATTTATCTGAAAAATAAAAAAGTTGGTATTAAGAAAAAAATTGTAAATGGAAGATTATAAGAGAGGGTTTCGCGTGCCAGCAAAAGTTACTGGTGTGCCATGTTTGGCACGCGTGCCTGGGGTTGCCCAGCCCTGTCCTAGAGCCTCGAGAAGGGGCACAGCCCTGAGGTACCTGCACTCTAACTGGGGTAGAGCCATGTGGACTCCTGAAATCCACATGTAAGTTAGTAATTGTAATGTTCTCAGCCACCAGATTTGAGGTGATTTATTACAGCAGCAATAGGAAACAAACACAGGAAGTATTTAAAAGTGATTGGTTCGGGACGGCCCTGGTGAGGTAGGGATGGCCCCAGTGAGGTCGGGACGGCCCCGGTGAGGTCAAGACAGCCCTGGTGAGGACGAAACGGCCCCAGTGAGGTCGGGACGGCCCCGGTGAGGCTGGGACGGCCCCGGTGAGGCCGAAACGGCCCCGGTGAAGTCGGAATGGCCCCAGGGAGGTTGAGACGGCCCCTGTGAGGTCGGAACGGCCCCGGTGAGGTCAAGACAGCCCTGGTGAGGACGAAAACCGGCCCCAGTGAGGTCGGGATGGCCCCGGTGAGGCCGAAACGGCCCTGGTGAAGTCGGAATGGCCCCAGGGAGGTTGAGACGGCCCCGGTGAGGTCGGGATGGCCCTGGTGAGATTGAAACAGCCCCAGCGATGCCGAGAGGGCCCCGGTGAGGTTGGGACGGCCCTGGTGAGGCCAAAATGGCCCTGGTGAGGTTGGGACGGCTCCGGTGAGGCCAAAATGACCCTGGCGATGTACGACACCAGCAAGGTCGAGACGGCCCCGGTGAGGTCAGGACGGCGCCGGTGAGGTAGGGATAGCCCTGGTGAGGTAGGGATGGCCCCAGTGAGGTCGGGAAGGCCCCGGTGAGGTCAAGACGGCCCTGGTGAGGATGAAACGGCCCCAGTGAGGTCGGGACGGCCCCGGTGAGGCCGAAACGGCCCCGGTGAAGTCGGAATGGCCCCAGGGAGGTTGAGACGGCCCCTGTGAGGTCGGGACGGCCCCGGTGAGGTCAAGACAGCCCTGGTGAGGACGAAACGGCCCCAGTGAGGTCGGGATGGCCCCGGTGAGGCCGAAACAACCCTGGCAATGTACCGCACTGGCAAGGTTGAGACGGCACTGGTGAGGTCGGGATGCCCCCAGTGAGGTAGGGATAGCCCCGGTGAGGTAGGGATGGCCCCAGTGAGGTTGGGACGGCCCGGTGAGGTCAAGATGGCCCTGGTGAGGACGAAACGGCCCCAGTGAGGTCGGGATGGCCCCGGTGAGGCCGAAACGACCCTGGCAATGTACCGCACCGGCAAGGTTGAGACGGCACTGGTGAGGTCGGGATGGCCCCAGTGAGGTAGGGATAGCCCCGGTGAGGTAGGGATGGCCCCAGTGAGGTTGGAACGGCCCGGTGAGGTCAAGACGGCCCTGGTGAGGACGAAACGGCCCCAGTGAGGTCAGGTTGGCCCCGGTGAGGCTGAAACGACCCTGGCGATGTACTGCACCAGCAAGGTCGAGACGGCACCGGTGAGGTCGGGACGGCCCCAGTGAGGTAGGGATAGCCCCGGTGAGGTAGGGATGGCCCCAGTGAGGTCGGGACGGCCCCAGTGAGGTAGGGATAGCCCCGGTGAGGTAGGGATGGCCCCAGTGAGGTTGGGACGGCCCGGTGAGGTCAAGACGGCCCTGGTGAGGACGAAACGGCCCCAGTGAGGTCGGGATGGCCCCAGTGAGGCCGAAACGACCCTGGCAATGTACCGCACCGGCAAGGTCGAGACGGCACTGGTGAGGTCGGGATGGCCCCAGTGAGGTAGGGATAGCCCCGGTGAGGTAGGGATGGCCCCAGTGAAGTTGGGACGGCCCGGTGAGGTCAAGACAGCCCTGGTGAGGACGAAACGGCCCCAGTGAGGTCAGGTTGGCCCCGGTGAGGCCGAAACGACCCTGGCGATGTACCGCACCAGCAAGGTCGAGACGGCACCGGTGAGGTCGGGACGGCCCCGGTGAGGTAGGGATAGCCCCGGTGAGGTAGGGATGGCCCCAGTGAGGTCGGGACGGCCCCAGTGAGGTCAGGACGGCCCCAGTGAGGTCAAAACGGCCCCGGTGAGGACGAAACGGCCCCAGTGAGGTTGGGACGGCTCCAGTGAGGTTGGGACAGATAATGGGGACCAGTATAGACTGATGAACAGGGGTAGATGCAGAGGCAGAGCAGCATTGAACAGACTGTCAAACTACAGTGGGAAGCCTGGGGAGGGTTTGAGGGTGGGGGCGTTAAGAGATCAACCGAAGGACTTATATGCATGCATATAAGAATAACCAATGGACACAAGACACTAGGGGGTAGGGGCCGGGGGAATATCAAGGGGGGGGGGAAGGAGACATATGTAATACTCTTTGTAATACTTCAAGAAATAAAAATTATTTAAAAAAAAAGTGATAGGTATTGTGGTTATTTTTTGAGTTATTTGGAGCAGCCTGGTAGCCTCTCTGGGCTGGTCTCCCTCCCCTGAGGTAGGCCCGCTCTCTGCAGGGAAGTCATTTCCCAGCCACTCGCCCCATTGCGGGGTGTCACATAAAGCTTGTGGACCATTCTCATAATTACGTTTTTAATTCATGAAAGAAAACCAGTATTTCAGCAAAGGAAGCCCATTATATTGAAATAACAGTTATCAAATATTTTAAAAATTACGTTAAAATGGTACTTTAGTAACACATTAAACATGATGTTGTGGCAGGCCTGGTAACCACTGTCACCTTGCAGTCATAACGCACATAAATGGCATCTCAGCAGACCTGCAGACACTGAATGTGAGAAGGAGATGTCCGTGGCGGCTCCTGGTGCCCATTGCAGGCTCTGCTGGTTCTGTCGCGTGTCGTTGCCTGTGTTCATCAGGAAGTGCCGGGTTTCAGCTCCAGGTTAGTGGAATGAAGATGTAACTTCTTCTGCATCCAAGTTCCACTCACCACACCCTCCCCACCCCCGCCCCCACCTCTCAATTCTGACGCTTTGGGGCCCCAGGACCTCAGGTCTGACTCCCTGGGAGGGGCATTGTGGAAAGATCACAGGGAAGTATGGCGACACCTTAAGACCTTAGTACTTACTCTTAGAGTCAATGCACGCGCTCTGTCAGTCCTCAGGTAGACCGTGGACAAGGAATTGACTGCTTGGCGTCCTCTGGGAGGGGCCAAAGCCGTTCTTGTAAATCCACTGAGCTGATGTGGGCCTCATGGTTTTTGACATTAGTTGCAAAGATAACTGACCAGGAGAGAGAAGGTAGCAAATAAACAGTTTTAGGCTAGGGTAGGGTGGTAAGTGTGAAATTAATTCCACATAAGCAAAGCATTAAAACACAGTGAAAGGAATAAGTAGTGTTATGAGAATTCCAGTGAAGTTGCTCTTTGGAGATAATTTTGGATAAATAACAGTAGTTAGGGAAGTTTTCTTGCCTAAGAGTGAGTAAGAAGGTGCAGTAAATTGGCTGCCCTTTGTCACTGAGCAGTATAGACAGTGAGTCTCAATTAGAGTCCATAGACGGCGGCTTGATAGCATATCAAGGGCTTATTTGGTGTTAGACTTAAACCTGACACGTTGCTTTGCACATAGTAGGCATGCAAATGCTTGTTAAATTAGTTGAGTCAATAACATTTTGCATCCTATTCACTTTGTGGATTACATTTTTTAAAAAGTCAATTTGTTTTCACTGGATACTTTAGAAACACAGCTAAGGCAGCCACAAGTCAACAGGTAGCTTTCAAAGCTGCCCTCACCTGCCATATACATAGAGTGAGCATCATAATGCTTATTTGTTAACACGAGGCTCAATAGGATTGCAGATAACCAGCAGAGCTGTCTACAGGCGGCGTCCCCTGCAGATTTGCTAGAAGGAACTTGCAGCTACCTTTGTAATGATGGATTTGACAGCTGTGTCTTTAAATAGAAGACAGAGAGCTGTTAGGTCTTTACATGGCTTAAACATGTCAGTAGTTTTTCATTTTCCTTTTGATAAAAAATTATATTTGGGTAAAAACTCCTTCATGAAGTGTAGTTGGGAGTGTGGCCAGGGCTGGCTAAGGCCCTCACGTGGTTCATAATGCCCACCACCCCGGACTTCTCTCCCTGGAAAAGAAATCAAGTGGGTTGTTCCCATGGCCCATAAATCTACAACTGTCACTCTTATAGTGGCCTTGACACTGTGTCTATTTCCTCAGTATTTGTTTTCAAAGCTCTGACTTTGCACCTGAATTAACAGCATGGTACTTTGCCAGTGGCTCAACAGTTACTGATTTTTGGCACATTTTTCACCATCAGTGAATGTATGAATGACATTATTACTGAACTTAAAATATATTTCAATTTTTAAGTATTGGCTGTTAAAACAAGAGCGCAATAGTGAGTAAAACTATTGGCTCCTACATGTTCACGAAGCCCATGGGTTCCACATACCTGCTCGGGGCCCCTTCGCTGTGGCGGAGCAGTTTGTAATACTCGCGCTCACTGACTTTGAAGTGAAATTCCACACATTTTGTTTAATTACAGAGAGTTTACATGGTTTCTACTTTTGTACATGAAGTGGAACTTCAATAATATTTCATATCTCATTTCAAATTTGTATATTTCAAACTACAAAAAAGCAACCAAAGGATATTGGTGACAAATGGTATTTCTAGACAAATAGCTATAAGTTGCATATTGTTACAGTGAACTTTACATTCATGTCCAAATCATTTTGCTTCTCTGGGATTTCACTGCAGCGGCGAACTAAATTCGGAACTGGCAGTTCAAACAACATAACTGATTCTGGTTCATACTGATCCAAAGTGCTGTGTTTCCAGGGTTTTAATTTGTTCTTTAAAATGTTCAAATCCACGGCGACTACCGTATTAGAGTAAAATACCCATACTGGCTTGTTCCTGTGTTCTCGTGGGCGAGGGCATCCTGGGAAATGATCATAACTATGTGGGTTGATCAGTTATTGCAGATTAGGATAGGATTTACCGCCCCTCCCCGCGGCCTCGCTGACGTCCTGCTGGGCACGCAGCTTGCTTTGGCCTGAGTGGAATGGACACGTGCGCCTCCTGAGCAAAAGCTTCAGGTTAGGGGGGTTATTGTGTTCTCTGTTCCTCTGTCGGTGAGGATCAATGCTGAGAGAAAGGCCAGCCCCGCGGTGTGTCCTGGTATGCAAGTGACCGAGCCCTAAGCACTGTCCATGTTCCCTGGGCATGTGGCCTCGGGAGAGGGACAGCCTTGCTGTAAGCCGCTCCCACCCGGGCCGTGTGCTTCCTTCCGTGGGATGTTCCAGTTCTGGCTGCGGAGCCACACTCAGGTGCTCCCTCTAGGTGTTCAGAGGAAGAAATGATCGCTTGGGCTTGTGCATATGGGATTGGAACGGTACCATATGGGAATGTAGTTTGGAAACAGATGAGAATGGGCTTTGCCATAGGGAGGCCAGGGAGTTCAGAGGTGTGGAGACGCGGCTGCGACTGCTCATGACCTGTTTAGGGAACAGTGTAGATTGGGTGGCTCACCCCGAGGGCTCCAGTACGCAATACATTATTCTGGGAGGTTGGTCTGGACTGTGAGCACTTGAAGGCAACTGGGACTCGGCAAGGCTTCTGAGTGGGCGAAGCCATCAGCACCGTTGCATTTAGGGCGGTTGCTGCAGCAGCAGGATGGATGGAGGGGCTTCAGAACAATGGGGCCTCTCCGAGGGGCTTACTCGTGGGTGTGGGCGGTTCTCTGCTCTGCTCCCTGCACGGAGGCTCCTTCTCCGCCGTGATGTTCCTGAACCTCTTCCTCCCCCGCCCCCACCCAGACCCGTCAGACACAACCCCTGTTTTCTAATAAATACTTGACTGTACTTCCTATATTGTTCGAAGTCAAAATTCACAGATAATATAATCTCCTTATACCCATAATTAAAAAGCCCTCCAGTATGATGCCTTGCCCTATTATTGGGCAGAAACGACAAGGCAGTACTAAAGTGCTCTGTAGTTCAGTGTGTAGACACTCCGGCAGGGCAGTGCTGGGGACACAAGGACTTCACCGGGTCACCTGCAAGTCGGTGCAGAAGAGAACGAGGCTCAGCCCTGCAGCCCAGATGGACTTCTGAGCCTCCTTCGCCACCCGAGTGTCTTCCCTGGGACACACACACGGCAGGGCAGTCACCCACTAACCGCCGACCCACCACGGTGGACGGTGGCCTCTGTCCTACCCCTGGAGTGCAGGATGGCCACATCTTGTTTAAATTTATATTTTATTGATTTTTTACAGAGAGGAAGGGAGAAGGATAGAGAGTTAGAAACACCGATGAGCGAGAAACATCCATCAGCTGCCTCCTGCACACCCCCTATTGGGGATGTGCCCACAGCCAAGGTACATGCCCTTGACTGGAATTGAACCCGGGACACTTCAGTCCACAGGCCGACGCTCTATCCACTGAGCCAAACTGGCTAGGGCAGGACGGCCACATCTTTGTGACTAACTCAGCTTTGCCCAGGACAGAGTTATGGACAGGAATGCCGCACTCTCATCATTCACCATTAAATCAACCCCTTCTCCTCCCATTTGGAAGAGTGACTGTGAAGAGGCAGCATTTCAAACCAGTTCTGTAGAAGCACCTGGAGAGGAAGGCTGTTCTCTGGATTACCCATCTCTGCGTTTCTAGCCATCTAGCAAAGGACATAATGGGCATGGCCACCAGACGGATGGAGCTCACACATACGCATTTATTGAAGCCTGTTAAGTACAAAATATGACAGGCTGCAGTAGATACAAAATAAGCTACCTTTGCAATTCACAATGAGGGGGATTGTCAATAAAGATATTTTTATGTTGCTAAAAATCTTTATTATGTTACTAGAGGCCCAGTGCACAAAAATTTGTGCACTTGGGGGGAAGGGGGGGTTCCTCAGCCCGGCCTGTGCCCTCTAGCAGTCTGGGACCCCTCGGGAGATAACAACCTGCTGGCTTAGGCCTGCTCCCGGGTGGCAGGGGGCAGGCCCAATCCTTAGGTGCAGCCCCTGGTCGGGCTCAGAGCAGGGCTGATTGGAGAGTTGGGGTGCCTTCCCCTGTCATGCACAGAGTAGGGCAGATTGGGAGGTTGTGATGCTACCCTCAGTCACGCTCAGGGTAGGGCTGATTGGGGGGTTGGGGCACCGCCCCCTGTCACACTCAAGGCAGGGTCGATGGGTAGGTTGCGGCGTGACCCCCTGTCATGCACAGAGCAGGGCCAATCCGGGGGTTGGGGCACTGCCCCCTGTCACACACAGAGCAGGGCCTATCAGGGGGGTTGGGGCTCTGTACCCTGTCATGCACAGAGCAGGGCCCATCAGGGGGTTGGGGAGCTCCCTCCTGTCACGCACAGAGCAGGGCCCATCAGGGGGTTGAGGAGCTCCCCCCGTCACTCACAGAGTAGGTCCGATAGGGGAGTTGGGGCACCGTCCCCTGTCACACACAGAGCAGGGCGGATCAGTGGGTTGGGGCGCCGCCCTCTATCACCCACAGAGCAGGGCCAATCAGGGGATTGGGGCGCCGCCACTGTCACACTCAGGGCAGGGCTGATGGGGAGGTTATGGCTCTACCCCATCACACACAGAGCAGGGCCCGTGGGGGGGCGGGGGGGCAGTTGGGGCGCCGCCCTCTATCACCCACAGAGCAGGGCCAATCAGGGGATTGGGGCGCCGCCACTGTCACACTCAGGGCAGGGCTGATGGGGAGGTTATGGCTCTACCCCGTCACACACAGAGCAGGGCTGATCAGGGTGTTTGGGCGCTGCCCCCTGTCATGCTGATCCCGGTGCTGGGAGACCTTGCGGCTCCGCTGATCCCGGTGCCGGGAGGCATATTACCCTTTTACTATATAGGGTAGAGGCCTGGTGCACGGGTGGGGCCAGGTTGTTTGCCCTGAAGGGTGTCCTGGATCAGGGTGGGGGTCCCCACTGGGGTGCCTGGCCAACCTGGGTGAGGGGATGATGGCTGTTTGCAGCTGGACACACACCCTTCAGGGTGGGGGTCCCCACTGGGGTGCCTGGCCAGTCTGGGTGAGGGGCTGAGGGCTGTTTTCAGGCTGGGGCTGACTGAACTCCCAAATGCTCCTTTTTTCCTTTTTTTTTTTTTATTTTATTCTGGGCCAGCTTTAGCTTGAGGCTTGGCTCCAGCTCTTAGGCGTCCGCTCCTGAAAGTAGGTTTCTGGCCTTTGCATACAATGTTGTGAATCTGCTGGCTGAAGTCCGGCGGTATTTGTTAAAATGTTTCAAACTGCCCGCTCAGAGGCCTGCAGCGGCAGGCGGGGAACGTTGCTTCCGTCACTGAAGCAAGCAAGGCTCATGTTAGTTTCAAGCTGCCTGGCTGCCGGCCGCCATCTTGGCTGACAGTTAATTTGCATATCTTGCTGATTAGCCGATGGAAAGGGTAGCGGTCGTACGCCAATTACCATGTTTCTCTTTTATTAGTGTAGATCCTTTCACATGTACCTATTTCAGGTATGAAAACAGGTACCGGGGAACCAGGGGGAAAGGTCACAGGACCCAGAGAATCGTGGAAAGTTACACTCAGGCTTCAGCAAACCTGCGCCTCAGCGGTCCCCCCTGCATGGCACAGCTCTTCATCTTAACGGCGAGCTTGGTTTTTGACAGCAAGTTTCCGAAGAAGAAAGCACCTGAAATTCTCCTGCAAGTCCTCTATTGTGAATGTGGTAATTGACTGGAAAGAAAGGCCACGTGCTCTATGTGTTACTACTGTGCAGGAGCTGGGTGATGTCCCACTGTGCTCAGCACCCTCCCTGCGGGAGAAGGGTTCCCACTCCTGTGTGTGTCAGCTGGTTCTCCCTCTGGACTGGGTTGGTCAGCACTTGTGTTTTGGCTGCTCTTCAATGCAGAGCTTATATTTATGGTAGTTCCAGCCATCTGCTGCTCCACTGCTATCAGAATGAAGACCAATTTTCAATTCAAACGAAGCTCATCACACCGAAGAACGTTCGCAGTCTTTGTCTTCCAGTGCACTAGATTTTGTAGTTGTAAACTCACACTGAGTTGTTACTTGCTTTAAAAAAATTATTCTTACACACACACACACACACACACACACACGACAAAAAAACAACATGCTACCTTTTACTCTGGGCCAACGCACAGGGCTCTAAAGATGACAGAGATTCATTTTGACCTTCTGATTTAGCATGTAAATTAGGATACTTGAAGCAGAAGGCTCCATATTTTTTCCATTTCATGTGTAATGCCAACAGATTGCTATGAATCAAAATGGGACACTTAGAAGCAGATAGCATTTATAAAATGTTAATTAGAGAAGGCAAAACTGCACGTCAAAGTTAGCTAACGGGTGATATCAATTAGCATAGTTTTCACTATTGTTTAATACCGCCATTACCATTTTGTACCAGGGTAAAAATGAAATGAATCTCCACCCTGTTATTCTGAAGAACTTTGTGGACGTTGGCATGTATCAATATTCCCTAATGCATTTCTCTGCAGAGACCCCTGGAGATCCCGGGGCTGCTTGGCACCTGCCTGTACACGGTAGCTTCGGGCTCTGGCAAACAGCTGCAGTCGGGTGCCGCTTAGCAGTGGGGAATGCGTCCGAGCAGTGTGCTGCTAGGTGTTTCCGTCCTCGTGCGAACATCGCAGAGGGCACTTACACAAGCCTAGGCTACCAGCCTGTCCAGCATGTTGCTGTACAAGACCACGCGAGGTGAAGCCAAGAGAAGATGATGCCATCTGGACTCAGCACGAGATGTGTGAGGCTGCTGCCTGCGCAACACAGCGCAGTTTCTAAAAGTAGAAAGTAACAATAAAAGTATAGTAAACACAAACCAGTAACACAGTCATGTATTGTCATGATCAAGGATGATGTATGTGTTGCACCTCTGTATGCCTGGCAGAGCCGTAGGTGTGTTAACACCAGCATCACCACCAGCCCGTGAGGACTGTGCTGTGCTATGGCCCTGGGAAGTCTTCAGTTCCATTATGGTCTTATGGGACCACCATCGTATATGAGGTTTCTTTTTGACCAGAGTGTTGTTATGCGGTGCATGACTGTGCATGGGATTTTTTTGTAAATAATTTGAATGACTGGGGAATAGTTCAAACTATTGGGTTTAGCTAATAGCTCAAAAACAAATGGATTTATGAAATGGTTTTCTTAATTATGTTAATCAGAGGTTTGCAAAGTATGGCCCTTGGGCTAATTCATAGCATCTTTCCATAGGGCCCATGAGTTAAGAACATTCTTTACATTTTTAAATGTTCACATTTTATCCCTGGCCTGGTAGCTCAGTTGGTTAGAACATCATTCCGATGTGCAGGGGTTGCAGGGTCATCCCTAGTTGGGGCATGTACAGAGGCCAACCAATGAATGTATAGATGGGTGGAACAACAAGTTGATGTCTCTTTCTCTCTCTCCCTCTCAAATCAATAAAATAAAAATTTAAAATTAAATGTTCACATTTTTTTGTTTTGTTAATCCTCACCTTAAGATATTTTCCATTGATTTTAGAGAGAGTGGAAGGGAGGGAGAGGAAAAGAGAGGGAGGAAGGGAAGGAGGGGGGAGGGGGGAGAGAGAGAGAGAGAGAGAGAGATCAGTGTGAGAGAGACACATCAATTGATTGCCTCATGCATGCTCCTGACTGAGCTTGGGATCAAACCTGCAACCCAGGTATGTGCCCTTGACTGGGATTCGAACCTGCGATCCTTTGGTGCATGGGCAGATGCTCTAACCACTGAGGACACTGGCCAAGCAAATGTTCACATTGTAAGTGATTATTTAAGCATGGATATAATAGCCTTGATCGTGCTGCTTGGCCCTCAATGCCAACCATATTTACTGTTTGGTCTGTTAAGGGAAAGTTTACCACCCTCTGATCTAGATCATGGTGATAAGACTGCCTAACTGAATTGCCTGGATAGATAAGTGGATGCTAAAAATGCCTGCTGAGCCAAATTCACCATTCAGTTCACCACAGGTTGTGCTGTGAGTGGAGACGCTTCAGGAACTAAGAAGCTTCTCAATCCAGCTTCACATACACGCCTCTGAAAAGAGATACAAGTGGTTCCCAACCTGGACCTTATGTTCCCCTGGCACCCCCTCCTCCCCATGGCCCCCCCTCCCCCCGCCCCCAAGTCTGTAGCAAAATGCGCAGGAACTCCACACCTCATGCAGAGCTACAAGGTGATGGCCAATCAGGCCAAGGCAGAACACAACAGGGATATGTCAGCAAAACAGTCATTCTTCCCACTCTGCTGACCAGCGGAGGGCCTGCTTGGAGTTTCACCTGGAAATCTACATGCCAGTGACCTTACAGCAGCAGGCCCTTGAATAATGCCCTTTCCTTCAGAATCATTTGACGTGCATGTGAGGGTGATCTGGCCGCCACAGCTGTCATCCACTGATCACCAGGGCTGGGCTGGCTGGTGAGGCGGGTGTCCCCTCCTCCCTCACTGACACACCTGGGTCCCTGCGAGGCTGCATGCTCACCTTCCCAAGAGGGGAGGCCTTTCCTTCAGCCCAGGGTCTCCAGGCAGCTGCGCTCCCTGCTAGAACCTCCCAAGAAGCTCTCAAAATCATTTCATGATGTGGATGCGATGCCTTCAGAACATAACTCTTGTTTATGTGATAAAACTGGTAAAACTGGTTTCATTATGCGTCGTTTCTCTTAAAGTCGCAGAATCTACCAACAACACTCCTTGAGGATTTACTGTACATGAGAACAGGATGGATTACATTTCCTGTCTCCATAAAAATAAGACGAGTATTCCTGGCATGGCGAGTCACCTCTCCTGGAACTTGACCCAGAGCAGGTCTGGCTGTGAAACTCGGGCTCTCAAATAAGGGCGTGGCCACGCCGGCCAATGGGGCTCCTTCAGAGCAGGCAGCTGGGCCATCAGACACTCGAAAGCCCTGTTCGCTTTGCACCTTGGAAGGGGTGGCACCTGCTCTGGTCCCCCGAGGCTTGCCACATACCCAAGGCCTTGGTGACAGCTGATATCCCATCATTTTGATCTCATGCCTTTGCTTTCTCCGTAGCCTCACTCACAATCCCACGTCTCATTAGTGATGATTCCAACTCATTTCTTCACGTGCTTCGGCTCTCATTAAAGGTGTGGAACATGCACCTGGCAGAACTCGCCTTCCTTTCTTCCTGTACCCTCTGACGAACTCTCAAACACGCCTTAGTGCGATTCTTCAGAAGCAGCCTCCGCATTCTGGGGCCAGGCCCTGGAGAGCTGAGAAGCAAGTCAGCTGAGTGTGAGCGGGAGGCAGAGCCCACACGCTCTGAGTCTGGGCCGTTGCCCAGCCACTGGATGGCTCATTTTTTCATACGAGCAGGAGGATCCACCCCATGTTTCCTCCATCTGTTTTGAAAAGTTTGATTCTACAAGTGATACTAAGATAGTATCTATAAGAAAACTGGCTTTACACCACAAACTTAACTGTTTAAAACAACACCTATTGACCAGTTTAGAGTTCTTGAGGCAAGAAGTTCTGCAATGAGGTGTCTGCACTGCTGGTTCCTTTAAGGAAAGATTCATTTCCTGACTCCGTCTCCCCTGCTTCCTTGGTCACTTGCCACTCTCTGACTCAGCATACTGCCTCCCTCGTATAAGGACCCTTGCGATTACATTGAACCCATCAGAATAATCCAGAATAACTGTTTTGTTTCCAGATCCTGAGTTTAAGCACACCTGCCAAGTCCCTTTGCCAGGTGAGGCAACACATTCATAGGTCCTGAGAGTTCAGAGGTGGACATCTGGGGAGGTGTTGGGGGAAGAGGTGGCTTTATCCTGTCTGCCAACCACTCCTAACATGGTTCTGTTCAAAAACCCTTGGATGGTTCCCTGTGCCTAGGAGATATTTTCAAGATTTATCTTCCTTTAAAAGAAAACAAACAAGGACTACAATAAAACAGACTGTGTTCCCTTTTCACCCTGATTATCAGCAAGCTCAGTGACATGTTTAAGTTTAATAACAGTAACCATGTTGATGTTTAAATGTGCATATTTTATTTTATTTTTTCAAAAATTTTATTTTTTAATTATAGTTGACATACAATATTATATTAGTTTCAGGTGTGCAACATAGTAATTGGATATTTGCATAACTTACAAGATGATCACCTCGATGAGTCTAATATTCACCTGGCACCCTATATAGTTATTATAATACTAGAGGCCTGGTGCATGAAAATTAGTGCACTGGTGGGGGGTGTCCCTCAGCCTGGCCTGCCCCCTCTACAGTCCGGGAGCCCTCAGGGGATGTCCTCCCATGGAGAGCGGGCCTAAGCTACAGTCTGGCCTCACTCTGTGGGAGGCGACCGGACCAATCGGGAAGGTACCGCACCCATCACCCCACTGCTGCTGCCACTGCCGGCCACTGTGGCTGCTGACCCTCAGCCCTTGCAGCTGCCACAGTGGCTGCTGGCCCTTGGTCTTCACTTCTTGGCGCTGGCCCCGCCCCCTGCCCACTGGTGGGTGGGGGCCGATCTGGGGCCAGGCCGGCTGGGGAAGGGGCTTTGGGAGGTTGAGGCACAGCAGGTCGCACCGCGTCCAGCCTCTGCGAAGGCGTGGCGCCGGGACCGGGCCATGCCTCTGCCTCTGTGGTTGCCTTTGTGGAAGGGGCAGCACTGGGACCGGGACCACGCAGCCCCCTCTCCTTCTACCTCTGTGGAAGGGGCTGTAGTGCTGGACTGGCCCGCACCACGACCTCTCCCATGCTACCTCTGTGGAAGGGGTTGTGGTGCTGGACCGACCCGCACTGCTGCCTCTCTTGTGCTGCTGCCCCTCCTGCGCCGCCGCCTCTCCTGTGCCTCTGACCTTCGGCCCTTACAGCTGCTGCGGCTTTGTCTGGAAGGACGTCCAGAAGATGTCCTGTCTATCTGGTCTAATTAGCATATTACCCTTTTATTAGTATAGATTACTAAGTTCCCCATGCTGTACTTTACATGCCTGTCACTATGTTTATAACTGGCAATGGGCACATATTAATCCCTTCCCTTTTCTACCCATCCCCCAACACCCCTCCTATCTGGTAACCATCAAAATGTTCTCTGTATCTATGAGCTTGTTTCTGTTTTATTTTTTATTTTATTTTATTTTTTTTTTAGATTCCACCTATAAGAGAAATCATGCGGTATTTGTATTTCTCTGTGTGAGTTATTTCACTTAGCGTAATATCCTCTAGGTCCATCCATTTGTCAAAAATGGCAAGATTGCATTCTTTTTTTATGGTCATGTAATACTCCATTATTTACATGCACCACATCTTCTTTTCCGTTCATTTATCAATGGAACACTAAGGTTTCTTCCATTTTGTGGCTATTGTAAACAATGCTGCAGTGAATATAGGGATGCATATGTTTTTTTTAAATTAGCATTTTGGGTTTCTTCAGATAAATACCCAGAAGTAGAATTGCTGGGTCTTTCTTTGTTGCTTGCCTATAGCCTTTGTTTTAAAGTCTACTTTGCCTATTATAAGTATAGCTACCCATATTTTTTTCGTTTCCATTTGCAGGAAATAGCTTTTTCCATCCCTTTACTTTCAGTCTGTCTTTTGATCTGAAGTGGGTCTGTTGCAGGCAAAATATGTGTGGATCTTGTTTTCTTACCCATTCAGCTACCCTGTCTTTTTATTGGAGCATGTAATTAATTTAGATTTAAAGTAATTATTGATAGGTATTTAGTTACTGCCATTTTATTATTCATATACTAGAGGCCCAGTGCACGAAATTTGTGCATGGGGGGAGATGACCTTCAGCCCGGCCTGCGCCCTCTCCAATCTGGGACACCTCAGGAGACATTCCTCTCTCAATCTGGGACTGCTGGCTCCTAACCTGCCTGTCAGCCTGATCACCCCTAACCACTCTGCCTGCCTGCCTGATGCCCCTAACCTCTCTGCCTGCCTGCCTGATCCTCCTAACTGCTCTCCCCTGCCAGCCTGATCCTCCTAACTGCTCTTCTCTGCTGGCCTAATTCCCATAATTGCTTTGCCCTGCTGGCCTGATCCCCCTAACTGCCTCTGCCTCTGCCTCTGCCTCTGCCTCTGCCTCAGCCCCACCACCATGGCTTTGTCTGGAAGGATGTCCGGACAGTTGTCTGGAAGATGTCCAGTCTAATTAGCATATTACCCTTTTATTAGTATAGATTTTTTTCTAAGTCTGGTGCCCACCTGGCACTATACACCTTGTTGACTGTTTTTCCTGTGCTGTACTTTACACCTGTTGACTGTTTTGTAACTACCAGTTTGTACTTGGTCCCTTCACTCTTCTCACCCAGTTACCCATTCCCCCTTTCCTCTGGCAACCATCAGTTTGTTCTCTTTATCTATGAATTTATTTCTGTTTTGGTTATTTATTTCTTTTGTTCTTCAGATTCCACGTGTAATTGGACTCATATGGTATTTGTCTTTCTCTGTCTGGCTTATTTCTCTTAGCATAATACCCTCTAGGTCCATCTATGTTGTTGAAAATGGCAGTCTGTCATCCTTTTTTATGGCTGAGTAGTATTCCCTTGTATATATGTACCACATCTTCTTTATCCAATCATCCATCAAAAGATACTTAGGTCATTTCCATGTGTTGGCTATTGTATAAATTGCTGCAATGAACAAAGGGGTCCATATATCTTTACAAATAAATATTTTCAAAAATTTAGGGTAGATACCAGAAGAGGAATTGCTGGGTCATATGGTAACTGTAGTCTTAACTTTTTGAGGAAGCTCCATACTGTTTTCAAAAGTGGCGGCACCAGTTTACATCCCACCAGCAGTGAAGGAGGGTTCCTTTTTCTCCACAACCTCTCCCACACTTGTTATTACTTGTCTTACTGATAATAGCCACTCTGTAAGGTGTGAGGTGGAATCTCATTGTAGTTTTGATGTGCATTTCTCTAATAGCTAGTGAAGTTGAACATCCTGTATAATAAAAGCTTAATATGCTAAGTGTCCAGTTATCCGTTAACCAATCAAAGCATAATATGCTAATGATATGCTAAGGCTGCTCAACCTCTCACTATGATGTGCACTGACCACCAGCGGGAAGACACTCTGCTTGGTAGGTTTGCTTGCTGCTGGGGTCCAGCCGATTGGGACTGAGAGAGATGGGCCGGACATGCCCTGGAGCCCTCCTGCGGTCCCTCCCTGGCTGGCCAACCTCCTGCATCCCTCCCTGGCCCCCATCTTGCACAGGTGGGGTCCCTCGGCCTGGCCTGTGCCCTCTTTCAATCCACGACCCCTTTGGGGATGTCAGAGAGCTAGTTTTGGCCCAATACTGCAGGCTAGGATGAGGGACCCCACTGGTGCTCGAATTCGTGCACCAAGCCTCTAGTCTTTTCATATATTTGTTAGCCATTTGTTGTCTTCTTGGGAGAAGTGTCCAGGTCCTCTGCTCATTTTTAAATTGGATTGTTTGCTTTTTTGCTGTTGAGTTGTATGTGTTCTTTATATATTTTGGATATTAACCCCTGATCAGAGGTATTGTTTGCAAATATCTTTTCCCATTTTGTTGGTTGCTTTCTTATTTCATTGATGGTTTCTTTTGCTATGCAGAAGCTTTTTAGTTTGATATAGTCCCATTCATTTATTTTTGCTTTTATTTCCTTTGCCTTTGGGGTCAAATTAATAAAATCATCTCTAAGACCAAGGTCCATACATAAGTTCAGACATATGTTTTCTTCTATGTAATTTCTTGTGTCAGGACTTATATGTAGGTTTCTGTTCCATTTTGAGTTAATTATTGTGTATGGTGACAAACTGCAGTCTAGTTTCATTCTTTTGCATGTGGCTTTCCAACTTCCCAGTACTATTTATTGGAGAGGCTTTCTTTTCTCCATGGTATGTTTTTTGGCTCCTTTTGTTAAAATTATTTGCCACATGAATGTGGGTTTATTTATTTCAGGGGTCTCATTTCTGTTCCATTCGTCTGTGTGTGTGTGTTTTGTCAATATCATACTGTTTTGGTTATTGTAACTTTGTAGTAAAACTTTAAGCCAGGTAGTGTGATACTTTTGTTTTGTTCTTTTTCCTCGTGGTTGACTTGCCTTTCTGGGTCTTTCATAGTTCCATACAAATTTGATGATTTTTTGTTCTATATCTTTCAAAAATGCCATTGGTATTTTGATGGGGAATAGATTAACTCCATGTATTGCTTTGGGTAATATGACCATTTAAACTATGTTGATTCTTCTAATCCATGAACACAGAATATCTTTCTATTTTTTTGTGTGTGTTCTTCAGGTACTTTTACAAATGTCTTATAGTTTCCAACGTGTTGGTCCTTTACATTCTTTGTTAAGTTTATTCCTAGGTGTTTTATTCTTTTTGTAACAATTGCAAAAGTAATTGTTTTTATTTTTTTTTCTGAATTTTATTGTTAGTAAATAGGAATGCAATATATTTTTGTATATTGATTTTGTATTCTGCAACTTTACTACATTTGTTTATTGTTTCTAGTTTTTTGGTGGAGGGTTTTGTATAAAAGAATTATGTCATCTGCAATTTTACCTCTTCCCTCCCAATTTGGATGCCTTTTATCTCTTTCTCTTGCCAATTGTGCTAGTTAGAAATTCCAGTCCTATGTTGAATAACAGTGGTGAGCGGGCATCCTCATCTTGTTCCTGATCTTAGAGGAAAAGCTTTCAGTTTTTCTCCATTGAGTGTGATATTAGCCGAGGGTTTGTCATATATGGCCTTTATTATGTTGAGGTACTTTCCTTCTATACCCTTTTATTGAGTGTTTTAATGATAAATGGATGTTGTATATTGTCAAATGCTTTTTCTGCATCTATCGATATGATCACATGATTTTGTCCTTTGTTTTGTTAATGTGGTGTATCACATTGATTGATTTGTGTATATGGAACCATCCTGTGCTCTTGAAATGAACTCCACTTGATTGTGACATGTTTTTTTTAAAAATATTTTTGTGGTATTTGATCTGCGTGTATTTTGTTTAGGGTTGTTGCATCTGTATTCATCAGGGATATTGGTATGTATTTTTCTTTTATTGTGTTATCCTTGCCAGTTTTTGGTATCAGGATAATGTTGGCCTCATAAAATGTATTAGGAAGTATTGCCTCTTCTTCATATTTTGGGAAGAGTTTGAGAAGGATAGGTATTAATCTTTTTTGAATGATAGAATTTATTAGTGAGGCCATCTGGTCCTGGACTTTTACTTTTTGGGAGTTTTTTGATGGTTGTTTCAGTTTCCTCACTGTTGATCAGTGTATTCAGATTTTCATGATTCAATCTAGGAAGGTTGTATATTTCTAGGAACTTTTCCATTTCTTCTAGGTTATTATATTTGGTGACATGTCTTTCATAGTATTCTTGGTTTTTCTCTGGTATCTGTGGTAATTTCTCCTCTTTCATTTCTGATTTTGTTTATTTTAGCCTTTTCTCTTTTTTTCTTAATAAGTCTAGCCAAAGGTTTGTCAATTTTATTAATCTTTTTGCAGAACCGGTTCATAGTTGCATTAATTTTTTCTATTATCCTTTTGTTCTTTATTTCATTTAATTGTGCTCTGATTTTATTTCTTTCTTCCTTCTGCTTACTCTGGCCTGCTTTGGTCTTCTTTTTTTAGGTCTCTAAGATGTGATGTTAGGTTGTTTATTTGGGATTTTTCTTGTTTCTTGAGATAGGCCTGCAATGATATAAACTTCTCGCTTTTTACTGCTTTCGCTGCATCCCAAAAGTTTTGATCTGTTGTATTGCCATTCTTCTTTATCTCTATGTATCTTCAGTCTTTTTTTTTCTTCTTTGACCCCCATCATTCTTCAGTAGCATGTTGTTTAATCTCCACGTATTTGTGGTTTTCACTGCCTTCTTTTTGCAGTTGATTTCTCATTTCAAAGCATTGTGGTTGGAGAACATGCTTGGTGTGATTTCATTCTTCTTAAATTTGTTAAGGCTGGTTTGTGCCCTAGCATATGGTCTGTCCTTGGGAATGTTCCATGCGCGCTGGAGAAGAATGTAGAATCTGGTGTTCTGGGACAAAAGGCTCTGTAACTGTCGATATGTCCATTTGCTTTAATATGTCAGTTAAGGCAGATAATTCCGTATTGATTTACTCTTTGGTTCACATTCAGGAATGGGGTTACAGCATGCTTCCTGAGGTGTGCAAGGTGTATCACCCCGTCTACATCTGCTGTCCCTTGCTGGCACTGATATCTGCTGGTGCGCCTCCGCTGCCACCTGTGAGATCCGCACACGGTGTAGAATTCTGGAAGGGATGTGAGGACAGGAGGGAGCCAGGGAGGCGGGAAGAGCTCCAGACGGGGGGAGAGCAGACCTGTGGTCAGTCAGGGAAGAAGAGAAAGTCGTCTGAAAGGCCAGGGCTGTCCCTGTTGCTTTTATTTAATTGAGGATGAGGGTGTTTAAAAGTCATTTGTATATTTAACTTCAATAAAATCTTTCATGCCACCTGGCTTATAAATTACAAGAGAAGAACTGAAAATAGCCAGGTTAGAAACACCTGCCCCTTTTGTTCATGATTTGACTCCAGGAAGGGGGGATGGAGGGGAAGTGATGGGAATTACTTGGTGCCACCTTGCCTTAGCTCATGTTCATGGACCATGACTCCTTATCACATGAATTCCACATTTTCATCAATGCCCAAACAAATCATCCCACGCCCACCGAAGCTTAGTAAAAGATACACAAAGTTTCAAGAAAACCTTTTGTTCCAAAGAGAGGAGTTTGGTCAGGATCCTGGCAGCTCTCGGTGACTAAAAGGTGCTTATGTCCCATTGATTCTGACAACCACCCACTTTTAAAAAATATATATATATTTTATTGATTTTTTACAGAGAGGAAAGGAGAGGGATAGAGAGTTAGAAGCATCGATGAGAGAGAAACATCGATCAGCTGCCTCCTGCACATCCCCTACCGGGGATGTGCCCGCAACCAAGGTACATGCCCTTGACCGGAATCGAACCTGGGACCCCCCCAGTCCGCAGGCCAACGCTCTATCCACTGAGCCAAACCGGTCAGGGCAACCACCCACTGTTTTTTTTTTTTGTTTTTTTTTCTGTTTTTTTTTTTCTTAAAATAAAAACAACTTTTAAAACATTCTCACCTGCGGGTATGTAATATTGATTTTTAGAGGGAGAGGAAGGGATAGAGAAAGAAACACATCAGTCGGTTGCCTCCCATACCTGCAACCTAGGTATGTGTCCGACCAGAATCGAACCTGCAACGTTTGGTGTGGGGGAGGATGCTCCAACCAGCTGAGCCACCTGCCAGGGCACCTGCCATCTACCTTTAAATGGTGGCTGGGGTGGTGTGCGTGGAGCAGCTGTACGTTCCCGGGTCTGACCTGCTGGGGTTGACACCGTCCAACACTGTGCGGCTGAACTCGAGTTTCCTGATAGCTCGGCAGGTGAAGAGATGACGGTTTCTGAATTTCACGTTATCTGATTTGCAATCCCTCTTTATGTGCCTACATATGACTCATTGTTTCAGAGTGAATTAAACTTGCATGAGCGATGCAGTTTTTATTTTTTATTTTTTTTGTTCAGACCAGCATATTGGATCTCATTTGCTTTTCAAGAAGCAAATTGCTTTTATTATTTTTATTGACAATTTTAAAAACCCATAACTCAAGCACAGCAATAAAAGCGGCAGCTCCCCTTTTAAAGAACTGGCTCAAAGTCTCCCTCATACCTTTCCTAAAAGGTCGTAATTGTTTTTCCTGAAGTTCTGCTGTTACAGGACAGAGAGCATTGGTTCATGCTAAATGTTTTTAATGTTCTCTTGCTCATATAAAAACTCAAAATTAAAATGCCACTTTTGCCATTTAGCTTTATGACTAATCATTGCATAAGTGGAATTGGATTTCCGAATTGACCTGCCTAACTACAAACTATCAAATAGGGTTGCTTATCTGAAACAGTTTTTTGCAAACCCCAACCCTTGAACCGAACTACAAACAAGCAATTTCAACAGAGGGCATTTTTCAGTAGAGCAATGATCATCAGAGTGCAGTTCTCAGCCCTGTGTTCTCTTAATTCTGCAGGCTGCTTAGTTGAATTTAAAAACAATAGCATCAAACAGACGGTCAAACTATAGTGGGAAGGCTGGGGAGGGTTGGCAGGAGTGGGGAGTGGGGGAGGTAAGAGATCAACCGAAGGACTTGTATGCATGCATATAAGCATAACCAGTGGACACAGACACTGGGGGGTAGGGGAGGCTGGGGGAAGGTCAAGGGGGAAAAAAAGGAGACATGTGTACTACTCTTTGTAATACTTTAAGCAATAAAACAAAATAAAAAATAATAATTGAAATAAAATAAAAAAACAATAGTCCATTCTCCTTTTCTATTTAGTAAATGTTGGGGTCATCTTTTTCTGAATTGAATCAGACGATCTCATCAAAGGTCTAGTTCCCAGTGTGGGATTTGGATAAGTTGGTTCCTCCTTTCGTGCAATCAGAGAGTTATTAACTGCCTGTATTTGCCTGCCAGCGTTGAGATGCTTTGTGAAGTCAAGCATAATAAAAGCAGAAATATAGGGAAAATGTAATCCCACTATTAAGAGACAATATAACCCCTTGATCTCCCAGAAGCAATAGCGCAGCTGTACAGGGATAATGAAGAGAATGAGGAGGCTTTTCCCTGTGTGTAGATGGCCATCAATTTAATAGAAATATGAAAGTATCAAACTCATCTTATTCAGTGTTTGAGATTCTGCTTGAATTCAAGATGAAAGGTCTGAGTTTCATTAGGAATAGAAGCAAAGTTGTATCTATCTTCAGAGCACATTTTAGCCGCAGTAAGTGGCATTCTTTTAATCTAGTTAATTTGAAAACATTTTAGATGAAAATTATTGCTGTACAAAGAAAAATAATTACAAAATGATATGGGCAACTTTAGACCAATTTAGGAATCTAGACGATATTCATCAACCAAAATAGGTCAAGAGAGCATAAATCAGTCTGATTTTTTTTTTCTGAAACTCTGAAAGCTTAGAGGGGATTATTTTTGGGATATGAGTGTCATATTTTGAATTTGAAGTAAAGTAATACTAGTGTTAGAAAAAGTCCTTCATCCTACTGGCTGCTGTACAGGTTTCAAACTTTGCTGCATTCTAGAATCCCCAGGGGAGCTTTGAAAACTGATGTCCAGCCACACCCCAGACCACGACTCAGGATGTGTGTCACCAAATTGCTGACTTTAATTCTGTCTCTTCTAAAAATGTTTCCTTAATTCACTGACGAAAAAAATGATTGCCAATGAGTGAGCCCATATAAGTAATGATAGCTTATGTGCTCAACTAAAAATTACAAATAAGATTAATAATTGATGATGATGAATTAAGGATTCTTTATTAAGCTCTTTCCTTGATAACTAAGTACTATTTAATAGTGTGGTATTGGTTCAGCATTTATGAGTAAAATGAGCTTGCAAGGAAAAATGTTGATGGCATATTTCTAAGAAAAATTAATATTGTTTAATAATTTCAGAAAATCAGACAACAAGCGAAATCCATTGGTAGGCCATTAATGTTGAAAGTGCTATGGCTTTTCTCCCCATTGCAGGGTTTTGTTAGAAGCTGCATCTCTGCCTTGGGGTACTGGGGTGTGATTGACAGCAGGGATTGTAAGCTAGGGCTTGTGAGTTATGTTTGACTCACAGATGTGCTGTGCTCAGCCTGCACAGTGTTGTGGTGTCTGGGAATATCACATCAAAAATCCCAGTTTTGGTTTCTAAAGCAGATTAGCATCCCGGCAGCTGAGAAGCTATTGCTCTGCACACAGAGGTAGGGCTCTTGTTTCTGTGCCTGGTTAGGTCATCTGGTCACTTGTCTTATTTACTTTATTGCCTTTGGAGCGTGAGATCCCTGCTTCATACAAGGGAATGAGGCAGAGTATGGTTTACTACCTGGGTGTCGGGTCCTCCTGATGGATATAAGCCTTATCTTTTCTCCCCACCACCCTCTCTAATGATGGTGTGTTCAAAGGGAAGTGTTGTCCTTCACTGTATTAGTTTCTTTGTGCTGCCATAACAAAGTACCACAAACAGGTGGCTTAAAACAGCAGAAATTCATTCTCTCCCAGGGCTGGAGGCTCGATGTCCAAAATCAAGGAGTTGACAGGGTCATGCTCCCCTTTCAAAGCTCTAGGGGAGGGTCCTTCCTTCCCTCTCCCAGCTTCTGATTGGCCCAGGGTTCCTGGGCTTGCGGCTGCAGCATCACAGTCCCTGCCTCCATTGTCACACCGTTTGTCTCTGTCTTCACATCACGTTCCTCTTCTTATTTACAAAGACACCAGTCATACAAGATTAGACTTCATTTGAACTTGATTATATCTGCAAAGATCTGCTCCCAAACAAGGTCACACTCATAGCCACTCTGGTTTAGGACTTCAGCGTATCTTTTTGAGGGGCACGATTCAACTCATAACATTTGCATTGAACATAGAGCAAGACCAGTGTGGCCATTGGCTCCTGGGCCATGTGTGATCAGGTGATTAGGGTGGAGCCCTTTTGTGGACCATGTGGCCCAAGATCAACCCATATTAAGAAGATGACTCCAGCCAAGGGACCCTGTGTTAGTTCTTTACCAGGTTTCTTCCTCTTTCAGTCACATGGCTCTATGCGTTTCCATCCATACACATCTGCCCTCCTCCCACTAAGTCAATAACACATTGACTTAGGTCATAAGTGGTCATAAGTACTTGAAAAGGAACTCATTATGCTGGTTGGAAGTGGGCATAGATGCCAGAGAACCACAGTTACAAAAGCAGGTTCCTGAGGCTCACTTCATGCCTTCATTAGTGCTGAGCTGGTACACAAGGTGGGGAGATGCTGTCAGGTTTTCACTGCTCCTGGGCAATGATTTTTCCACTTTGCCCAAGTTTTCAGGTCAGTGGTCACAGATATTTTGCTTTATTGCTGTGGCATTGTAACAGATGCTTCCTGGTTCTGAAGCTCTGCACTTATGTACGACTTAAGGTCATTTGCACAATTACCTCAGGGAATTCCAAGTCTATCTGAATGTGACACTGATCTTTCACCTGATATTTTATTGTGAGTCACTTAAGTAGATTTGGCATGATCCTTTTTTTCAACACACAAAGGATTCTTATTTGTTAAATTATGAGCATTCTCATTTTATCCAACTTGATCATCTCTTTTAATTGGTGTGTTTAGATCATTTACATTTAATATAATTATTGATATATTTAGAATTTAGGTCTACCATTTAATTTTTTTACTAGAGGCCTGGTGCACAATATTCGTGCATGACATTCGTGCACTTGGCGGGGGTGGTCCCTCAGCCCAGCCTGCACCTATTCACAGTCTGGGAGCCCTCAGGGGATGTCCAACTGACGGCTTAGGTTAGTGCTGCCATGGAGGCAGGCCATTGCGCTCGCCAGCTGTCAGCTTGGCTTGTGGCTGAGCAGCACCCCTCCCCCCCCCCCGTGGGAGCGCACTGACCACCAGGGGCCAGCTCCTGGGTTGAACATCTGCCCCCTGGTAGTCAGTGCACGTCATAGGGACCAGTCGTTCTGCCGTTCAGTCAATTTGCATATTACCCTTTTATTATATAGGATTTTTTGTTTGTCACTTCTGCTTTTTGTTCCTTTGTTCCCCTTTCTTGCCTTCTTTTGGGTTATTTGGACACATTTTAATATTCTTTTTGCTTCCAACATTCATACATACTTTTTAAACATATAAGTGGAGAAAAATAGGCTATATTTTCCCAGTTATTCACCCTTTATGTTGCTTTTCATTGATAAAGTTCCAAATTTCCCTCTAATATAAGTTCCCTTCACCCTGAAGAATAGCCTTCAGATCTCTTGTAGGGACAGTCTGCTGCAGATAGCCTGTGATCTCATTCTAGAGGTGTGAGGCCACCGTAGTTTCACTGAGGTGTGTGGGTACATGTTGAGTATATGCGTTTCTTTTGCTTCCTGATCAAAAACAAAGTTAATTTTTCCAATGGGTATTTCTTTGGTGCCTACTATGTGCCTGGCACTGCTATCTATCAAATAATTGATGATAAAGCAGTGAACCAAACAGAAAAAAATCTTTGCCCTCAAGGCCTACATCAAGTATGTTGGGAGATAGCCAGTAAGTAAACAAATAGGGCAGAGTGTGACAGATGTCATGGGTTCTACGGAGGAAAACAGAGCAGGGGTCAGAGATGGACTTTTCAAGCGTGTGCTCCAGGAGGACTGCTCTGAGAAGGGAATGTTCAGTAGAGACTTAAGGCAGGGGAGGGAGCCTACCCTGATGATAGCTGGGGGAGGAATGTTCTAGGAGAGGCCGCAGCAGGAGCAGATGCTGAGGCAGAAGGTGGCTGCATGTGGAGGAGCAGCAGGGAGAGGCCAGGCGGCCGTGGTGGTGAGGGAGAGGGTGGTAAGGAATGAAGTAAGGCAGCAGATGGGTGAGGCTGGGGCCACAGGGGTGCTGCCATGAGGAAGTGGAGAGCAGCCGTGTGTTACACCTCTGCAGGGCATTTCTGTCGGGAAAGCTGTGTTTGATTTTAAAATTGTCACTCGTTTGGGGCCATAACAGGCATCAAAACATCTCAAATACCTAGGACCTGTCTCTAATTGAAATTGTAAATGCCACCTAGCACTGGCAGATAAGCTTGAGACAGACCAATGAGTTACATCTTTTGACTTTTAAATATTGAGTACTAAAAGATTAATTTTTAAAGGCACCCTGCTTCAAACAAACGCCCCTCCCCCCACCCCCTCCCCAGTGGGCCAGAATCAGGTTATAAGTTGCCAGTTTCTGAGCACAGCATGGAAGCTTCATCATACACCAAGTGGCTCCGCTCCATCACACTTTAAGGAAAACAACGCACTTGACCCTTGAAGAACGGGGCTGGGGAGCGTTTGCTCAGTGGATAGAGCATCCGCCTGCAGACTGAAGGGTCCCGGGTTCGATTCCGGTCAAGGGCATGTACCTCTGTTGTGGGCACATCCCCAGTAGGGGGTGTGCAGGAGGCAGCTGATAGATGTTTCTCTCTTTTCGATGTTTCTAACTCTCTATCCCTCTCCCTTCCTCTCTGTAAAAAAATCAATAAAATATATTTAAAAAAACTGTCTTTTTTTTTTTTTTTTTTTTAAAGAAAATTCTACTGTAACTACAATCTGCCTTCCATATCACGGATCCCAGCCATGGATTGAAAATAGTAGTTTGTGTGCAGATCGCTTTAAATTGATTTGTGCCCCCCTGGCTCTTTTGTTTAATTTGATGTTGTAGCCAAGGACTGTGGGCCACAGTGAATCACTTGCTGAAAAAATATTCTACTTGCAGGTGTGGCTCCTGTGGCGTCGATGAGCTGTGACCTGCTGGGTGAGGCATGGGCTCCAGTTCCTAAGTGGCTCAAGGACAAGCCACCGTGTCGCTGGCCATGCAGCCTCCGCCCTGTGTCTCCTGCACGCAGGCTTTGGGCAGTCTGACTTTCATTGCGGGAGCGGTTTATTATACTCCGCACAGCCTTCTCCACAGCCTGTGATATAATTATGATAGTTATCTTATCGTTTGACTCTCTCTCTGTTCTGAGATGCAGCCTCTGGTAGAAATATGTGACAGGGAGGGCGCTGGCTCTTTCTCCTTCTCAGTCTAATGGATGAACAGCTGGGAGTTAATGAGCTTTTAATAGTGAGTGTAGGGGGTTAGTTTGTTGCAATTTTAGTCTCTGCTGAATACCCCGAGGAATCATTGTTTTTCTATTTTCCCTTAACATTAGCTTTATTGATACCTGCAAACACCTGCTTAAAACTCACCCAGCATGGAGAGAACATCTTTCTCTTTGGATCACCTTGGCCTCAGCTGACTCGCCTGTAATTAGGAGGCCTCTGTGGAACTTCATGTGAGGTTTCTATCTTCATTTTTAAGAACCTTAAAATATGTAATGTCAGATTAAATTCTTATTTAGCACAGAAATGTAAAAAAAAAAAGCATTTGCACAAGCTTTTGTATATTTTCTAGACCCATTTTATTCTTTCTGCTTTGATCTAGGGAAAAATATGACAAAAGCCTTCCTCCACTAATACATTTTATAGCAATGTTCTTAGCTTTTATCTCTCATTTACCTTT
Source organism: Myotis myotis (assembly GCF_014108235.1). NCBI lineage: Eukaryota > Metazoa > Chordata > Mammalia > Chiroptera > Vespertilionidae > Myotis > Myotis myotis. Next base: position 4,183,048 of record NW_023416317.1, read on the forward strand.
TCCCCCTAAATTAAATTTTCCTCAGACACATTTGTTGTAAATTCTGGGTCACAAAATGATTTCTTATTGCTAAAAAGATCATGATTAGCAACAATGCCTAACTGTTACAGTTTATTACCACTCCATGGAGCTTACAAATCACTTTCATGTGCCTGTGTTTTCTCACTTAGTATTCACAATTCTCTGGGGATGGGAGCCAGGCAAGTAGTATTACCATCTTACACAGTAGAAATCCAAGGTACAGTACAGTATATTATTTGTCAAGGTGAAATGGTGATAAGAGCTAATCCATGCACATGGTAAAATTTGAAACCGTACAAAGGTTATCCAAGAGTTCCCCTACCTGAGGTTAACCATAGTTAACCATAGTTAACCTGCATTTCTTCCAGTAGTTTTCAATGTACATACAAACTTTTTATTTTTATCTTTAATTTCTTTATTGGTTAAGGCAGTGGTCGGCAAACTGTGGCTCGCGAGCCACATGTGGCTCTTTGGCCCCTTGAGTGTGGCTCTTCCACAAAATACCGAATTTTGTGCATGGGCCACGAAGTTTCAGTCACACTGTACATGCGTGCCCGCACGTGGTATTTTGTGGAAGAGCCACACTCAAGGAGCCAAAGAGCTGCATGTGGCTCGCGAGCTGCAGTTTGCCGACCACTGGGTTAGGTATTACATATGTGTCCTCATCCCCCCATTAACCCCCAACCCCCACCCACTCATGCTCTCATCCCCCTGTTGTCTGTGTCCATTGGTTGGGCTTTTATGCATGCATACAAGTCCTTTGGTTGATCTCTCCCCCATACCCCCACCCTCCCCTACTTTCCCTCTGAGATTTGACAGTCTGATCGCTGCTTCTCTGTCTCTGGATCTGTCCCTGTTCATTAGTCTATGTTGTTCATCATATTCCACAAATGAGTGAGATCATGTGGTATTTATCTTTGACTGGCTTATTTCACTTAGCATAATGCTCTCCAGTTCCATCCATGCTGTTGCAAATGGTAAGAATTTCTTCTTTGTTACAGCAACATAGTATTCCATTGTGTAGATGTACCACGGTTTTCTAATCCATTCATCTACTGATGGGCACTTAGGCTGTTTCCAGATCTTAGCTATTTTAAATTGTGCTGCTATGGACATAGGGATGCATATATCCTTTCTGATTGGTGTTTCTGGTTTCTTGGGATATATTCCTAGGAGTGGGATCACTGGGTCAAATGGGAGTTCCATTTTTAATTTTTTGAGGGAACCCCATACTGTTTTCCACAGTGGCTGCACCAGTCTGCATTCCCACCAGCAGGGCACAAGTGTTCCCTTTTCTCCGCGTCCTCTACAGCACTTGTCGTTTGTTGATTTGTTGATGATGGCCATTCTGACAGGTATGAGATGGTACCTCATTGTCGTTTTGGTTTGCATTTCTCAGATGATTAGTGACTTTGAGCATGTTTTTATATGTCTATCAGACTTCTGTATGTCCTCTTTCGAAAAGTGTCTAAGTCCTTTGCCCATTTTTTGATTGGATTGTTTATCTTCTGTTTGTTAAGTTGTACGAGTCCCCTATAAATTTTGGAGATTAAAGCCTTATCAGAGATAACATTGGCAAATATGTTCTCCCATGCAGTGGGCTTTCTGGTTGTTTTGTTGATGGTTTCTTTTGCTTTTTGTTTTGATATACAGTGGGGCTTTGACTTACGAGTTTAATTCGTTCCGTGACGGAGCTCGTAACTCAAATTACTCGTATGTCAAATAAAAAAGTGAACGAGTGAGACATGTGATGCTGGGTTGATGTTGTGGCGTTCACTGTAACGTTCGCTGCGCCAACTAGCGGTGGGGTATCTGAAGCTGGCTTGTAACCTGAATTTTAGCTCGCAACTCAAAGCAAAAAATCGGCCAAGAGACGGCTCATATCTCGAAAAACTCCGTTAGTCGGGACACTCATAAGTCAAGGCCCCACGGTAGTCCCATTTATTTTCTCCTTAGTTTCCATTGTCCTAGGAGCTGTACTGGTAAAGAAATTGCTATGACATATGTGTACTACAGTTTTTTAATCCATTCATCTGCTGAAGAGCACTTGGGCTATTTCCAAGTCTTAGCTATTATAAATTGTGCTGCTATGAACATAGGGATGCATGTATCTTTTCTTTTTTTTTTTATTGCTTAAAGTATTACAAAGGGTATTACATATGTGTCCATTTTTCCCCCTGCCCTAGACAGTCCCCTAGCCTCCCCTATCCCCCAGTGTCTTATGTCCATTGGTTATGCTTATATGCATGCATACAAGTCCTTCGGTTGATCTCTTACCCCCCTACCTCCTGCCCCACAACCCTCCCCGGCCTTCCTGCTGCAGTTTGACAATCTGTTTGAGGCAGCCCTGCCTCTGTATCTATTATTGTTCAAAAGTTTATAATGGTCTCTATTATCCATGAATGAGTGAGATCATGTGGTATTTTTCCTTCATTGACTGGCTTATTTCACTTAGCATAATGCTCTCCAGTTCCATCCATGACGTTGCAAATGGTAAGAGTTCCTTCCTTTTTAGAGCAGCATAGTATTCCATCGTGTAGATGTACCACGGTTTTCTAATCCATTCATCTACTGATGGGCACTTAGGCTGTTTCCAGATCTTAGCTATGGTGAATTGTGTTGCTATGAACATAGGGGTGCATATATCCTTTCCGATTGGTGTTTCTGGTTTCTTGGGATATATTCCTAGAAGTGGGATCACAGGATCAAATGGGAGTTCCATTTTCAGTTTTTTGAGGAAACACCATACTGTCTTCCATAGTGGCTGCACCAGTCTGCATTCCCACCAGCAGTGCACAAGTGTTCCTTTTTCTCCACATCCTCTCCAGCACTTGTCGTTTGTTGATTTGTTGATGATAGCCAGTCTGACAGGTGTGAGATGGTACCTCATTGTTGTTTTGATTTGCATCTCTCAGATGATTAGTGACTTTGAGCATGTTTTCATATGTCTCTTGGCTTTCTGAATGTCTTCTTTTGAAAGGTGTCTATTTAGGTCCTTTGCCCATTTTTTGATTGGATTGTTTATCTTCCTATTGTTAAGTTGTATGAGTTCCCTATAAATTTTGGAGATTAGGCCCTTATCAGATATGACATTGGCAAATATGTTTTCCCACGCAGTGGGTTTTCTCATTGTTTTGTTGATGGTTTCTTTTGCTGTGCAGAAGCTTTTTATTTTGATGTAGTCCCATTTGTTCATTTTCTCTTTAGTTTCAAGTGCCCTAGGAGCTGTATCAGTGAAGAAATTGCTTCGGCATATGTCTGAGATTTTGTTGCCTTTGAATTCTTCTAGAATTTTTATGGTTTCCTGTCGTACATTTAAGTCCTTTATCCATTTTGAGTTTATTTTTTGTGTATGGTGTAAGTTGGTGGTCTAGTTTCATTTTCTTGTATATATCTGTCCAATTTTCCCAACACCATTTATTGAAGAGACTATCTTGGCTCCATTGTATGTTCTTGCCTCCTTTGTCAAATATTAATTGAGCATATTGGTTTGGGCTGATTTCTGGGCTCTCTATTCTATTCCATTGATCTATATGCCTATTCTTGTGCTAGTACCAGGCAGTTTTGAGAACAGTGGCTTTGTAATACAGCTTGATATCTGGTATTGAGATCCCACCTACTTTGTTCTTTCTCAGGATTGCTGCAGCTATTCGGGGTCTTTTTTTATTCCAGATGAATTTTTGGAGAGTTCGTTCTAGATCTGTGAAGTATGCCGTTGGTATTTTAATGGGAAGTGCGTTGAATTTATAGATTGCTTTGGGTAGTATGGACATTTTAATGATGTTGATTATACCAATCCATGAACACGGTATGTTCTTCCATCTGTTTATGTCTTCCTCTGTATCTTTTTTCAACGTCCTGTAGTTTTCTGAGTAGAGGTCTTTTACCTCTTTAGTTAAGTTTATTCTTAGGTAGCTTAATTTTTTTGGTGCGATGGTAAACGGGATTGTTTTTATAATCTCTCTTTCTGAAAGTTCACTATTGGTGTATAGAAATGCCTCAGATTTCTTGGGGTTAATTTTGTATCCTGCTACATTGCCAAATTCATGTATTAAGTCTAGTAGCTTTTTGATGGAGTCTCTAGGATTTTGTATGTATAATATCATGTCGTCTGCAAATAAGGACAGTTTTACTTCCTCTTTTCCAATTTGGATGCCTTTTATTTCTTCTTCTTGCCGAATTGCAATGGCTAACACTTCCAGTACTATGTTGAACAGGAGTGGTGAGAGGGGGCATCCCTGTCTTGTTCCTGTTCTTAGGGGATATGGTGTTAGTTTTTGTCCATTGAGTATGATGTTGGCTGTGGGCCTGTCATATATGGCTTTTATTATGTTGAGGTATGATCCTTCTACTCCCGCCTTACTGAGAGTTTTTATCAAAAATGGGTGTTGAATTTTGTCAAATGCTTTTTCTGCATCAATTGATATGACCATGTGGTTTTTTTCTTTCAATTTGTTTATGTGATGTATCATGTTTATTGATTTGCGGATATTGTACCATCCTTGCATCCCTGGGATAAATCCTACTTGGTCATGGTGTATGATCTTACTGATGTACTGCTGGATCCGATTTGCTAAGATTTTGTTGAGGATTTTGGCATCTATGTTCATGAGGGATATTGGCCTGTAATTCTCTTTCATTGTGTTGTCTTTACCTGGTTTTGGTATTAGGGTGATGCTGGCTTCATAGAATGAGCTTGGAAGTGTTCCTTCCTCTTGAATTTTTTGTAGTAGTCTGAGGAGGATAGGTTTTAGTTCTTCCTTGAATGTTTGGTAAAACTCCCCTGTGAAAGCTGTCTGGTCCTGGGCTTTTGTTTGATGGAAGCTTTTTGATGACTGCTTCAATTTCTTCCATAGTTATTGGCCTGTTGAGATTTTTAGATTCTTCCTGATTGAGTTTTGGAATGTTGTATTTTTCTAGGAATTTGTCCATTTCCTCCAGGTTGTCTAGTTTGTTGGAGTAGAGCTGTGCATAGTATTTTTAAACTATCATTTGTATTTCTGTGGGGTCTGTTGTTATTTCGCCTCTATCGTTTCTGATTTTGTTTATTTGGGTCCTCTCTCTTTGCTTCTTGGTGAGTCTGGCTAGAGGTTTGTCAATCTTGTTTATCCTTTCAAAGAACCAGCTCTTGGTTTCATTGATTTTCTGTATTGTTTTTTTGGTCTCTATGTCATTTATTTCTGCTCTAATCTTTATTATCTCCTTCCTTCTGCTCACTCTGGGGTTTTCTTGCTGCTCTCTTTCTAATTCTTTGAGTTGTAGAGTTAGATGATTTACTACCATTTTTTCTTGTTTGTTGAGATAGGCCTGTAGAGCTATAAACTTCCCTCTCAGGACTGCTTTCATTGTGTCCCATAGGTTTTGGATTGTTGTGTTTTCATTGTCATTAGTTTCCAGGATGTTTTTAATTTCTTCTTTGATCTCATTGGTAACCCAATCAATATTTAATAGCATGCTATTCAGCTTCCAGGTGTTTGAGTATTTTGGGTTGTTTTTATTGTAGTTTATTTCTAGTATTATGCCATTGTGGTCTGCGAAGATGCTTTTTATGATTTCAATCTTCTTGAATTTGGGGATACTTTGCTTGTGACCCAACATATGGTCTATTTTTGAATATGTCTTATGAGCACTTGAGTAGAATGTATATTCCCTGGCTTTGGGGTGAAGTGTTCCGAAGATGTCTATTAAGTCCATCTGATCTAGTGAGTCATTTAGGATTGCTGTATCTTTGCTGATTGTTTGTCTAGAGGACTTATCCCGTGCTGTCAGTGGTGTATTAAAGTCCCCTACTATGATTGTATTGTTGTCGATCTCTCCTTTGATATCTTCCAGGAGTTTTTTTATGAATTTGGGTGCTCCTGCATTGGGTGCATATATGTTTATCAGGGTTATATCTTCTTGTTGTATTGATCCCTTTAGTATTATGAAGTGGCCTTCCTTATCTCTTGTTATGGCCTTCACTTTGAGGTCTATTTTGTCCGATATAAGTATTGCTACCCCAGATTTCTTTTCCTTTCCATTTGCCTGAAAAATATTTTTCCATCCTTTCACTTTCAGTCTGTGTGAGTCCCTTCTAATGAGGTGGGTTTCTTGTAGACAGCAGATGTATGGGTCATGCTTTTTTATCCATTCAGCCACTCCATGTCTTTTGGTTGGAGCATTTAGTCCGTTTACGTTTAAAGTTATTATTGAAAGGTACTTGTTTGTAGCCATTTCTTTTTTTGTGTGGCTGTTTTCTTTCTGAGCTTTTTATTTCTTTTTATACCAGTCCCTTTAGCATTCCTTGCATTGCTGGCTTGGTGGTGATAAACTCCCTTAGCCTTTTTTTTGTCTGTGAAGCTTCTTATTTCCCCTTCAAGTTTGAATGATAGCCTTGCTGGATAGAGTATTCTTGGATTCAGTCCTTTGCTTTGCATCACTTTGTAAATTTCCGTCCATTCTTTTCTGGCCTGATGTGTTTCTGTTGAGAAATCATTTGATAATCTAATGGGAGATCCCTTGTATGTAACTTTCCGTCTCTCTCTTGCAGCCTGTAAGATTCTCCCTCTCGTTTTTTTTTTTTTTAAACTTTTTTTTAAAATATATTTTATTGATTGTTTACAGAGAGGAGGGAGAGAGACAGAGAGCCAGAAACATTGATGAGAGAGAAACATCGATCAGCTGCCTCCTGCACATCCCCCACTGGAGAAGTGCCCGCAACCCAGGTACATGCCCTTGACCGGAATCAAACCCAGGACCTTTCAGTCCGCAGGCCGATGCTCTATCCACTGAGCCAAACCGGTTTCGGCAAGTAAGATTCACTCTTTGTCCTGAACATTTGCCATGGTAATTATGATGTGTCTTGGTGTGGGTCTTTTCGGGTTCACTTTGTTTGGGACTCTCTGGGCTTGTGTAACTTTTTTCTTCCCCACCTCAGGGAAGTTTTCTGATATTATTTCTTCTAATAGGTTTTCTAATCCTTGTTCATCTTTTTGTTGTTCTGGCACCCCTATTATTCGTATGTTGTTTTGTTTCATGTTGTCCCAAAGCTCCCTTAGGCTCTCCTCCTGTCTTTTAATTTTTTTCTCCAATTTTAGTACATTTTGGGTGTGTTTTGCTTCCTTGTCTTCTAATTCACTAATTCGGTCCTCCGCTTCTCCTAGTCTACTGTTGATACTTTCAATGGTGTTTTTTATTGCAGCTATATCACTCTTCATTTCTTCGTGGGTCTTACTTAAGTTGTTGATTTTTTCATCTGATTCTTCTAGCTTCTTCCATATGTTATTGATTTTTTCATCTGTTTCTTCTTGCTTCTTGCATAGGTAGTTGACTTTTTCATCTGTTTCTTCTTGCTTCTTGAAGAAGTTGTTGATTTTTTCCTCCATCCGGTTTATGCACTCTAGGACCCTTATTCTGAATTCTTTTTCTGTCATGTTGCATGCCTCTGTATTACTTAGCTGCTTTTCTGGAGAGTCCTCCTTCTCTTTCCTTTGGGGGTTTCTTTGTCTACCCATGTTTGATCTCACTGACATATCTAGACGTTGAGTCCTTCAGTAGCTGCTCCCTGGGTGGCAGTGACTCCTTGGTCTGTGGTTGCTCTTCGGGCAGTTGCGGTATCAGCTGCTCTTCAGTTGGCAGCAGCTCCTCTGGTGGGTGCTGTTCACAGCTGTGGTGGCTCTTCTGGCTGGTGGAGGGAGTTTTCACATACAGCTGCTGTTCCTCAGCAGAGGTTGTGGTGCTCAGGAGGCTGCTGTTGCTTGGATCTGCTGCGTTGATTTAAAGGCACAAAATACAACACAACAAGGCACCACATACCAGGCACTAAACACAAATATATTCACGATATTAATAACCCCAAATAAAGGTGACCACCCGAATTAAGAGAATTAGGGGATAAGGAAGAAGGAAGAGAAAAAGAGAAAAGAGAAAAAAGAAAAGAAAAGTAGGGACCAAAAAAAGGAGTGCAAAAATAAAATTGGGAAAAAGGAGGGGGGAAAATAAAAGCGAGAAAAGAAAAAAGAGCGAAAAGAGAGAATGAAGTGGAAGAGGGGAAGAGACTTTTTATATGAGGAGAATACTCCTATAGAACAGCCATTAATCCCAACAAATTCCAGCAACAGCTCCCTGGAGATGAATGCAAACTAGAAACAACCAATAATATAATGATGAAAATAGAATGGAGAACACTAATCCCAAAATAAAATAAGGAGAAAATAAAATGGCACTTTAAAAAATGGTAAAATGGTAGCAGTAATAATACTGGTTAAAAATAAGAAGGTAGTAATTAAAAGGGTAAAATCAGGTGATGGAAAAAGAAGAGAAAAAAAAAGAGGAAAAAAAAGAAAAAATAATTGATTTCTTAGTTAAAAGGTGAAAAAAGAAAAAAAAAATTGCAGTAGTGAAGGTCCTTCGGTTCTTCTATTCTTCAGTCTGACTCACCTTAGTCCTGCCAGGTATTCAGGAGAGTGTTGAGTTTCCCTGCGATACACTGTTCCTCTGTGTTGTAAACCACAGTCCTTATTTTAAAGCAGGCCGTATTTGTTTCCCAGACTGCCTTATTTTGTGTTTAGCAAAGAGTCAGTTTTTGGCTCAGCTTCTGGGTGGCAGTGTTCTGGGGTTGGCCTCTGAGGCTATACGGCTTCTCTGTCGCACTTAAAACTGATTTGGGGAGGTCAACTATCCAGAGCTGGTTCCTTAATAGTTACCTGCTCTGTGTTGTTGCTGGGATTGAAAATCCCTCTATAGGCCAGACCCTGTTAACTCCCAGGGACTGATCAGATTATTTTAATCCTTGATCTTGTTCATGGTGGAATCTGGGTGTGCTGTGCTCCTTGCCTGGGGGCTGGGGGGAGGAGTCTCACTCTCCAGAGAGAATGGCTGCCCCAGTCCTGGGCTCAGGGGTGTCTCATCACTCAATTCGCTGCCACCTCTCCCGGCCCCCCTTCTCTCCTCAGTCTCTCCCCAGATTCCACTCCTCCGCACCCTCTCCCTCTCTTCAGCACAGGTGAGTGTCTGTATCCAAAATGTCCCATGAACAGGATTCAGTGAAAACAAACAAACGCCGGCCGCGGAAATGGGGAAGGCTTGGTTTCTGTAAGCTCTTCTCTTACTGGCACTGCATGGTCTGGTCAGCTCTTCAGGCTGCCCCCTTTAGGCTCAGTCCTCCATGATCACAGAACCCAGCTCTCAAATCCCCCGGCTGCACCAGGAATCCCGTGGATCTCCTTTCCCCTGTCAGGGGCTGTGCCTGTCCCAAGGGACGCGGCTGTCTGCCACGCGGTCTCCCTCCGACCCTCTGGGCTCAGAGGTCTGGCAAACTTTCCTGCCCAAATCCCTGGTTTTTTTTTTTTACCTTTCCAGGGAAGTTCTGTCCTTCCCGGCTGCAAACTGTCTCACCAGCTGAGCAATTTTTCCAATTCGGGGTGGGTGTTATTAGTTTCAGCTGCTCACTCCATTTGCTCCGGGACATTGCTTGGGACGCGTCTGCCTATATCGCCGCCATCTTCCGTCTTCGCATGTATCTTTTCTGATTGGTGTTTCTGGTTTCATGGGATATAGTCCTACAAGTGGGGTTACTGAGTCAAATTGGAGTTCCATTTTTAGTTTTTTGAGGAAACTCCATACTGTTCTCCACAGTGGCTGCACCAGTCTGCATTCCCACCAGCAGTGCACGAGGGTTTCTTTTTCTCCACATTCTCACCAGCACTTGTCGTTTGTTGATTTGTTGATGATAGCCAGTCTGACAGGTGTGAGATGGTACCTCATTGTTGTTTTGATTTGCATCTCTCTTATAATTAGTGACTTTGAGCATGTTTTCATATATCTCTTGGCCTTCTGTATGTCCTCTTTCAAAAAGTGTCTATTTAAGTTCTTTTTCTATTTTTTTTAAATTGGATTGTTTATCTTCCTTTTGTTAAGTTGTATGAGTTCCCTATGCACATCCAATCTGTCTACATTTTTTTTAAACACAGAGGACAATGCTGTCATTCTGTCCTGTAACTTGCTTTATTTATTCCTGCAGATGGAAATGGAACATATATGATGCCAGGCCTTGCAGGTCTCCCTCCTAAGTCATGGGGACCTTGTACAGTTTATTTAACCTATGGATGGACAGTTAGGACAGTCCCTATTGATAGACAATTAGGTGACTTTCAATTTTTTGGTGCTGTGGAAGAGTACTGGCCTGAGTAGCCTTGTACATGATCTATGTGTATGTTTTGCAAATATTCTTGATTTAGACAAATATGCAAATTACTAGAAGTAGAATTGCTGAGTTATCAGGTATACACATTTAAAATTGATACTATTTTTAAAAGTGTCCTAATTCTTAATTACACTATATATACAGTATAACAATGTATACGAAATATTGTGCCTTCCCTCACAACTGCTCTAAAACTTTAAATCATAGTTTTTTTAATTGCCAGTCTGAGTTGTTTTAATATGCATTTCTGTAATTATTAGTGAGGTTGAACATCTTCGCATATGTTTATAAGCAATTTGTATTTTATTTCAGTTCTCTGTTCATTCACGATTGTTTGCATTTTCAATGTATTTTCTTATTGATTTTAAGAACTTACTAGATATTGAAGAACTAATTTCATCTGTCCTGTTGAAAATATTTCCCCCAATTAATCATTTGTGTTTTGACCTTTTTTTTTCATTTAAAAATAATTTTTTTAAAATTGCACGATTGAACTTGGGAAAGTCTGAAAAACAAAATGAAGAAATTTTAAATCTCCATAATCCTGTCTGTTATTTAGTGACAACCACTTTGTTATTTTGATACTAGAGGCCTGGTGCATGAAATTTATGCACTCGAGGGGGAGGTGTCCTTCAGCTTGGCCTGCTCCCTCTTGCAGTCTGGGAGCCCTCGGGAGATATCCAACTGCTGCAGAGGGGGGAGAGGCTCCCGCCACTGCTGCTGTGCTTGCCAGCCATGAGCCTGGCTTCTGGCTGAGCGGCACTCCCCCTGTGGGAGCACACTGACCACCATGGTCAGTGCGCATCATAGTGACTGGTCATTCCGCTGTTTGGTCGATTTGCATATTAGCCTTAGGATAAGTTCTTCATGTTTTTTTCCTGTGTGTGTGTGCGTGTATGTGTGTTAATTGTTTTTCAAAGTTTATCTTATATTGCCATTTCTGCAGCCACCTGGAGTGGCAAATAACTAGGTGGGAAGCTCTGAGACTGATTCATCCACTTGTTTGTATCATCTCCCTCTTTACATTTTCTTTAAATAGGCAAACCCTTAAGTCCCTGCAAGGATCCTTTTCTTTTCTTGTTCTTCTAAGTTTACTCTAGGAAGGTGGTAAGTGGGCCTCTCCTTGCAAACAAGTTTTTGGTCACAGTTTTTAAAGCTCCCAAGCTGGATGGAGTGCCTCTGTCTGTGTTTGTCTGTCTGATTCTGACATTGTCTGCTTTTTTTTTGTTTTGTTATTGGGGTATAATTACTGGATCAGTTATAAAGTATCTCAGCTTGCATTTTTTACAGTCAGGTTTATTAAGATAATTTACAAAACACAATCCCCTTTTTAAAATGTAGTTTGATAAATGTGTACAGTGAGTGTAATCATCATATTTAAGGTACAGAACATTTTCATCATCCCCAAAAGTTTCCTCAGGCACGTTTACTTCTTGCCACCACCAATCTGATTGCTGTTCCTATAATTTCACGTCTGGGTTGACATATACATGTCATTCATCATGTAAACTTGTGTCTCAGGTTTCTTTAGTTAGCGCAATGTATTGAAGATTTATCCATACTGTTGTGCGTGTCAGTAATTAATTTTTATTGTTGAGCAATATTCCATTGCCTGGATATACCTGTTTATTCACCAGGTGGTAGACATTTGGGAATGTTTCCAGTTTCTCACTAATAGGGGAAAAGCTGCTATAATCATGCACATACAAGTCTTTGTGTGGAAATCTGCTTCCATTTCTCTCGGGTTGCCGGGTGGTATGGCATGTGTATGGTTAACTTTGTCATGAATGCAAGCTTGCTTTCCTAGGTGGCTATTTTGGATTTCTACCAACAATGTATGAGAATTACAGTTGGTCCACATTCTCACCAGCAGTTGGTTTTGTCACATCTATGACTAGCCGGTCTCATAGTACCTAGTAACATCTTGTCACACTTCTCATGTGCATTTCTCTGATAACTGTTGATAATGAGCATATTTTTATGTTTATGTTGGCCATTCATAAATTTTCTCTTCAAATCTTGTGCCTATCATTGTGGCAGGGGAAGCAAGTTTGTGGTGTGTTGTTTGTTTTTTTTTTGCCTTATTATTTATTGATTTGTAAGAGTTCTTTATATATTCTAGAGAAAAGTTCTTTATCAGATATGTTTTATTTTTCCCAGTCTGCTATAATTCCATTTTCAGGTGTATTTTGATGAGGAGATATTTTTTTAAAACTTCTTTAGTGGTTAAGGTATTACAAATGTGTCCTCATCCCCCCATTAACCCCCAACTTTCCCCCACCCCCCTGAACTCATACTCTCATCCCCCTGCTGTCTGTGTCCATTGGTTTGGCTTATGTGCATGCATACAAGTTCTTTGGTTGATCTCTTCCCCTTACCCCCATCTTCTCCTACTTTCCCTCTGGGGATTGATAGTCTGATCACTGTTTCTCTGTCTTTGGGTCTGTCCCTGTTCATCAGTCTATGTTGTTCATCATATTCCACAAATGAGTGAGATCATGTGGTATTTATCTTTCTCTGACTGGCTTATTTCACTTAGCATAATGCTCTCCAGTTCTATCCATGCTGTTGCAAATGGCAAGAATTCCTTCTTTTTTTCCGCAGTGTAGTATTCCATTGTGTAGATGTACCACAGTTTTCTAATCCATCCATCTGCTGATGGGCACTTAGGCTGTTTCCAGATCTTAGCTATGGTGAATTGTGCTGCTGTGAACATAAGGGTGCATATATCCTTTCTGATTGGTGTTTCTGGTTTCTTGGGATATATTTCTAGAGGTGGGATCACTGGGTCAAATGGGAGTTCCATTTTTAACTTTTTGAGGAAACTCCATACTGTCTTCCACAGTAGCTGCACCAGTCTGCATTCCCACCAGCAGTGCACGAGGGTTCCTTTTTCTCCACATCCTCTCCAACACTTGATGTTTGTTGATTTGTTGATGATAGCCAGTCTGACAGATGTGAGATGGTACCTTGTTGTCGTTTTGATTTGCATCTCTCTTATAATTAGTGACTTTGACCATGTTTTCATATGTCTTTCGGCCTTCTGTATGTCCTCTTTTGAAAACTGTCTATTTAGGTCCTTTGCGCATTTTTTGATTGGATTGTTTATCTTCCTTTTGTAAAGTTGCATGAGTTCCCTGTAAATGTTGGAGATTAAACCCTTATCGGTGTATCATTGGCAAATATGTTCTCCCATGCAGTGGGCTTTCTTGTTGTTTTGTTGATGGTTTCCTTTGCTGTGCAGAAGCTTTTTATTTTGATGTAGTCCCATTTGTTTATTTTCTCTTTAGTTTACATTGCCCTAGGAGCAGTATCAGAGAAGAAATTCCTTCAGCATATGTTTGCAATTTCAAGTCTTTAATCCATTTTGAGTTTATTTTTGTGTATGGTGTGAGTTGGTGGGCTAGTTTCATATTTTTGCATGTATCTGTCCAATTTTCCCAACACCATTTATTGAAGAGACTGTCTTGACTCCATTATATGCTCTTGCCTCCTTTGTCGAATATTAATGGGCATATTGGTTCGGGCGATTTCTGGGTTCTCTATTCTATTCCATTGATCTATATGTCTGTTCTTGTGCCAATACCAGGCAGTTTTAAGAACAGTGGCTTTGTAATACAGCTTGATATCTGGTACTGAGATCCCACTTACTTTGTTCTTCTTTCTCAGGATCGCTGCAGCTATTCGAGGTCTTTTTTATTCCAGATGAATTTTTGAAATGTTCGTTCTAGATCTGTGAAATATGCCGTTGGTAATTTAATGGGGATTGCATTGAATCTATAGATTGCTTTGGGTAGTGTGGATATTTTCATGATGTTGATTCTACCAATCCATGAGCACGGTATGTTCTTCCATCTGTTTATGTCTTCCTCTATCTCTTTTTTCAGTGTCCTATAGTTTTTCGCATATAAGTCTTTTACCTCCTTAGTTAAGTTTATTCCTAGGTATCTTAATTTTTTTTGGTGCGATGGTAAATGGGATTGCTTTCTTAGTCTCCCTTTCTGTAAGTTCACTGTTGGTGTAAAGAAATGCCTTAGATTTCTTGGCATTAATTTTTTATCCTGCTACATTGCCGAATTAATTTATTAAGTCTACTAATTTTTGGATGGAGTCTTTAGGGTTTTCTATGTACACTATCATGTCATCTGCAAATAAGGACAGTTTTACTTCTTCTTTTCCAATTTGAATGCCTTTTATTTCTTCTTCTTGTCTGATCACAATGGCTAGTACTTCCAGTACTATGTTGAACAGGAGTGGTGAGAGGGGGCATCCCTGTCATGTTCCTGTTCTTAGGGGAAATGGTGTTAGTTTTTGTCCATTGAGTATGATGTTGGCTGTGGGCCTGTCATATATGGCTTTTATTATGTTGAGGTATGATCCTTCTACTCCCACCTTGCTGAGAGCTTTTATCAAAAATGGGTGTTGAATTTTGTCAAATGCTTTTTCTGCATCAATTGATATGACTGTGATTTTTATCTCTCAGTTTTTTTATGTGATGTATCACGTTTATTGATTTGCGGATATTGTACCATCCTTGCATCCCCAGGAGAAATCCTACTTGGTCATGGTGTATGATCTTTCTGATATATTTTTGGATCCGATTTGCTAGAATTTTGTTGAGGATTTTGGCATCTATGTTTATGAGGGATAGTGGCCTATAATTCTCTTTCATTGTGTTGTCTCTATCTGGTTTTGTTATTAGGGTGATGCTGGCTTCATAGAATGAGCTTGGAAGTGTTCCTTCCTCTTGAATTTTTGGAATAGTCTGAGGAGGGTAGATTTTAGTTCTTTCTTGAATGTTTGGTAAAACTCCTCTGTGAAGCTGTCTGGCCCCAGGCTTTTGTTTGCTGGGAGCTTTTTGATGACTGCTTCAATTTCTTCCATAGTTATTGGCCTATTGAGATTTTTAGATTCTTCTGGATTGAGTTTTGGAAGATTTTATTTTTCTAGGAATATGTCCATTTCCTCCAGGTTGTCTAGTTTGTTAGAGTTGTTCATAGTATTTTTTTTTTTCACAATTCTTTGAATTTCTGAGGGGTCTGTTGTTATTTCGTCTCTTTCATTTCTGATTTAGTTTATTTGAGCCCTCTATCTTTGCTTCTTGGTGAGCCTGGCTAGAGGCTCATTGATTTTGTTTATCCTTTCAGAGAACCAGCCCCTGGTTTCATTGATCTTTTGTATTGTTTTTTTTTTGGTCTCTATGTCATTTATTTCTGCTCTGATCTTTATTATCTCCTTCCTTCTGCTCACTCTGGGCTTTTCTTGTTGTTCTCTTTCTAATTCTTTGAGTTGTAGAGTTAGATGATTTTTTACCATTTTTTCTTGTTTTTTTTTGAGGTAGGCCTGTAGTGCTATAAACTTCCCTCTCAGGACTGCTTTCATTGTGTCCCATAGATTTTGGATTGTTGTGCTGTTATTGTCATTAGTTTCCAGGGTGTTTTTAATTTCTCCTTTGATCTCACTGGTAACCCAATCATTATTTAGTAACATTCAGCTTCCAAGTGTTTGAGATTTTTGGATTCTTTTTATTGTGGTTTATTTCTAATATTATGCCATTGTGGTCTGAGAAGATTCTTGGTATGATTTCAGTCTTCTTGAATTTGGGGAGACTTTGTGACCCAATATGTTGTCTATTTTTGAAAATGTCCCATGTGCACTTGAGAAGAATGTATATTCTGTGGCTTTAGGGTGACATGTTTTGAAGATGTCAATTAAGTCCATCTGATCTAGTGAGTCATTTAGGATTGCTGTTTCTTTGCTGATTTTTTTTCTAGAGGATTTATCCAGTGATGTCAGTGGTGTGTTTAAGTCCCCTACTATGATTGTGTTGTTGTTGATTTCTCCCTTGTTATTTTCCAGGAGGTTTTTTATGTAATTGGGTGCTCCTGCATTGGGTGCATATATGTTTATCAGGGTTATATCCTCTTGTTGTATCGATCCCTTTAGTATTATGAAGTGGCCTTCCTTATCTCTTGTTATGGCCTTCACTTTGAGGTCTATTTTGTCTGATACAAGTATTGCTACCCCAGCTTTTTTTTCATTTCCATTTGCCTGAAAGATATTTTTCCATCCCTTCACTTTCAGTCTGTGTGTGTCCATTGTTTTGATGTGGGTCTCTTGTAAACAGCATATATATGGGTCATGTCTTTTTATCCATTCAGCCACTCGATGTCTTTTGATTGGAGCATTTAGTCCGTTTACATTTAAAGTTATTATTGAAAGCTACTTGCTTGTAGTTATTTCTATTTTTGTGCCTGTGTTCTTTCTTACCTTTATGTTTCTTCTTTTTACAGCATTCCCTTTAGCATTTCTTGCATTGCTGGCTTGGTAGTGATAAACTCCCTTAGGCTTTTTTTTATCTGCAAAGCTCCTGATTTCCCCTTCCATTTTGATTGATAGTCTTGCTGGATAGAGTAGTCTTGGATTCAGTCCTTTGCTTTGCAACACTTTGTATACCTCCTTCCATTCCCTTCTAGCTTGATGTGTTTCTGTTGAGAAATCATTTGATAATCTGATGGGGGATCCTTTGTAGTTAACTCTCTGTCTCTCTCTTGAAGCCTTTAAGATTCTCCCTTTGTCTTGTACATTTGCCATCGTTATTATGAAGTGTCTTGGTGTGGGTCTTTTGGAGTTCATCTTGCTTGGGACTCTCTGTACTTGTGTAACTTTTTTCTTCCCCATATCTGGGAAATTTTCTGTCGTTATTTCTTCAAATAGATTTTCTAATCCTTGCTGCTCTTCTTGTCCTTCTGGCAGCCCTATTATGCATATGTTACTTCATTTCATGTTGTCCCAAAGCTCCCTTAGGCTCTCCTCCTGCTTTTTAATATTTTTCTCCAGTTGCTGTTCAGATTGAGCTTGTTTCTCTACCTTATCTTCTAACTCACTAATTCGGTCCTCTGCTTCTTCTATTCTACTGTTGAAACCTTCCATGGTGTTTTTGATTGTAGCTATATCACTTTTCATTTCTTCCTGATTCTTGCATATGTTGTTGATGTTCTCATCCATCCGGTGAATGAATTGTACAACCATTACTCTAAATTATTTTTCTGTCATGTTGCATGCTTCAATTTCATTAATTTCCTTTCTTGGAGACTCCTCATTTTCTTTCTTCTTTCTTGTGTCGTCTCCCCATTCTGATTATCTCCAGATGGTTCAAACTTCGAGTTGTGTGGGCCTGGGCCATGTGCAGTGGGAGCTTCACACCACCCTAGTGTCACTGAAGAGCTCTGACACTAAGATGTGTGGTTGTGGTGGGATGGTGGTAACCAGGCTCGCTCAGAGTCAGTGTTACCAGCACTCAATGTGGCCTCGTGCGTGACCTTAGAATCAGGGACCCTGCCTGCACCATGCTGAAACAGAGACCCCCCTGGAGGGTGTTGAAAATCAGATCCCCCTAGCATGCACCAGGAGTCAGAGTTCCCCAGGAATCCAGTATCAGAGTCTCTGTTGCTTCGCGCGGCCTCGCATTGAGCATCAGGGTCCCTGTGTGCCCATGCACCAAGAATTGGAGTCACTGGCTCTTAGTATGAATGCACAGGGAATCAGGGATCCCAGGTGCAGGTGATAAGAAACACAGTCAAGTCACTGGTGCTTGGTGCTGCCTCCTGCCGGGAGAATCGGGGTCCCGGGCCCCACGCTACATGGGACAAGTTCCCTATGTTCGCACGTTAGCTCCCAGGCCAAGGCTCCCTTAGCCTGGGCCGCGCGGGACCAGTTCCAGGTCCACGCACTTCCAGGCTAAAGTTCCTGTAGCAGCACTGAGGCCCAGGCAAGGGGTGGGTCTATCAGTTACTATGGCGCTGCCCGCAAGCCTGCAAGGAGGGGGATGGGCTCTGTTACTCACGGATCTGACACGGGGATTTCTGGACTCTTGCCGTCCGTGGGTCTGTAGCTGTGGTCTCAGGTCTCTGTCCCCAGTGGCTGCAGGGTCCTGGTTTGCGTCTGAGACCTGACTGGGTGGTGCTGAGGCCAGGATCCTAGTCTCAAGCAGCTCTGTTTCTCAAGATGGCGTGGTCTCTGTTCCCGTGCTGGCCGCCCAGGAGTGTCTGCGCAGGGAGCAGGGCTCCGCCGTCTGAGACTGCCCGATTTAGCAGCCCCTTAGAAGACCTGCAGAATCTAACTGTCCATACCTCATACACACACACACCACACACGTCCACACACTCCTCTATCACTCCCTCGCGCTCTCACACTCTCTCCCTCCCTACCTTCCTGCCTGTTGCCATCGAGGCAAGCCCCTGAGGAGATATTTTTAATTCTGATGAAGTACAGTCTATCTATTTTTTTCTTGTTTATACTTTTCCTGTCATATACATATCTAAGAATTCAATTCATTGCTCGATCTATGTCATTAAGCTGTATCCCTATTTTTTTCTAAAAGTTTTATAATTTTAGCTCTTACTGATTTGCTTGTTTTTAAGTAGATGTTTATATCTATGTTTCTCTACCTTATCTTGTAACTCACTAAATCGATCCTCTGCTTCTTCTAGTCTACTGTTGCATGCAACATGATAGTGGTTGGTAACTTTCTTTGCTGGCAATGCTTTTGTTTGGATTTAGCATCAGGGTAAATAAAATGAGGTAGTAAATGTCCCCCCTCTTCTTTTTCATTTCCTGGAATGGTTTATGTAGAGTTGGTATTAATTATTCCTAAATATTTGGACAATTTCAGTAATGAAATCACCTCGCATCTAGTTTTCTTGGTGATCATAAGTCTGGTGCTGGCTTGAGTTGTATGAGTTGTTCTAGTGAATTAACCAAACTGAGGGGCTTGTGGTAACCCGGGAATCTGAGCCAGATTAGTAAGTATGGATGACCTGGGGTCTGAAGTGGGGGCAGCCTCGTGGAGAATTTGACCCTTAACCGTGAGGCTTCACTAACTCTAGGTAGTTAGGGGCAGAACTCCATTGCAGGCCACCCCAGGCGGGTAGGAACAGAGCAGCTGGTCTTCCAGGGGCCCCTTCCCTGCAGCAGGAGATCCAGGTTCTCTGTTGGGAATGACTGAGCTGAAGTCAACAGGGACTTTTTATTCTAGTCACTTTGATTTCATTTAGTTCAGATAACATCTGAAACTCTTCTTCATTCGTAAAACATTATTGGAATTTCATCTCTTACTGGGATGAATATTGGGGAGGGGCCTTTCATTGACACCACATTTTAAACTTCCTTTTGTTAGGTGTTGCTCTAGTCATGTTTCTCCTAGTGCCACAGTTAGATGATGGGCTGCACAAAAGTTACTCCTCTTTATAAAGTGGGAGAAGGTGAGCTGGGTCTGAGAGCAGGCATGCATGTGCCTCTATCATAGGAACATCCTCTATGTTTACTTTAAAAAAAATGCATGGAGAATAATCTGGAAAGTGATTCCCTTGGAAAGTCTGTGTGTTCCAGGGGTCCACATAGTCTAGTTGGAAAAGTCCTGTTTCAGTACATTGGTTAACAGAACTTCTGCTTCACTTTCATGTTTAAATTGCTTTATTTTCTTTAATTATAAAACCAATCCCTGTGTATTCCAAAAATTCTTTTCCTAGGTCTCATTTCTCAGAGATGGTCGCTGTTAGCAGTAGAATGCTGTACTAGATTTTTCCTGGCCATTTCATAACATTCTATCACCACTTGCCCTGGGTGGCCGCAGACTTTCCTGTCCTTTACAGCACAGTAACCCTACTTTCACTCTTCTTTGGGCATCTTTCCTAAAGCCACAAGGAGTAAAGATAGTCTCTTCAATAAATGGTGCTGGGAAAACTGGAAAGCCCCAGGCAAATGAATGAAATTGGACTTCAGTTTGTCCCCATGTACAAAAATTAATTCAAAATGGATCAAAGACTTAAATATAAGGTCCGAAACAATAAGTGACATAGAAGAAATTATAGGTACCAAACTTATGGACCTTGGTTGTAGAGACCATTTTATGAACTTGATCCCAAAGACAAGGGAAATGAATGTAAAAATAAATGAATGGGACAATATAAAACTTAAAAGCTTCTGCACAGCTAAAGATACTGACAACAGCCCTAACCAGTTTGGCTCAGTGGATAGAGCGTCGGCCTGCGGACTCAGGGGTCCCACGTTCGATTCTGGTCAAGGGCATGTACCTTGGTTGCAGGCACATACCCAGCGGGGATTGTGCAGGAGGCAGCTGATCGATGTTTCTCTCATTGATGTTTCTAACTCTCTATCCTTCTCCCTTCCTCTCTGTAAAGAATCAATAAAATATATTTTAAAAAAAAAGATACAACAAATAAAACAAAGAGGCAGCCAACCAGATGGGAGATGGTATTTGCTCTGACAAAGGTTTAATTTCCAAGATATATAAAAAACTCAATACCAAACAACCCAATCAAAAAGTGGGCAGAGGACCTGAAAATACATCTCTCCCAAGGAGACAGGAACAGCCAATAGATAAATGAAAGGATGTTTGATCTTACTGGCAATCAGGGAAACGCAAATCAAAACTACAATGACATACCACCTATACCTGTTAGCGTGGCCATTATCAACAAGACAAGCAATAACAAGGGTCGGAGAGGTTGTGGAGAAAAGCGAACCCTCATTCACTGCTGGCGGAATGTAGACTGGTGCAGCCACTGTGGAAAGCAGTCTGGCGATTGTCCTCAAAAAATTAATAGTGCTACCAGCAGTCCCTGTCCTAGGTATATGCTTGAAAACCTGAAAATCATGTATTCACAAAGATGTATGCACCCCAATGTTCATTGCAGCATTATTCATGATGGCCAAGACACGGACACAACCAAAGTGTGTGTGATAGAGGACTGGGTAAAGAAGACGTGGTCCGTATACACAATGGAATACTCCTCAGCCATCAGTTACATGCTCATATCTCTCCGTCTGCAGCACCATTTCCAGCTCTTACTATTGTCTCCAATTTCTCCCTTTTCTCCCCCTCTGTAACCCATTCCAATCATGACTTACTTCCATTTTTCTACTGATACTTTTCTTGTTAAGGCACCAGTGACCTTAATATTGCAACATCTAGTTGTTCTCATGTTACTTGAATTCGTAGCAGCATTTACCATGATTCCCCTTTAACCCTTTGATACCTTTGTCCACTGGGCCTCGAGAACACATCCATACCACACCTTCGCTCTTGGTTCTCTTTTCAGGCCACTGGCCACTCCTTCTCTTCTCCCAAACTCTGAAGTTTGAAGTGATACTTTTCTTTATCCTCTGGCCACAATGATTCCTTTGGGGGTTTTAATCCAGCCCCATGCTTTGTATACCGTCCACAGGTTCCAGTGGTGAGCAAATGTCCATCTTAAAAATAGACTTCTCTCTCGAACTGCAGACTCAGATGTCTAATACCTGCATTACCTTCCTCAGTTAGCTCTCTGCTTGGCAACTAATACTTAACCAAGCTCCCAGTTCCCCTCATTTGTTTAGGGGATAACCAAGGCCACAACTTTGGATTCAGTACTGACTCCTCTCTTCCTCTCACATCTGACATTTAACCCATCAGCACATCCTGTCACTGCCACTTCTCATTTTACCCAGAATTCCACCTTTCACCATCTGCCTGCTGTGACTTCAGGACAGTATGACCTCGCCTTGGTTATTGTGACATGAGCTGTGTCTCTGCCCCATCCTGGCTCTTCTTTAGGCTGTTTTGATCACATCACAATAGATCCTTTAAAAATATCTGTCAGATCATGTCACCATAAGTTCAACAGGTCCAGGGGCTTCATGTCCCATCGTGAGAAATTCCAGGGACCCTACAGTGACCACCAGCCTGCAGCATGGGCCCATTCACCCTCCATTACTTTCCAGGCATCATCTCCTGCTAAGCCCTCACATGGCTGCAGCTGTAAGGGCCCCTTGCCCACCCGTGAGTATCTGCAAGTCTTGTTCTTTAATTCCTGCTTTAATGCCCTACTCAATGCTAGCTTTGTAGGCCCTCTCTGACTTAAATGTGTTCCTGCTTTGTGTTTCTTTCTTCACTGAAATGGGATAGGTCCTTGAGAAAGAGGGTTATTTTACCTGTTTGTTCAGTGTTATGCTTACATGCAAATGGCACGGAGTACATGCTCAACAAAATGTGAATGAATATTTAAACAGAAGAGTCATTTAGCTCACTTAATGGACATCTAGCTCACTATGTTCATTAAGCACTTTAATTTAAACTTCATTACCATCATGTGAGGTTGGCAATAGTCTACTTACATTTGAGAAAAGTGAGATTGAGGGGCTCCGTCAAATTACTCAGGTCTGGAAGCTGGCGCTCAGCTCAGCCATTCCCACTCCACGCCCAGGTTCTCCCTTTGTGAGGGAGCTGGTGACGGATCCTCCCAGGAGAATCGTGAGAGTTTCCATCTTGTGTTTTCTGCTTGTCGAGCCCAGAGGTATCTCTCCTTTCCTGCTCTATCCCGAGCCCCAGCGGAGGGCTGGGCACCTTGTAGGGGCTCAGAAGATATTTGTCTCCACAACTAAGGTCCCAAGTTTGTCCAGCTGAATGTCCCGTGGCCACAATGGTCTTAATGTCTATATTGTGACATCTCCATTGGTGACTAAAAGCCACGTTGGGGCAGGGCTAGGGAATTCTAAGGGAAATGCTAGGAATACAGGGCGTGTTTTCCAAAGGTGGTGACTGCTCTCATCTCATGACATGTTGTTTTCAGCCTTCTCCACCCTCTGTTCTGTGTCCGTGCAGCAAAGGCCTGAGGATGCCATAGGGAACGCCATGCGGACGAAATCAATGCCTTCTGAAATGAGCGTGGGGGGCGAGGCTTCCCGTTGAGGGTGGGTGTTTTATTTATTTTTATTTTTTGTGCTGTGCAGGAGGAGGGAGGGAAGAAAGGAGCTGAACAAAATGAAAAGGATCCACAGAAAATAACAGCAGGAAGAAAGTCACTGCAATCTGCTGCCTGTCTCTCTATGGGACAAGGAGTTTCAGCTGCAGAGCTATTGTAGACGTGCTTTTGTAGTCTATCCCTTTTATAATGGAAAGGCTCCGGTTGGACGTGTCCCCTGTTGTTTACAACTTTCTTAAAAGCATTTTGAATAAGAATAAAAATGTGCATTTAAACAATTACTCTCCAGATAAAGTTACTTATCCTCTATGGCAGTGATGGTGAACCTATGACACGCGTGTCAGAGGTGACACGCGAACTCATTTTTTTGGTTGATTTTTCTTTGTTAAATGGCATTTAAATATATAAAATAAATATCAAAAATATAAGTCTTTGTTTTACAATGGTTGCAAATATAAGAAAATTTCTATATGTGACACGGCACCAGAGTTAAGTTAGGGTTTTTTAAATGCTGACACGCCGAGCTCAAAAGGTTCGCCATCACTGCTCTATGGCAATCCCAGGGCAATCAGTTGTTTTAGGGAAGGCTTACCACAGCGCTTGGAACTGTGTCCATGTGAACGAATTGGGGAAGTGAGGACCCAAGGCCAGCCTCTTACACCTTCCAGTCCCGCCAATATTTTAAGTCATCTTTTTGAAAAGAAAGCGTGCCACCTGATTGCATGTTCAGAATGAAGAAAAGAATGAAGAAACAGTTTCAAGTTTCGTCACTTATGAAACATGTTTCCAGGGCACTGAGAATGGCATCTGGAAAGGCAGTGGCTCAGCAGCTGACGAGGATGAACAGACAGCACCTGGGGGCAGAGTGTGCTTTTCTCTCTGGCCCGTTTCTCTCTTAGCCAGCTCCTCTCTGGGTAACCCAGTCTCATCTACTCAAACCCATACCTTGAAACCCTGAAAGAAACTCCATAGGGAAGTTTCAGCCACAACCTCCCACTCATTGCATGGGTCTCATGTATATAGATTTAGTTTTCAAGACGGAGTTCCAACAAAAATATTCCCTACTGTTTAAAATGGAAAACACACCTTCGTTTCAATGGGAAATGGCCTCTCTCTGATGCTAAGCTGTTGAACGAGGCATCCCTCCTGAACCTAGTTAAATAACTAAGTTTGCCACGAAGCCACTAGTCTTTTATCTGTTCTCAGCTTTCACCTTTTCCCATCTAGCAACACTATATTGCATAGCTGTGATAATTGTGATGGTTAATTTTGTATGTCTGCTTGACTAGGCCATGGGAATGCCCAGATATTTGGTCAAACACTATTCTGGTATTTCTGTGAGGGTGTTTCGGAAGGTATTTTGAGTAAAGCAGATTGCCCTCCCTAATGTGGGTGGCCTCATCCAATCAGTTGATGGTGGGAATAGAACAAAAAGCCTGACTATCCCGTGAGTAAGAGAGAATTCAGTCTTTTTATGCCTTTGGATACAAACCCAAATAGGCTCTTGCTGGTTCTCAAGTCTGACAGCTTTTCAGCTGCAGTGACACCAGCAGTTCCCTGGTCTCAGACCTTTGGGCTCAGACTGGAGCTAAACCGTCAGGTCTTCTAAGCCTCCAGCTTGCAACTCATCCTTTGGATCTTGGGTCTTGCCAAGACCCGTAACCAGTCAATCACAATCTCTCCTCCTCTCTTCTCTCTTCCCATCTCCTTCTCTCTCTTCCCATCCCCCCTCTCCAAATCTCCCCTCTCCTCTCTTCTCTCCACCCTCACTCTTTATATCTGCTTATATCCTATTGGTTCTGTTTCTCTGCAGAACTCTAATACAATGTTAGAATACGTGCTGCTCAGACGAGTATAATCAGTGATTCTGTGCGTAACCTGTGCTGGATCCTTATCTTCTGCCATCATGCTTTGGGCGTTTTTAAGTACCTGTTTCTGAGTTCCTATCTCCTAGGCCAGGAGCTGTAGACTACAAAGAAGTAAGGCACATGCATGTTCAAAGATCATAGTCCAGTGTCAACAGTACAAAGCTCACCTCTTTCTAATTTCTAGTTGTGCGACCTTAGGTAAGTTGATTTTTGTACATTTTGTTAAATGTAAAACAAATAAAATTAGCACCTACCTCATAGCACTTTAATAAGATTACACAGGATAATATTTGTAAAGAATTTAGAACAGTGCCTGCAAGTTACCATATTTTATTAAATCCCAGAGGCTGTCAGTTGTGAGACAAACTGCTGTTATGTGTATTTCTAACAAAGAAAAGCAATGCCAATTATTGTGGTAAGGTGGTATCAGTTGTGACTCCTCCCAACAGGTTAAAAAATGAACAAATATGTATCTTAAAATCAGTAAAATACAATAGTGGGTGCTGTAAAATGAATAAAACCCTAGACCAGGCAAGCTGATTATTCAGACAAGTTTGAATAGGAAAAAAACCCCTTTCATTTGCATTTGTCGATGGTTATCTAGATAACAACAAAATTCTAAGCAAACTATCCTATATAATAAAAGGCTAATATGCAAATTGTCTCCTCGACCAGGAGTTTGACCAGGAGTTCGACCGGGGGACCAGGGCTGGCCAGCCAACCACCTGGTCCCCTCCCCCCTGATGCCCCACCCCCATGGGCCCCAATCAGGGTGGGCTAGCCGGACCCCACCCATGAATGAATTCATGCACTGAGCCTCTAGTATTATTAATAAATGTCCCGATCACTTCTTGACTATTCTAAGAAGTTTCTAAAGCACATTTATTTTCTTAATCAGGTTTAAAGCTGCTTTCATTCTAGACTCCCTGGGGTCATTTAAAATCTAATTAAGGCATGATGGCAATTATGGACTGAATGTTTGTGTCCCTACTCCTGCCCCAATATGACTGTATTTGGAGACAGGGTCTGTGAGGAGGTGATAAAGGTTAAATGAGGTCATGAAGACAGGCCTAATCTGATAGTGCCAGTGTCCTTACCAAAAAGGGGAAGGGACCCAGAGCACTATATCCCTGTGCAGACAGGTTAGGAGGTGGCAGCGAGAGCCAGGAACAGACCCCTGACCAGGAACGGAATTGGCAGTATCTTGATCTCACATCCACCCACCAGAATGATGAGAAATTACCTGTTGTTTGAGCCACTTGGTATGTATTTTGTTATTGCAGTTTGAGCAAACTGAGACAGTGGCCACAGGGATTACTGTCGGTGAGACAGGACCTGGGATGAATTCCCGCTGCCCCCACGTGGCTAGTCAGCTGTCAGGAATGTTACCTGATGTGCTTATTTGTAACTGGAGGCCAAAAAAGGATCTCCCATCAGCTCTTCCCAGTCCTCGCTTTTTTGCTTACTCAGATCTAAAACCAGGGTTACTACTGAAATTGGAATTACTATTACATTTCT
This sequence comes from Myotis myotis, assembly GCF_014108235.1. Taxonomy (NCBI): domain Eukaryota; kingdom Metazoa; phylum Chordata; class Mammalia; order Chiroptera; family Vespertilionidae; genus Myotis; species Myotis myotis. Next base: position 4,209,402 of record NW_023416317.1, read on the forward strand.
TTTACAATTGCATACAACTACCTATGGGAAATCACACTCTTGTTGTGAACATTTGATTAAGTTTATATTTTAACTAGAGGCCCGGTGCACAAAATTCATGCATTCAGCAGGGTGGGGGGAGGGCTGTCCCTCAGCCCGGCCTGAGTCCTCTTGCAGTCTGGGAGCCCTCAGGGGATGTGCGGGCCTAAGCCATCAGTCGGACATCCTTAGCACTGCCACGGAGGTGGAAGAGGCTCTCGCCACTGCCGTTGGGCTCGCCAGCCATGAGCCCGGCTTCTGCCTGAGATGCGCTCCCCCTGTGGGAGTGCACTGACCACTAGGGGGCAGCTCCTGCGTTGAGCGTCTTCCCCCCTGGTGGTCAGTGTGCGTCATAGCGACTGGTCATTCCGTCATTTGGTCGATTTGCATATTAGCCTTTTATGCCTGCGGGATCATGCCAAAACTGGCTCTCTGACATCCCCCAAGGGGTCCCGGATTGCAAGAGGGTGCAGGCCAGGCCGAGGGACCCCACGGGTGCACAATCAAGGCCTGGGAGGAACACGAGAGGTTGGCCAGCTGGGGAGGGACCATGGGAGTATTCCAGGGCATGTCCGGCCTGTCTCACTCAGTCCCGATTGGCCAGACCCCAGCAGCAAGCTAACCTACTGGTCAGAGCATCTGCCCCCTGGTGGTCAGTGCACATCATAGTGAGCGGTTGAGTGGCCTTAGCATATCATTAGCATATTACGCTTTGATTGGTTGAACAGATGACAGGATGACTGAACACTTAGCATATTAGGCTTTTATTATATAGGATTACTTCTTTCACATTTATGCTTTCTTCTGCAGCAGTCTGAGCCTCTCATGCTGGGGTTGCTTCTCTGGGTATTGGTTCTTCTTTTATATGTTTTACAAACGGAACTTCCCCTTAGTATTTGTTTTCACCAGTCACTAAATTTTGCTCCCACCAATATTTAAGATAGTAGGACATGGAAGGGCCAGAAAAAAATTCAGAATAACATAAAGCTTATTTTGTGGGAGGCCTGTCTTTATGGATGAAAAGTCAGAATTGTGGAATATTTTTAAGCTGGTTATGTGAAGCACATTTCCAAACAGCAGGAGCCAAGGAAAGCCTTTCCCAGTGGGAAACCCTGCGGAAACCTCTTCTAATGAGTGATGCGACTGCTTGTGGTTCACAGAATCATTTATATGTAAATGGTATATCTGAGAAGCATGAGGGTGCTCTAAAAGGTTGCCTTTTATTAATCATTTCCAAACCTCGCCTCCTCTGCATTCCTGTTTATGTTGCTTTTATTGGTGCAAAGCTCAGTCCCTGCATCTTGGTGCAGCCAGAGTTGGCCGTTTAGTTATTTGTTGTCATGCAACCAATTAGCTGAAATGTTAGAAGCTTAAAACAATCCACAAGCTATTTCACATGGGCTGTGAGCATCAGGAATCTGGGAGTGGCTCAGTGGGGTGGGCCTGCCTTGTTTGTCGGATTCCAGTTGAGCTGTCGCTGCTGCTGCAGTCTTTGAAGACTCAGTGGAGGACGGTGGTAGTTTGCACCTCCATTCACTCAGATGACTGACTGATGGCAGTGGACTTCAGTTGTGTGCCCAGCAGCCCCTTCATAGAGCTACACACAACGTGGTTTCCCCAGAGTGAGTGGTGAGCATGCAAGTGAGTGCGCTGCTGTCTTTTATAACCTAACGTGGCAGTGACAGCCACCACTGGGCGGCTCTGTGTGCCACAGAGCAGCACCGGCCCGTGGGGAAGGCAGTCTGCTTACCAGCTCACTTCCGGGACTGTTGGCTGTAGACCTCAGTTTCTTGCCACACAGGCCTCTCTCCAAGGGCTCTCATGCCATGCTTTTCCCAGAGGGCGTGATCTGAGGTGCACTGAGTGGCCACCCAGTCTTGGAAGTGACGTGCCATCACTTCTGCCTGCCCTTGGTCATAAGGACCAAGCTGTTTCCATGTGGGAAGGGACTGCACAAAGCTGTGGACTCTAGGAGGCGGGATGGTTGGGGGCTGAGATGGTGGTTTCACAGCTGACCTTGCCTTGAGCAGTATGACAGACTCATACAATGGAATGATTCATTCAGGGTCAGCCACAAGGAACTTTCCACTTAATAAGATAAGTTCTCTCTTGTTCTGCAGTCTCCTGATACTTTTCCAATAAATTCTCTTCAGATTAATTTGGCTCGGATCAGTTTCTGTTGTTATAACAAGAGACCCCTAAGTAAAAAAATGTAAGTAATAAAATCTATAAATGAAACCACCTACTCCCTGTTACAAAATGATTGCCCTAAAAGCTCAGTACCTCTCTGACAACACATACAGATGTTGCTCTATTATAGACTGTGTTCTCCACACTGCTTTACATCCCCGCCTCTGTTTATAACTGGTCATTGTACTTCTTAATCCCTCCCCCTTTTCACCCAGCCCCCAACTCACTCCTATCTCGCAACTGCCAATTTGTTCTCTGCATTTCTGAGTTTCTGTTTTCTTCATTTATTTTGTTTTTTAGATCCCACATATAAGTGAAATCTTATGGTATGTGTCTTTCACTGTCTAACTGATTTCTCTTTATTAAAATCAATTAGTAACCTTAATGATATCTGCAAAATCTGTGCCATGTAAGTAATATAACATAACCATGGGTTGAATCTTTTGGAGGTTGAATTTCTTTTTACCACAGGCTCATAGAAATTATTTGCACTATTCTTGAGAGCTTTAAAAAATGTTCAAACTTACCTTTGTTGTTTTTATATGAAAAACAAAACATAGCCACTGTCAAACAATCCTGAAAAATGCATGCTGGAAGAAGAAATGATCAAATGATCACTGAAGTATCATCCTCCTCACTGTGAATTCTTTCTTTAAAAAGTTTTAAAAATTAAAATATAGTTAATATACAATATTACATTAGTTTATGTGGAGAGCGGCTACAGTGTTTGGACAGGTTCAAGCCTCAGACTAATGAGAGGGCACAGTCCTCTCATGGCCACTTGCAAGTCCCAGCTTGGAGGGCAAAGCCCTCGCAGCACAATTATAGCCAACAGCTATAGTTGTAAGCTTGAACCTATGGTCCAATCACGTGGCCCCATGTGCCTGAGTGATGTGGGCTTGATAGAGTTCAGGTCCATGTAATTGAGTAGATTTGAAACCCACGAGAACGTTGTTACCACACCCTTACTTTGCCTCGTGGAATCTGGCTATAAAATAAAGAGATGGTTTACAGGCCGTGGCACTGTCTCTCTCCATCAGAGAGGGCAGCGTCCCACCCAGACCCAGCTTTCTTCTCTTGTTTGTCTTTTCTAAATCCTTCACCGCCCCCACTCAGGTTCACCCTTGGCCGTGCTGGCACGGGACAAATTTAAGTTGTACAATATGTTCATTCAGCATTTATATGCCTAATAAAGTGATCACCATAATAAGTCTAGTAACCACCCAACACCCTAAAAGGTTATTTTTGTATTATTGACTCTATTCCCTATGTCACACATTACGTTCTGTGACTTACTGATTTTATAACTGGAAATTTGTACCTTTTAACCCCCTTCATGTTTCTCACTCTTCTTCCCATCCCCTTCCCCTTGGCAACTATCAGTCTGTTCTCTATGAGTCTGTTTTTGTTTTGTTTGCTTATTTTTATTTTTTGGATTCCACAAATTAATGGGATAATATAGTATTTCTCTTTCTCTGAATTAATTCACTTAGCATATACTCCATTCATGTTGTTACAAATGGTAAGATTTCATTCTTTTTTATGGCTGAGTAATATTCCAGTGTGTGTGTGTGTGTGTGTGTGTACTGCATCTTCTTTATCCATTCATCTATCGGTGGCCACTGAGGTTGCTTCCATATCTTGGCTATCCTATCTAATAAAAGAGTAATATGTAAATTAACTGTCACTCCGCAACAAAGATGGAGGGGCCCATAGTGGCCAGGGTGGGACATTGGCGGCATCACCCCGGCAACACAAGCCCAGCATCCACGCCCCAGCCACGTGGAGGGAGGGGAGAGGAGGGGCCTTGGGCCGGAGGCCAGAGTGAGGGATGCTGGCATTATTGCAGGCTGGGCTGAGGGACCCCCACCCCCCTTCATGAATTTTGTGTACCAGGCCTCTAGTTTTAAATAATGCTGCTATGAACATAGTGTGCATGTATTTTTGAGTTAGTTTTTATTTTTATTTTTGATAGATATCAGAAGTAGAATTGCTGGGTCACATAGCAGTCCTATGTGAGGAACCTCCGTACTGTTTTCCATAGCGGCTGCAACAACCTGCATTCCCCCAACAGTGCATGAGGGTTTCCTTTTCTCTACATTCTCGACAGCACGTTTTTCTTTATAATAGCCAAGCTGACAGGTGTGAGGTGATTTCATTGGGATTTGATTTGCATTTCCTGATGATTAGGGATGCTGAGCATCTTTTCATGTGTCTGTTGGCCATCTGTATATCTTCTTTGGGAAAATGTCTGTTCAGGTCCTCTAATTTTAAATCAGATTTTTTTTATGTTGACTTATATGAGGTCATTATATATTTTGGATATTAAACCCTTGTTGCATGCATCAAAATTGCAAATGTATTCTGCCATTTAGTGGGTTGCCCTTTAATTCTGTTGATAGTTTCCTTTCCTTTGCAAAATCTCTTTAGTTTAATGCAGTCTCATATGTTTATTGTTGGTTTCATTGCCCTTGCTTGGGGAGACATACACAGAAAATTATTACTAAGATTGATGTCAAAGAATTTACTACTTATGTTTTATTCCAGGAGTTTTATGGTGTCTGGTCTTGCATTTAAGTCTTTAATCCATTTTGAGTTTTTTATATAGTGTAAGAAAGTGGTCTAGTTTCATGTTTTTGCATATAGCTGTCCAGTTTTCTCCACACCATTTATTGAATAGACTGTCTTTTCCCCATTGTATGTTCTTGCCTCCTTTGCCATAGATTAATTGACCATGTGGGAGTGGGTTCATTTCTGAGCTATTTATCTTGTTCCATTGATTTATGTGTCTACTTTTTTTTTTTTTGCCAGTATCAGACTGTTTTGATGATTATAACTTTGTGGTATAAAATCAGTGAGTATGACACCTCCAACTTTGTTCTTTTTCAAGATTGCTTTAGCTATTTGAAGTCTTTTGTGTTCCATATAAATTTTAAAATTATTTGTTCTAGTTCTGTGAAAAATTCCATTGGTATTTTGATAGGGATTGCATTGACCCCATGAGTGCTTTGTGGGCAGACATTTAACAATACTGTACGCATGGTGTATCTTTTCATTTACTTGTGTTCCCAGTTTCTTTCTTCAATATCTTATGGTTTCCAGTATATAAGTCTTTCACCTGCTTGTTTAAATTTATTCCTGTGTATTTTATTATTTTTGATGCAATTATAAATTAGATTTTTTTTTCTTGATTGCTCTTCCCAATGGTTTGTTATTAGTGTACAAAAATACAACTGATTTCTTTTTTAAAAATATGTTTTTATTGATTTTAGGGAGAGAAGAAGGAAGAAGGATAGAGAGATATAAATATCAATTAGAGAGAAACATCAATTGGCTGCCTCCTGCACACCCCCCACTGGAATTGAACAGTGACCTCTTGGTTCATGATTCAGTGCTCAATCATTGAGCCACACTGGCCAGGCCACAACTGACTTCTTTTTTTAAAACATTTTTATTGACTTTAGAGAGAGGAAGGGAGAGGGAGAGAGAGATAGAAACATCAATGATGAGAAAGAATCATTGATCAGTTGCCTCCTGCACACCCTACACTGGGGATTGAGCCTGCAATGCTGGCATGTGCCCATGCCTGGACTCGAACCTGGGACCCTTCAGCCCTTCAGTCCACAGGCCGATGTTCTATCCACTGAGCCAAACTGGCTAGGGCCACAACTTATCTCTTATATTAATTTTGTGTCCTGCAACTTTACTGAATTCATTTTTTAGTTCTCAGAGTTTTTTGGTGACTTTTTTATGGTTTTCTATATATAGTATTATGTCATCTGCAAATAGTGACAGTATAATTATTTGTAGTAATCTCTTATGATTCCTTGTATTTCTGTGGTGTCAGTTGAAACTTCCCCACTTTAATTTCCCATTTTATTTATTTGAGTCCTTCCCCTCCCCCCCACCCCCCCTTCATGATTCTGGCTAAAAGTTTATCAATTTAAAAAAATCTTTTCAAAATCACCAGCTCTAGTTTCATTGATCCTTTCTATTGTTTTCTAAAGCTGTATTACATTATTTCTGCTCTGATCTTTATTATATCCTTCTTTCTATTAACTTTTGGCTTTGTTTTTCCTTTCTTTTCTAGTTGCCTTAGGTGTAAAGTTACATTTGTTACTTGAGATTTTTCTTATTTCTTGAGGTTGGTCTGTATCGCTATGAACTTCAATCTTAGAACTGCTTTTGCTGTGTCCCATAAATTTTAGAATGTTGTGTTTTCACTTTCATTTGTCGTAAGATATTTTTCTTTTTCTTTGATTTCTTTGTTAACCCATTAATCATTAAGTAGCATATTGGTTAGCCCCCTGTGTTTGTGCTTTTTCATTTTTTTCTTATAATTGGTTTCTAATTTCATACCCGTGTGGTCTGAGAAGATGCTTGATATTATTCTTAAACCAGTGACCTGGTGCATGGATTCAAGCACATTGAAAGGAAATTAATTAGAAGGTGGCTGGCAGGGTGGGACTGGGCAAAATGGGCCGGACACGCCCTGGAGCCAACCTCCTGAGGTCCCTCCCTGGCATCTGCGGGGCTCTCCACCTGGCCTGCAGGGATCGGGCCGAAACTGGCTCTCCGACATCCCCTGAGGGATCCTGGAATGCCAGAGGGCACTCTGCAAAGTTGCTGTCATACAGGGTGTAGAATGTGAATGCAAGTGTGCAGTAAACCAGATTCAGGCCCGACAGTGCCCCAGCAACAACATAACCCAAGGCCGAAGATGGAATCACGCGGCCCTGCGAGGAATCAGGCTCCCTCCTCTCGTTTTGAGGTGCGTCACCCAAGAACTGCTGCTGCCATCACTGCAGCTTGGCCGCTTCTGCATTGAGTGTGTGCTTCCGGTGGTCAGCGCTCATCATAGTGACCAGTTGGATGGTAGGAGGGACACTTAGCATATTAGCCATATATATATAGACACACACACATACACACACACACACACACATACATACACACACTAATTGAGAATTGTCTGTGGCCTAATGTGGTCTATCTTGGAGAATGTTCCAGTGCTTCCTGGACTTGGATGCCTATTTCCTCTGCCAGGTTAGGGAAGTTTTTGTTTATTATTTCTTTGAATAGGTTTTCTGTCCCTTTCCCTCTCTTCTCCTGGGACTCTATAATGCAAATGGTAGAATGCCTAATTTTGTCTCAGAGATTCCTTACACTCTCCTTATTTTACTTTATTTTTTTTAAAAAATATTTTTATTGATTTTTTACAGAGAAGAAGGGAGAGGGATAGAGAGTTAGAAACATCGATGAGAGAGAAACATCCATCAGCTGCCTCCTGCACGCCCCCTACTGGGGATGTGCCTGCAACCAAAGTACATGCCCTTGACCGGAATCGAACCTGGGACCCTTCAGTCCACAGACCGACGCTCTATCCACCGAGTCAAACCGGTCAGGGCACACGCTCCTCATTTTAAAAATTTATTTATTTTTGGTTTTCCAATTCGGTGATTTCCACTATTTTGTCTACCATGTCGCTGACCTGTTCTTCTGCCTCATATTTGCTATTGATATTCTCTAGTATATTTTCCTTTAATTATTGTATTATTTAGTTCCGATGTTTTTATCTCTTTGTTGAAGTGCTCCCTGTGATTATCCACTCCTCTCCCGAGTTTGGTGAGCACTCTTATGACCATTACTTTGAATTTTTTATCTGGTTGATTGCCTGTCTCCACTTTATTTAGTTCTTTTTTTAGGATTTTGTCTTGTTTTCTAATTTGGAAGAAATTTCGTGTCTCCTCATTTGGCCTACGACTCTGTTTCTGTGTATTAGGTGTGTCTCACGGTATTGGAAGCGTGACCTCATGTAGAAGGTGTCCCATGGGGCCAGTAGCATATCCCCCTGGTGACCAGGGTCTGGTTTTCCAGAGCATCCCCTATGTGGGCTGTGTATGCTCTTATGCTTGGGCTGCAACTGTGAGGGCACTATGTTGGGTGGGCTGGTCTGCAGCTCATTTGTCTGATGGCCTGGCCTGCTGAGGGGTAGTGGGGAGTTGGGCTGGCCTCTGGCCTGGCCTGCTGCTACTGTTGCTGGTGTACAGAGCAGCCTCCAGGGTGGATGGCTGAGGCCTGGTCACTACTACTGTGGATACATTGGTGTGTAGGGTCTGGCCCCTCAACCCCACTTTGGGGATGTTTCTGGCCATCTCCAGGCGGTGGGAACAGAACCCCCACTTTCCAGGCCTCCTGGGCTGCCACTGAGTTCTAGGGTGGGGAGCAGAGTGCTGCTTTGGAAGGTGGTTGGCTGGGTAGGTCCTCAGGGGAATGCCAGGTGGGTGGAATGGTTAGCCTCGTAATGGAGAGTGTCAGGCAGGCTGGAGAGCAGGAGAGCAAACAAAACAAACAAGGGGAGAAAGGCACTCACTATTGCCTCCGTTCCCAGAGAGAGCCCACCAAATCCCTCCAGCGGATACCCTAAAAATAGTCAATATATCTCTTTCACGAATGACCCATGTGCTTTGATTCAGAATGAGTGACTTGTGCACAGACCCTGGGAGGGAGGGTGCTCGCTATCCCAGAGCCCTCAGTTTCTGGAACACAAGCCCTGCTGGTTCTCACAACCAGGTGTTAGGGGCTCCTCTTCCTGGAGCAGGTCCACATTGGAGAGCCTGAGGTGGGTCAGACGCCTCACTCCTCCAGGCGGCCTTCGGGCTGTGATATCCCTCCCACTGTGGAATGCCTCTCTGCTGACCCCTTACCCATCTCGATGTGGCTTTTTCTCTGTATTCTCGGTTGTAGAGAATTTGTTCTGCAGTTAGTTTTGATGTGTTGGTGGGAGGAGGTGAGCCCAGGATCTTCCTGCTCTGTCATCTTGACCCCACCTCTCCCCTCTGACATTGTTATATACATCCTATATAATAAAAGCCCAGTGACCATTACGGTGGAATGACCAGAACGCCCAATCAACCAGTCGCTATGATGCGCACTGACCACCAGGGGCCAGATGCTCAACACAGGAGGAGAGGGAGGGGGGTAAAGTGAGGCCTGGAGGTGCACTCTATGGCCCAGGGATCCCAGGAACCGCAAGCCCAGAGCTTGCTTTCCAATAAAAAAAATAAATTGAAAAAAAATAGTGGCTGACGCCACCACCCTGGGAAGAACAGCTCCAGGAGGGAAAGGCCTCCTGAGGCCCCTCCAGTGACGTGCAGGAAGCGCAGCCCCTCCAACTCCAAAGCCAGTCACACCGACAGCTGCTTCCTGCCCAGCTCCATGGCGGACGCAGCACTGCCAGGCCGCCTCAGCTCCAACTTCCAACTTCTGGCCTCCTGCCCGCCCCTTCGTATAATACGTGTGCTTGGGGGCATGGCTTCGGCCTCCCCGGCCTATAGCACCTCAGCACAGCCGGAGAGTGGCAGGACACAGTCACCAGCGCAGGCTGGGCATTGATTTGGCTGGTGACTGACAGCAAGTTACACTGTGTGTTTACATTTGTAGACTCCTGCTGCCTGCCTCACCTTCTAGGCTAAGAAAGGTCCGCTGATCTCCATGTTTCTCCTCCCCTCCGGAATCAAAACCTCTTGGGGATGAATGATCCCGGCGATGTCCCCAACATACGCTCGGTGTCACTGTCACAGACATTCCCAGTCATTACAGCCCATTCCTTAGCCTGCAGTGCCCTGCTCCACCCACTGCCACTCCTCACCTGTCACCCCCTGAGGACCACCTTATGGTATCCTATTTGAAATGTGAGCAAGATCTCAAATGCCCCCCTGTCAATAGCTCCCTTGCCCTACCTTTCTTCCTCTAAAAACTTTGCATTTTAAGAATATATATTTGATTGATTTTGGACATAGAAATAGAAATATCAATGATAGAGAATCATTGATTGGCTGCCTCCTGCAAGTTCCAAACTGGGGATTGAAATCTCCCCTGGCCCCTTCCCACATCCCTCCCCCTGGCCAGCAGGCCCCCGGGGGTGTGGCGGTGTGGCACTGAGGAAAGGAGGGGAGGGGGGAGACGGGGAACTGTGGGGTGGCAGGGTACCCAGGGCAGCATTGGGGTCTGTTCCTTCCGCACCTGGCCCAGCAACCGTAACCTCCTCTCCCGACCCTGCCAGGGCCTTCGGGCCCCAATTGGCCTGGCCCTGATCAGCCCTGATGGCACACCAGGCCTAGGGACCCCACCCATGCAAGAATTTCGTGCACCGGGCCTCTAGTTTGCATGTGAAATGGCATCAAAATAAAAATTGCAAAGATTCTTAGGCAGCATAGGAAGTTGGAAAATGTAGCCATGGCATCATTCTTGTTCTTGGTGGTGTCCTTTCCTCATAACAGCCCTGGGTCTGTTTTTCTCCCCCGTTACCTACCAGGTCAGCATCATGTCAAGCAGGGGACCTGTGAGGTGGTTGCTGTGCACAGGTGCTGTAACAAAAACCACATAGAAGAGCGATCACAAACAGTCAAGTGTTCCTGCTTCCCAGGACAGGTTGCCGGCACCACTCGGGCTCAGCCTTCCTGTGTTGAAGGTAAGACCGTTCTGGTCTGTTTCTCTAATATTGCAGGAAGGGCCTACAACTACCAAGAATCTCCCAGCTTTACTGTCTTTGCAATGCAAAGAAAACTAGGTTTATTCTAGGTCAGTGTTACCCCAAAAGTGAACATAAATGTAACTCCACAAATTTCATAATTAGTAAGGTAGGTTCATAATGATGTCCCTTAAGAGGGACCAGTGGGGACATGACTGGACAGTCAGGAAGACGTGCTTTGATTTCTTCTGACCCACTATCCCATCTGCTTCCTTAGACACTCTTCTTCCTGCTCTCAAACTCTGGACTCAGCCTGGCTTTCTCACCTTATGTTAATGTTATAGACAAATATTTTCTTAATTTCTAGTTTATTATTATTTTAAAAACATTATAAAGCATCTTCTTTGGTGCAACTTCTCAGAGAACAATTTGGGATTGTGTAGTAGTATTCATTTGTCGTCTCCAAATCCTAGCAGAGTACTATGCCCAGCAGAGTGAATGTTGATGTTTGTAGGTGGAGGCCTGGGATTGATTCCTTTTGATGTCCTGCCTTTTCCCAGGAGACACCTTGTTAGAAACATTAGTTCCCAGGAGATCAGCTATGAGGTTAAGTCTTATAGAGTTTCTCTACAGTGGCATGAAACCTCCCAGAAAATGAACTCTTCCAGTCTCATCTGATGCACATGTAAAGGTCGCCAGTTAAAGCACACATGCACCCACACACACAGACACACACGCACACAGACACATGCCCACACGCACAGACACATGCACACAAACATATTCTTAATTGCAGATCTATTGCACAATCGAAAATAGTAGCTGACTCCCTCCCCTCTCTCCTCCAGGCACCTCTTTATGGGCTGTTTGCTCACCAGTGGTGTTGTATCAGCGTAATCTCAGTTACTCTAAAGCTGGAGAGGGAACATGGACAATTTCCCTTCTACGTTTCCTTGTCATAATCCCTGAGGGCCAAATGTGTTGCCAAATTCAGGTGTCGTCAGGTATTTATGAAGGTAGCATAGTGCATATACCATCTACCACATAACAAACCCTCTGTCTTCTCCAGTTGCACCCCATAATCACAGCTGTTAAAATGTCTACAGTGAGGTATATGGATAGTCATGCAGAAGGGGCAGGTAGGATGAAGAGCCTCACGCTAATTCAAGTCAGGTTTTGCTGCCATCTTACAGAAATCCTTTTCATTTTCAGAGCTTTTTGGATTTGGGGATTATAGGTAAAGGATTGTGTACCTGTAAAAAAAAGGTAAAGATCTTTAATATTAAAAATGCATTTAAAAGAAATTTTCTAAATTCCTGCATCCCCAACTGGGACAGTGTATTATGTATTTTCTCCATCAACTGAAGCCAAGTCATAGCCATTCTGTCTCCTTCTCTCTCAGGTCAGTCCACCTTTCTCCGCCCCACTGTCACCCCCCCCCCCCCCCCAGTCGGGGCCAGCACCACATCCTGCTGAGCTTACTACCCCCCGGGTTCCATTCCCTGCCCTGTAGCAAGAAAGATGCTTCTAATAAACAGAACTGATCATGTCACTGTTATTCTTGAAACCAGTTTGGTGACTTCCAGCTGTTTGAAGAATAAATCTATCTTTGGCTATTAAGTCTTATATATCTAAATCATGTTTTACAATTATCAAAGTGTTTTTACTTTAATCCTCACTTGAGGATATGTTTATTGATTTTAGAGAGAGAGGAAGAGGGGAGAGTGAGTGAGAGAGAAACATCGATGTGAGAGAGCAACGTGGATCTGTTGCCTCCCATACGCACCCCAGCAGGGTATTGAACCTACTATCTAGGTCTGTGTCCTAACCGGGAATTGAACCTACCTCCTGTTGGTGTATGGGCAACGCTCCAATTAACAGAGCCACCTGGCCAGGGCAATACTCAAAGTATTGGTACCTGGAAAATAGGAATGGGGTAGCAATTACTATTATAGCATCTTTCTCTTAGTAAAGGGAACATTAATACCTTACCCTAAACTAGCTTGTTTTATATTTGGGCAAAATGCCCTTTGACCACCACCCTAGGGCTACATTTATCTGTTTGGACAATATATTTTTCTGTGTATTTGTGTGTCTAAGATAGATTTGTGGAAAATGCAGTAGATTTTGATATGAATGTGTGTTGTACACAAATGGTATCACACTGGATACTTCTTAATCTAACCTGCTTTAGTCAACGGATAGGCCATAATGTATACAGCCGTTCTTATACTGAAGGGACGTTTTGGTTGTGTCTATGGCAAATCAGCAGGCTCACCGGCTAACTGGCTGATTTCCCTAATGTCATAGGTCAGGAGGTGATGGGGACCGATTATTTGTGGTCTGAGTAGAGTGTGTGCAGAGGAACCTTCTGTGATGATGCACACGTTCTCCTTGCATCTCTGCACCCACATGTCATGATGCGGGTGGGTCCAGGACGATTGGTAGTGACTAACCACATGTGGCTACCGATTATTTGAAGTGTGTGACTAATTCGAACTAAGCATTTGAAATATGACTAGTACCAATTTAAATGGAAACTTTTGACTAGATGTGCCTCGTGCAGGATAAGTTTTATGTAAATACATAACTTCAGAGCAACATTTGTGGCCAGAGAACACCCAAACTCTGAAAGATGGGTTGTGATTTTGTCTGTGTATTTGTGTTCCCTGCACCTGGCATTGTCTGGCAAACAATTGGTGCTCAATAAATGTTTACTGGATCAAAGTCACAGAGGAGATAGGAATGTTGTAGTTCAGGCTTTAGGTAGGATATATTACTTTTTTCACATCCCCCTAATCTTCTAGTCCTTATCTGAATATATTTCCCCCAATCTTCTAGTCCTTATCTGAATATATTTCCCCCAATCTTCTAGTCCTTATCTGAATATATTTCCATTAGGGCTTTTTAGTTTTACCTGCTTAATCTTTATCCCATAATAATTATGCAGTATCATGCTGCTAATTGGTTTGTGGGAAGACCTGGTCTCTGCTGATACATTCCTCTTCCCTTATTTGTCAATAAGAACAGAGAGGATCTGAAATATAAAATTCATTTCAATTTACATTTAAATTAAAACAAAGGTGAGAAAATGTTGGAGCAGGCACTAATTAATGTTGGCATAGAAAGTGGAACAGCCTCATGCATTTTTATTAATCCACACATCATTTTTTTCATCGCTTTTACATAAAATTATAGCTTTTACAAGTTAAACAGGGAGAACAATTAGCTATACCCCCACCCCCCATTTCCCTCATCGAGCTTCTTTGTTATAATGAATTTATGAGTCTTCCTGAATTATTGAAATGTGTCTTTAATACACATTTGGGATTGGGAGAAGGTCTGGGAATTACTTGATTGAGGTTATGCTTACTTGGGTCCTGAAACAGACAAGTGTTTAGCGGGCCAGCATTTTCCCCTTTGAATCTTCCCCTGGCTTACATAGGCTGTTTAGTGGCGGGAACTGCATTCTACACATTTATCAAAATATAGCTCTATAGAGATCATGCTGAGTGGTTTTATGATAAAATGAGATAAATGAGTACTACAATGAAACTTAATTTATTTTGTCAAAGGGAATGCTTCCTAAACTGAGTTTAAAAAGATGAATAAGACAGGCTTAAGAATGGGAGGCAGTTACTTTATAAACCTTTTTCCTTTCAAAAAATATTTTTATTGATTTCTGAGAGGAAGGAAGAGGGAGAGTTAGAAATATCAATGATGAGGGAGAATCATTGATTGGCTGCCTCTTGCATGCCCCCTACTGGGGATCGAGCCCACAACCCGGGTATGTGTCCTTGACTGTAATCGAACCTGGGACCTTTCAGTCCGCAGGCCGACGCTCTATCCGCTGAGCCAAACCAGTTAGGGCAACTTTTTTCTTTCTTTTGATGATACCTGAATTTTTTTTCTCAGATGTCGGAACTCGCTGGCTTTGGGATGAGGGTTACTGTTCACACTGAAGGCGATGTCTGTAGCTCCAATTGTGTGAGACCCAGGTCTGTCTTACAGCTGTGATTTCCCAGGGGTTTCTCATTGCGTGTGGTTTCCTGCCACTTATGATGAAGCAGGGCTCTGGGCTTCTCCGGTCATCAGGTGAATGCCAGCAAGGTGTACTTTGCAAAAGCACTTGGTGAGCTGGACGAATGTGTCTTGCATGTGTGAGTTCATTCATCAACTTTTAATTTAGCAACTTGGTGCCTGGCGTATCCTAGATGCCAGGGAAGGAAGGTAATTAGACATAGGTCCTGCTTTCAAGGAGCCCACACCTTACTCAGAAGATGGACAATTAAATTCTAGTCGGTGAAGGGCTCTGGGCAGAGCAGAGAAGGGGAGCGGTGGTGAGACTTCACCAGGCCGGAGGGAACTGGGCAGCGCAGCCACGTGAAGCACATGCGAACGAGTGGGCCACCTTGGGAGGTGGAAGAAGCGCAGTCTGGCTTGGACATGGCAGGGGACCAGCCTGGAGGTGTAAACAGAGCCGTGGGTGTTAGAGGCCTTAGATACACATTTTAGAATTTAATTGCCACCTGGTGGGAATTTGTATTCTGGATTGAATGAAGCAGGGGGTGCCAATAAGAAAGGCCATGAAGTACTGTGAACAAAGTTCATTAAAACAGCCCAAGATTTCTGAGCGTAGGTTTCCAAGCGTTAGGCTTGTGGCATTGCCCACGATGGGGGCATGGAGGAAGACCAGGGGCTGTGGGGCTTGGTGTCTACTGTGGAGTAGGAGTCTTTTAATGAGCCCTAGTTTAATGAGGTCTGATGAACAGCTAAGCCTCTCATTTGATCTGAGTAGCCTATATAATAAAGGCTAATATGCAAATTGAGCAAACGGTGGAATGACTGGTCACTATGATGTGCGCTGACCACCAGGGGGCAGATGCTCAACACAGGAGCTGCCTCTGGTGGTCAATGTGCTCCCGCAAGGGGAGCACCACTCAGCCAGAAGCCGGGCTCATGGCTGGTTCGTGTAGCAACAGTGGCGGGAGGCTCTATGGCCTCTGTGGCAGCTCTAAGGATGTCCAACTGCCAGCTTCTCAGTCAGACATCCCTTGAGGGCTCCTGGACTGCGAAAGGGTGCAGGCCGGGCTGAGGGACCCCTGTACACCCTGCGCCCCCGCCCCCACCCCCCTCCGCCTGAGTGCACGAATGTTGTGCACTGGACCTCTAGTATCCAATAACCACATATAATGTTTCTCAACCAGGGTAGACATCTGACAATGTCTCCAGACACTTTGGGTTGTTACCCTGGGGTAGAGGGTGCTACTGTCGTTGGGGAGGTGGGGGCCAGGCAGGCTGCTCAACATCTAACAAGGCACAGGATGGACTCTCGCAATAAGGGATTATTGGCCCCAAATGTCAATAGTGCCAAGGTCAAGAAACCCTGCCGTAGAGGTTCTCACTCCAGGGGTATGTACTTGTGTGAGGGGGCACTTGGCCGAGGACAGACCTGGTCACAAAGGGTCCGGCTCTGCATCCCACCACGCCCCCTCAGCGCTCCGTGCAGCCCCCCCAGCGCTCCGTGCAGCCCCCCCAGCGCTCCGTGCAGCCCCCCCAGCGCTCCGTGCAGCCAGCCCCCTCAGCGCTCTGTGCACACTGTGGGATGACAACACTGCGAGTGTGGAGTTGGAAGAAGTGGGATTCCCGAAGCAACATCGTAGTGCTGTCATGACTGCTTTTATGTTTGTTACCTGTCAGGTTGGAATGACTTTTTGTCTTAAAAAAAGAGAGAAATATACATTGGCAGGGCTTGCCACCTAGCAATCTTAAAAATTAATAAATGGCTTAGTTATTTTGAAGAAGACTGTAAGTGTCTTGAAATAACAATGGTGACAGCGAAATAGCTGAAGCTAAAACACAGAATCTCAGAGAGTGTTCTGGTGGCTACTTCCATTTTCCAGATGCTATATATTCCGGGAAGATGTTTTCTCCATCTTCCTGTCCATGTGTCAGTGTGGAAACACATCTTCCTTTAGAGAAGCCTGAACTTGTGTAAGTACAACTGAGCTAAGTCAACAAATGGGAGGCCAGACCTTGAGAAGTGAGCCTGTTCGCTGTTAGCCTTACTCAAAGGTGGGCTTATCGAAGTAGCTATATAAACACACATTGTAAGTTGTGTTTAGTGGGATGATATTTATTTAAGATAAGGGATAGAAAACAAGCCAAACCCTCAATGTATTTTATACATCAGGGAGTAAAGAAAATGCACCAGAAGCAGATTAGCTGATTGGACACATGCCTTTTCCCCCTGGAACATTTATAGAAAGTACTACTCACTTCCGCGCAACCAGGATTTCACTGTCTTTTTCTTCCTTTCTGCATAAAATGTGAAATTTATTACAGATTGGCATCTTTATGTTTTCATAAGTAAGGAAGGCATGAGGCTTTTAAAATAATTAAAAAAATAGAAGCGACAAGACATTCTCATTGAAAGTATTTTATGGTATCAACAGGAAAATAAAAGTATGCCTCCTACAGGTTTATTTCCTGTGGGGACAGGTTCAGGTCAGGGGGCGGCGCTCTGCGGTTGTTTTAGGAGAACCCCACTCGCGTCCCTGCCTCAGCCTGGCCCTGCGCAGTGCACGCAGAGCTTCAGTGCCCAGGCCGTTCAATCACCTGCTCACCCGCAGGGCACACTCTTGGTTGGTTCGCACCTCGTTGTGAGCTTGTTAGTCAATCTTTAATTCATAAAGGAATTTGCAGCTTTCATTTTGGCTCCTGTGGTGGCTCTGATGTCTGTCTCTTCTGAGAGAATATTTGCTCTGAGTCTTGCCCAGTGAAGCCCCAGGGAGCAGGCACCTGCTCAGGGCACCGCCCTGTGTGCCCTTCTAGCTGCAGGCCGGGCTTCACAGTGGAAGCACTTCCCGCCCAGGGCAGCTTGCTCTTTATGGAGGCTCTGTGAGTAATTTCACAAGAGCGTGACCATATATACTTCCTTCTTTTATTTATTTAGATAAATTCAATGTAAATCTTTAAAGGAAATACTAGGAAAACAATATTCTTCTCTGTAGTTAAGAACTGGCATTTTTTTCTGTGATGAATGCCTGAATCAACCCATCATTTCTTCTCCTCCAGCGTCTTTCCTCGGGGTTGGCATGAGAGTGTGCTTGGTCCCCCTGAGTCAGTAGGGAAGCACTGACATTTCCCTGCCGTGAAGCGGAGAAAATGTGATGCACTCTGTTTTCTCTGCAAAGAATTGTTCCCAGATCTCTCCCTGCACTCATACCTTTTGGACCCCTTTACAGTGCTCTACAGTCCTCTGCCTGCTGCCCCTTCTAAGACTCACGCCTCACCTGTTCTTCTCTTTCATACTCCTTTCTGCCCCAGCCTTTCCTACTGCCCTGCCAGGCGGACTCTGCCCGGTGCAGGTGTCCCTGGCTCCCTGCCCTGCCTTCCTCACACACTATCCATGGCTCCCTCCTGCTTAGAGAGCCCAGTTTAGTCTAATCACAGCCTCGGAGCCCCTGGAGATTGCTTTCTATACCATCCTCCTCGGCTGAGTGCCCGGGCAGCCTTGCTGACCCCCCCTTTGGCCGCATGGTCTGCTGGCTTCCAGGGTGGCCACTCACTGTCCCACCACTCCCCCTGCCCCCACAAGGACAGGTCACTGACCGTGTGCCCATCAAGGCTTCTTCTGACTCGTCCACGTGGCTCTGATTCCTCTGAAGAGAATAGAGTCCCCTGCTGAGTGAAAGCCAGGGTCTAGGGAACAGCTTTAAAGATAAGATAAAGTATTTTAGATTCAGCTTTGATGCTGTATAAATATAACCAAGCTCTGTCAACATTTATGAAACTTCTCCAGTCCTGTGCATGGTATTTTAAGTTGGGGGTTGAGAACCATCTCTTACTTGTCTTTATATCCACTTGGGACCAACCAGGGTGTTCAGGAATAATGACTCAGTGGCAGCTCTATAAACATGGCCAGACGCTGGGGAGCACTTGTTAATCTAAGCTGTTGTACAGTGTAGCATAGGAGACAGATGGGAGGAGAGAGAGCACTAGAATCTAATACCTCCTCTCTCTTTAACTCACGTTACCCAAAGCTCTGGTGTTTATTCCTGAAATCTTCTGCTTCCATTTCCTGCTTCTGAGTGTTGTTGGGACAATCAAAAGAGGGACAGCAGGTAAAAGTGCTTTGAAAATGACAAAACTCCATCTAGTTTGAAGATGAGAGTATTGCGATATCTGGGGCTGAAAGGAATACACGTTTTCAGGTTCCCCCAGTGTGTCCAGTGAAGTGTCTCTCTCAGAAAAAATAACCCATTCAGCTACTTTCCCTCTCAGTGTCAGCGCCGTTTGATTTAACTAGCAAGTGGTTATCCCAGATCGCGAAACGCCTTAACTCAGGTTACTGGTTTTGATGGGACTGATGGCATAGGAGCTCAGGATTTGGCCAGAATCGAGAATGGTGGCCACTTTTCTGCATCAGGGTAGACGCAGTGTCCGGCCACCGCAGCTGATAGTGAAACGGTGCTGTGCCCTCATCATGCTGCACCTCAGTTGCCTGACAGAGGAGTCTGCATGCACTGGCTCGCTGTGTCACCTACTTTCATCCCTGGTTCTATACAAGGGCTTGTTTCACTAGAGATCCCTGGTGTGAGGGAGCAGCTGTATACAGCGGTGGGCAAAGGGAAGCATACAGTTCATAGGGAAAATAATCCAGTAATTAATAAATAATAATACAAGAATAAGCTCTGTTTTGTGGACCTGCTTCCGCCCACCTGTATTTCCAGGTTGGGGCGTGGGTGCAGGGTCAGACTGCCTCCGTTCAGTGCTGCTCGACTCTCTTCAAACTGTGACTTTGGACAAGTCAATACCTCAGGGCCTCAGTTTTCTCTTCTCTGTAGAATGCAAGGAGATAATTTTTAAGCTCAGAGGTACAGCTATATTGAAATTAGAAAATGCAGGGAAGCCAATTAGCATGCCAGGCCCTCAAGAAAAGGATTTATAAAGATTTTCTTGAACTTGAATTTCAAACTTCTCAGGCGGTAGTAGTTTAAGTGAAATCCAATGGGGGATGTTTTCTATTAGCGTTGCTGTTTCAACAAGAAAAACAGGGCTAAGATCCTCTCTATTTCTCCCCCCACCTTCCCAGCACCCCGGCCCCAGCACCCTGTCCTGTACCAGCCTATTGGCTGGGCTCACCCTTAAAACAGTCACGATCCTTTTGTCCTTTGATTCTGTGGGAATAACTAGCCAAGTTGATGGTGCTTTCTTCACTTTTCTTCTTGTGCTTCTAAACCCAGAGGACTCAGGGGGTTGCTACTTCCTGCTCCATGGGCTTAAAACACAAATGCTTTTACTGGTCGCCCCCTGCAGGCATGCTGAGGTAAAAGGAAGTGAATTCACAGGTGAGCTGGCTAGTCTAGAATGTGGCATTGAGGGGCTATTGGGGCCCCGTGTTGCAGTGCTCAGCACCGGCTGGAAAGGATGAGGACATGAGCACCGCGTGGGTTGGAAATGTTGACTGCTGTTAGTCCTTGCTATTGACAACAAAAACCATTAAACATAACTTTGCACCATCAACATACAGCCTACCACCAAAGATGAGGACCACAGTAAAAGCTAACGCTTTCCCAGAACGGAAGTGACTGCCCCAAAGTCAGCCAAGACTTTCACATGAATTTGCTTTATCCTTCATATCTTGTGGCGAGGTTCTATTTTTACCCCCATTTTACAGATGAACAAAATGAGGTGGAGAGCAGTAAAATAATGAGTTCAATGTCACTTGTAAAGTGTCACAGTCAGATTCAGACCAAGGTAGGCCTGCCCTGAAGCGTGAGATTTCACTAACTCCGCTATGTCAGTGAGGTCAGCATGCTCCTCTGTGCTGAGCTTCATGTTGTCCACACTGGCAGGAAGAAGCAGTGTCACCCGCAGTATTTGGCCTTTGTTTTCCAGCTTCCATTGTGGTTCAGAAGTGGTGGTGTCACATGGATCCCTGTTTGGAAGGAGAGGATTGCAAAGTGCTTCCAGATGACTCAGGTTGGGCCTGTAGCAGTGGCAATAAAGTCAAAACTACAAAGGCAAGTATAGACAAAGCAGCCGCATGGTGCAACCTCAGCACTAGTAGCCATGGTCCCCTTTGGTGTTATCTGGCCATCAATTAGATTGGCAATCTTGCATGGGCAATGCCACCCCATCTGTGACTTTGGCCTTTCTGGAATGTCCTTTCCCCAGCATAACTCTTTATGTCAGACTAGAGGCCCAGTGCATGAAATTCCTGTATGGGTAGGGTCTCTAGGCCTGGCTGGCAATCAGGGCTGATCAGGGCCTTCCAGCAGCTGGCTGGGCCTTCCCTTCCCCAGCTGCTGGCTGCCAGCCAGGGCCTTCCTTTGTTCTGCCCCCTGGTGGTCAGCACACATCATAGCGAGTGATCCAACTCAGTCTCTGGTCGAGCTCCTGAGGGGACACTTTGCATATTAGCCTTGTATATACCCTATCTAATAAAAGACAAATAGGGTAATTAACCGTATCTCCGATACACTTCCCATTGACTAATCAGAACGATATGCAAATTAACTGCCAACCAATATGGTGGTTAACCGCCAACAAAGATGGCGGCTAATTTGCATACTGCAGGCAGGGCGGGACAGCGCCATCCCGCCTGCCCCGCTGCCATCCGGGCCTGCTATCTGTGACCCCGGTGGCAGGCGGCCCATATGGGACCCAACCCACGGCTGGCGGGCGGGACCACAGCGATCCGCCACCGGCCACGCCCACAAAAGGCCCTCCTGGCAGGTGCTAATGCTCCGATCTGCCAACACGCACACTCAGGCCGCCTTTGCCCTGCGCAAACTATGCAGCTGGGAGAGGAGAGTGGGGCCGCTGGGAGCAGGGCGGGAACTGCCTGGGGTTTGCGTCAGGCAGCCCAGAGTGGAGTGCGAACTATCCGGACAGGTAGCTGCTTGCTCATTCACTTACTCGCTCATTCAGTCACTCATTCACTCACTCATTATTCACTCACTCAGCAAACCCTCTCAGGTCCCTGGCACCAGGCCAGGCACTGAAGGTGAAGCAGCATAAGACAGAGCTATGTCCTCAAGATGTTAGTAATTCAGTAGGGCGAAGCAGGCACATGAACGAGGCAGTTGTATGCACAGATTTAGTGTACTGGGTTCTGTGAGGGCTGTAAATAACGCTGACTTTGTTCTCTTGATAAAATGGGGCCTCGGGAACCAGGCCGCCCCAAGCCTGTAGGCCTGTGCCTAGGCCAGGAGTGGCCGGGGTCCCGGAACATGACAGAGGGTGCAGGTCGGGCTGAGGGGTCTGGCCCCACCCCTCACCCTCATCCCCGAGTGCACAAATTTTTGTGCACCGGGCTACTAGTATAGATTATATTGAACAGTGACTACGACAAATAAGCTGATGTAATATTTTATATCCAGGGCAGTGGGAGGTCATGGAGTCATTGTTGGTGGAGGAAGGAGGTTAACACTCCCATCATTTCTATGGGCTCCACCTCTAAGTCAATCCCAATCCAATTCCAACCTATGTAAACTCAGTGTGCTTACTAAGCAAACCTCACCTTAAAAGCATTCCATTGTCCTTTTCCCAGTGGCCCCTTCCAGCCATTTCCCTAACCCCTTCC
This sequence comes from Myotis myotis, assembly GCF_014108235.1. NCBI lineage: Eukaryota > Metazoa > Chordata > Mammalia > Chiroptera > Vespertilionidae > Myotis > Myotis myotis. The sequence continues at coordinate 4,231,676 of NW_023416317.1, forward strand.
TAAATAAAAATTTTGGAGTTACTGATGACCTAGGGTCGTACATCCATCAATGATAAATTTTTTCCTTCACTGTATTCCCTGTAGACTAAGAAATGACATTTCAGAAGATTATACTTGTATTGATTTTTACATATAAATATGAAACAAGACCATGAACACAAGCCATGTTCCAGAAAAGAAGGTTTCTAAGTAGCCTCTTGCCACAGCACTCCCTCTCTGTTTATGTGCAGTCAGGGAGGGCATTTGCAGGAAGCAAACCTTCAGGGCATTTTGGCTGTGTGTGGGGGAGATGAGTTTGCTCTCGAGAAATCCTCAACGGAAGTGACATTTCATTTGGCACTTCGAAAAGTGGCAGAAACGTAATACAGTTCCCTAAGCTGTCATGATACTTAGCTGCTTTTTTTTTTTTTTAGTGATATGCCACCTGAGAATAATCTCAAAGTTATAAAACTTTGTTTCCTTTATTAATCCAAGTCAGTGTGACTTGGGCCGCATAAGACATTTTATGTCTTTTATGGATCTGATGCAGATGCAGTAATTCATCTGTGGAGCTGTGACCAGCTTCTGTGCAGAGCGCGGCACCCACAGAAACGATTTCTGTGTCTTAAAATCAGTGCTGACCTTACACCGCAGCGAGACAGGGCTCCTGTGAAGGCAGAGCTGTGGCCTCCCTGGAGGAGGGGTATCAGCTACCTAACAAAATAGTTCCCACTTTCCTTAGGCGGTTCATCCCTACAGCAGTGGTTCTCAGCCTTCTGGCCCTTTAAATACAGTTCCTCATGTTGTGACCCAACCATATAATTATTTTCGTTGCTACTTCATAACTGTCATGTTGCTACTGTTATGAATCGTAATGTAAATATCCGATATGCAGGATGGTCTTAGGCGACCCCTGTGAAAGGGTCGTTTGACCGCCAAAGGGGTCGTGACCCACAGGTTGAGAACCGCTGCACTATAGACTCAAAACAAGGAAGGGCCAAAAAGTAGGCTTGTCGACAGTAAGCCGCCTATGTCAGAATTTTATTTTCCTTTAAATGTAAATAAGAAAAGAGTAAGCAGTTAATGAGACATTAGCAGCCTTAGGTGATGGTATGAAATGAGAAGGGATGGTTCTGGAAGCAGTCCCTGGTCTTTCCCGAGTGTAAAAGGTTGGCACTGAGTTTATTCCACCCGTGCGGTTTTCAGGGTCCCGAGAGACAGTGTGGTGGTTTCTTCTTGTGGGAAAATGTAACTGGCTCTGCAATCCCACCTCCATTGTCCTTTTCTTAATTCTGAGTTGCACTGTCTTCTCGGTGCCATATTAAGTGCCCGATGTCCGCTTAGCACCAAAGCCAGCCATTTGCCAGGACTTTCTGTTATTTGAAAATAGAAGTAAATCATATTGAATCTGAAGAATTTTCAGATTTTTACAACATCTCCTAAGGGTGAAGAACTGTATCTTTAGAGCAGTAGTTTTCAACCAGGAGCATTTTTGCCTTCAAGGGGCTATTTGACCAAGAGTCGTCTGGTCCCAGAGTCATTAGTGCTGAGATTGACGACTTCTGCATTAGAGAACAGTCTATATTTTCAGTAGCTCTTTGCAAGCATCCTACCCGATTCTCCTACTTCATTTTGATCTTTAAGGTTTCTGCTAAGTGTCTAAATGTTTCCAGTATTTTACATTGGACAACCAGAGGAGGAGTTAGGAATTTAAACAACAGGGGCATTCTTCAGCATCTGTCAGCCTCACCATCTAAGAGGACCAAGTCCTCCTGGTATTGTCCTCAGTGGCCCTTTAAGGGGTGGATCCCTTTCTCTGGCTCCTGGGCTGTCACCGTGGGCCATCTTCATCCTCTTCTGCTACCATGCTATAAGAGTTTTGGTATCAATTGCTATAGAAAAATCATCATGGGAACCTGTTAGAAGTGCCCTGCTTTGAGCCCCACCCCGAGGATATTCTGGGACAGTCAGCCTGGGTCAGGCTTAGGAAACCACACTAGCAGAGTTGGGGTGATTCTGATGAGGAAGCTGGATGCAGGACGCGCTGTTTCTCCAAGCTCCCCACCTGCCCCTGTTCTCCCCTTTATTTGGCTTCTCCTCTGCTTTCTGTGCCACCCGAGTTACCTCCCTGCCCAGATTCTTCCTTGATGAGAGACCATTAATGGGTCCCCAGGTAACAGGTGGAAAATACAAAGTATAAGCATTTTGGGAGGAGCCTTCATTGCCACCCTCCCAAGAGGCTGTGTTCCCATGCCCATTGTTTTTTCTTCACACCCCCCACCCCTTCTTCCAAAATTCCTCTTGTCTTTCTAGGTCCAACTGAGGTGGCTTCTTTCCCCTGGGGTTGGTCTTCCCTCATCCCTACCACCAGAGCGTAAAACACGTGGTCCCCTGTCACAGGACAGTGGAGCTGATATTGGCATGCTAGCAGCCTTATCCACCCACATTCCAAAGTAACATGGACCTTCCTTATACAATCAGCAAAGCCACAGATTTACAGGAAAATAAATCCTAAAGAATCTTCTCCACCCTTCAGTGTAGATGGGCTCCAAAATGAGCTGGGCCTGCGAATGAGCTTCCTGAGGGAGGATGCTTTTGAGAGTGACATCCTAGATGTAGGTCAGCACTTGGCTGTAAACACTGTTAGGGAAATACAGATGATGGGGTCCGGAAAGAGCTGTTTCCTGAGTGTCAGCCGCATGCCCGGCACTGGGCCGCGCTCCTCAGGCCACTGTCTCATTCACTCTTCCCTGCAGCGGAGGCGAGCAGGTGCTGTTTCACACTTAGCAGACGAAGAAGCGAAGGACAGTCCTCCCCATCTCGGGAAATGACCTACTCAGTCAGGATTTTCGAGCCAAGGACTGATTCCTCGTTCTCTCACATCCTTCGTCCTATTTGTCAGAAGTCCTGCTGGCGTTGCCTTTCCTCATCTCAGTCACAGCGATTCCTTTAAGCTGCATCTGGCCGTGTGCTCCTGTGCCATCTTTGGACCACAGTCAGGGAGAGGCCACATCCCGTGCATGGCCCGGGGCTCCTTGCAGTCACCTCCCTCTCCCCTTGGAAGGCTCTTCCTGCAGAGTCGGCGCTCCCGCCCAACCTGCAAGTGTCTCCTGACATCTTCCCTCACACTGCTCTGCACACAGGAGCCTCCCACCACCTGCCCAGTGTCTCCTCATACCGATGACTGTCCGCCATAGCACGTCACCTTCTGATGGACCATCTATTTGCCTGTTTGTGTAGTACTTTCCTCCAGAAAAGAAGTCAGCAAGCTATGGCTTGCCAGCCCAAACCAGCCCTGGCCTCTTCTTGTATGGCCTCTGAGCTAAAAATGGGTTGCACATTTTTTATTTGTTGAAAAAGTAGGAAAGAAGGAAAATAATATTTCACAACACATGAAAATTCTATGAAATCCAAATTTCTGTGTCCATAATAATAACATTTTATTGGTACGAAGCCATGGCCCTTAGTCAATATCGCATTGTCTATGCTGCTTTTGTGTGTGAAGGTGGCGTTGAGAATGTGTGACAGTGACTGCGAAGCCTGCACAGGAAGCATGCTCACCGGCAGGCCCACGTGGAAAAGTGCGCCAGCCCTGCCTCAGGGCGGCCCCTGAGGACGGCCGGTGTTGGCTCAGTTCGCTGCAGTGTTCCAGCGCGAACATGAGAGCCGTTCTACTGCAGATGCATGAATAAAGCCCTCTCTGCCAGTTAGTCGGCAACCTGCGGTTTGACTAAAACCTGATTGGGTCTAAAGACCAGCCTTGGTGACTGTGCTATCAAATAACATAATTTACTTTGAAAATATTTCTGGTGGAGACCTATTAAAGTCCTAAGGCTTTTGCTTTTTCCTTCTAGCTGGTGTATTGATCAACCTGTAAAATTTCTTATCAAACTATAGAAACTGCTGGTCTGTTTTTTTAGATTTCAAGTAATGAGCCTGGGGTATTTCAAATGAAAAAAAACAACAACCTTTTGAATGGGTGTATCTTTCCAGTAATTACAGCAGTTTCATAAAATAACTTCTTCTTTAAAAATGCAAGTTAACCGAAGGACTTGTATACATGTATATAAGCCAAACCAATGGACATGGACAACAGGGGGATGGGAACATGAGTTTGTGTGTGTGGGGGAGGTTGGTTGGGGGTTAATGGGGGGGATGAAGACACATTTGTAATACCTTAACTAATAATAATAAATAAATAAATAAATAAATAAAATGTCATATCTAAGTTAAAAAAAAAAAGCAAGTTAACTACATTAAAAAATAACAAAGGCAACATTTTGGTCCTGACATCTGCTGATTTTCATCGGCATTCATTACACAGAATTCCAGCACCATTAACAGAGCACGCTCAGCACGTGCGCGTTAGCCCCCTGGGCCTTGAATGGGATTTTTGTGTCTCCACAAATACAAAGCGAGGACACATAGCACGTGTGGGACCTTTGTGCATGTTGTCTTGCAACCTACACACAGGAAGTGCAAAGCAGAATCTGAAGAGCTGATTTGGGGAGGTCAGTTATGTGAAGGTGCAACCTGCTAACCTGCACACACTGACACAGATGGGCGTGGAGGTGTGGGCAGGAAGGACTATGTCGGGGGGGGAGGGGGTGGAATGGGGCATTGCATGCTCACTGTTTAATTTGTTTTAGGTCACCCGGTAGCAAAGGGAGGTGTGCGTCCATCTGGAGGAGCAACAGCCAGCAGAGCTTCTTGCTTGGATCACCGTCCGGCCTCGTTGTGGGAAACTGCCTTGGATTTCAGCAGCTTCATCTGGGCCTATGTGTGCTGTGAGGAGTGCACTCAGTTTCCTGCCCCTGTCCCCTCTCTGCTTCATCATTTTGTTACCTGGAATAGTGACAGGGGCTGCTGCACGTGACAGCCCGCTGGAGCTCCGGAACGCACCTCCACGGAGCCCGGGGGAACGAGGAATGCACCAGCCGCGGAATGGGCCGCCCCGGGAGGACTAGCGGCCTTTACAAAGGAACGTGGACATAGGTTCCGCTCGGCCTCCTCTTTCCTCTTTGACCTGTTCCGTTAGCCTTGCATTAAAGTGGTTTGAAAGGGATCTAGGTAACAAAAGCTATTTGCAGATGTAGGTTAATGAACGCTGATTCACTAGTGACGGAGACTTATTTTATAAACCTTGAAGAATAGCAGGACTTGCTGGGGTTATTGTGTGTGCATTTTATTTTCGCTTTTGATGGTTGAAATGTTTTCTATTTTAAGTTAGATTAGCAGAACTGAAATGTGGGTACCTTAACTTCAGTGCACCATTGTGCTGAGTGCTAAGGAAGCATAGCTACTCTGATGTTTTACTGCCAAAGCTTTATCGTGACATATTCACAAAAGAAAGAAAACAACCTGGGCTTTGTATGGCTAATATGTAGTCACAGAGGTAAACCATTTAAACCGGTGTGGCTCAGTGGTTGAGCATCGACCTATGAACCAGGAGGTAACAATTCGATCCCCGGTCAGGGCACATGCACAGGTTTTGGGCTCAAACCCCAGTGGGGAGCGTGCAGGAGGCAGCTAATCAGTGTTTCTATTTCTCTATCCCTCTCCCTTCTTTGAAATTAATAAAAATATATTTCAAAAAATAAAATAAAATGTGAAATAGTCTCTGTTTAGATCCAGAGTGACTTCTGAGATCCAACTTGTCATTCATATTAAAATATTTTAACTCCTAGACAGGCATCTTGAAATGCTGAATTTTTAGACTTTAAGCGATTTACTCTTAACATAGCTCTTTCCTTCCTTGTTAGTAATTTTATTTCTTTAATTGGAAGTAAAATCTGATTCATTTTTTTCTGGTTTGATGATTTTGCAGCAGTCATGTCCCCACATATTCCCAGGAGCTATTGTGTGGAAACAGACTGCAGATAAAAGAACTGACCCAGATTTTAAATGCATAGTGTTATAAGAACACATACTACCGTAATAACACTAGAGGCCCAGCGCACAAAATTGTGTGGGTAGGGTCCCCAGGCCTAGCCGATGATCAGGGCCATCTGCCCATTCATCAGTCCCCAGGCCCAACGCCGCCTCCGCTGCTGGGGCGGGTAGGTCGCGGGCGTGCCCCACAGCTATGTCAGCGCCGTAAGCCCCAGTGGTGGCAGCAATGGCGGCAGCAGTGGTGCCTGTGTGAGTGGCCCCAAGTGGGCAGCATGTTCCATTAGTGGCCTGCCCGGCGCACGTGCATGGAGGTGAAGTCGCTGGTGCCTGCTTTGCCACCGGCCTGAGCCCCTGAGCAGCGGGGGTAAGCTGGGGATCCCAAGGGCCTGACAGCCACCCTGGTCCTCCCGCTACTCACCCGGGTTCCCCTGTTCACCATTGCTGATCCATCGGAGCCTGCGGGCCGTGGGAGGGACCAAGAGTTCATCCGCTCATCCCACTTGCCAGTCCCCAGTCCTGCCTGGCCTTTTCCTGTATAATAAAAACCTATGTGGTTGTGACGCCCTCATGCTGTGATGCCCTCATGCCGTAACGATCACCAGAAGGCTGCATGCACAGTGGGCGTGCATGGGTGGGCGGAGCTGTGTGTGCGGTGAGGTGAGTGCTGGTGGGGGCGGCTCCGCACGGCGCAGAGCTGGGACCCTGGCTCCAGCCTACCTCTTTGGGGCAATCCATCAAGGAGCCCTGGATGGGTGGGCGGGGCCTACTTCTTTGGGATGATCGATCGCGGAGCTCCTGCACTGTGAGAGGGCACAGGCCAGGCTGGGTGGCCACCCCCCACCCCCGAGTGCACGAATTTCGTGCACTGGGCCTCTAGTTATAATATAGGATGGGATAGGTTTTATATATTGAGAAATGCCAAAAACATACTTTCTGTACTATTAGTGATCCCTGTATTCACACAATTATGGGAAAATATCACTATAATGTTTATAATAGTAACAGTTGCATATATTTAATTATATTCTTGCAAAAGGAATCAAAATAGATGACATCCATTTGTTCACTAAGTTTTGTTTGAATTTGACTGACTGGATGCTTACCAGATTGTTACACTGGTATTAGTAAGTAAACAATCATTCTGCTGATGGCTTATGGCATATAAGTTTCTGTGATTATTTTATTGCCTTGTGTTAACATCATAGACTTGCAAATTTCAAATGCAGAAGTGAAAAATAACTTTAAAAATAACATTTAATGTTGGGGCTGTGAACTATATGGAAAACTTCAGACTTAAATATAGATTACTATTTTATTTCTTCTCCAAACCTATGTAGCATTAAGGAGATAAAATCTAGGGAGATTAATTAAGTTTAGGCACATTTAGGATGTTTTATGCATACTCTGCTGTCTTCAGTATAAGGCCGCCCCGCCCCCCACCCATTGCAAGAAGAGAGAGTTAAAAAATAAGTACATTTTATAGCACATGAAACGTCTTCGTCCTTGCCCACACATCAGATCCTGTGCTCCAAATAAAAGCAAGTAAAAATGGCACCACCTCGCCTTGAGGCACATGTCTAGGGTGGAAACTACTTCCAGGGGATAAGTGGTCCATTTGGGAAAAGGGCAGGTGTCAAAGCGGCCGTTGCCTCCATTATTGCTCCGCAGCAGGCTGTTCGCCCTGAAATGGGGCTTTCCCGGGAGCAGTTCATGTTATCATTCCAGCCCTTTTCTCTTGGGAAGTAGAGGACACTCTTCTATGTTTTCCACAATTTAAAGCAAAGATACCAAGGGAGTCAGGAGGTTTTCAGTCCTGCTGGCATTAGGCTCTCTAACTACGGCCCATGTGGTCTCAAGACGCCAGAGGCTTCCATTCTTACACTTGCAGGCCTGAGCTGCCCAGTGAGCTGTCGGCTCAGCCGGGTCTCCCCGAAGGATCGGGGCCTCCCAGATCTCAGCTGCCCCTCAGTCCAGGTTTGCGGCTCTTCCCCAAGGACACTTGCCTAATGCCTGTCCTCGGAGAGGTGGAACTCTGTTCACACATCAAATCAATAAACACTTCATGAACCTTCCCAAGACTCCGCTAAGTTGTTGGGGAAGTTGTCTACCCTCATACACATGAGTCCAGTTTTCTTCTCAACCTGGGAGGGCTTATGAATATCCCTATTGTACAGAAGAGAATTTTTTTTTTTAAATATATTTTATTGATTTTTTACAGAGAGGAAGGGAGAGAGATAGAGAGTTAGAAACATCGATGAGAGAGAAACATCGATCAGCTGCCTCCTGCAATCCCCCACTGGGGATATGCCCGCAACCCAGGTACATGCCCTTCACCGGAATCGAACCTGGGACCCCTCAGTCCGCAGGCCGACGCTCTATCCACTGAGCCAAACCGGTTTCGGCAGAAGAGAATTTTAAGAGCCAGTAAAACAAAACCTGCCCCTACTCACACAGACAGTTATTACTGGAAGTTACACAATGAGGAATCATGCAAAAAGAAAGTTGTAGATTTACCTTCCTTCGAGCATTTCTTAAGTGACATACACTGCCCTGTGTTCTCAGTGTCAGGACAACAGGCTAGCGTTAGGGTTGGGCAGTGTCTGCCCTGCTTCCCAGGTCGCTCTGTGTCTGTCCCGCATCTGAAGTCTTTGCCAGTCCACCCAGGAGGAAAATCATGCTGATAGTATTTTAAAATTGAGTAAAATACACACTATTGAATTTCAACACGAATTTAAAGAGTAGCTGTACTTTTTATTCATTAAAGGAGAATATTGGCCTGGGGTAAAATGAAAAAGAATTGAACTGCTCAGCAGCGGGACTTAGACCAGAAGCAGCTCTCAGGTTGGATGCACCGCTGAGTGTGGACAGAACCCGGCCCTGCTCTGTGGAGCCTCTGCTCAGAGCCCGCCCGGCCAGAGAGCCCAGCATGCCACACGGTGTCCGAGGCCTTCTGAGGAAACGCGGCAGCAACAGTGAGCCCTGTTCCCCAGGCGACACCATCAGAGGGAGAGGGGACAGCAGCCCTCCACGGGCCTGAACTCCCAGGCCAACAGGATGACCACTGGGCCAGCTCCCTCATTTGAACCTTTGCCCACACTGTGCACTTTTTGGAAGGAATGTGTTGGTGCTCAAGGGTGATAATTGACTCCTGAAAGTGTCAGTGGAAATGACCTATTTCCTACATAAATTCCCAAGGATTGGAAAAATGGATGCACAGAATTCTTTGTGATAGGCTGTTAGGGACTCACTGACCAAGGATGAGTCCAATGCTGACTTCACCACTTCGGGTCTCTCTGAAATAGACAAATCATTAGTAAGCGCTGCATCGGGGGATGCCAGACCACAGGTCCGGACGATCCTGCTGTTTCTGCAGACAGGTTATAGGGACTCAGCCATGGTTTGTTCACATGTCGTCTCTGCTGCTTTGGCAGTACACCAGCAGGTGGGTTCTCTGTGGCAGAGCCACATGGTCCTCCAGGCCTAAATACTCTCTGATATTTTACAGAGGGTCTGCTAATTCCTGTTCCAATGGTGGCAGGACATGGAGGTCTTCATGAGTTCCTGGGAGCACTGCAAGATAGTGACTGAGTTCAGGTGCCGAGGTAAACACCCTCCAGAGCTTTATGAAATAGGCATAATTATATATACCTCACAGGAGTTTTTCTTTTTCATGGATGTCATTTAAAAAAATCTTTATTGTTGAAAATATTACATAGGTCAGTGGTTTTCAACCTTCCTAATGCCGCGACCCTTTAATACAGTTCCTCATGTTGTGGTGATCCCCAATTTCATTGTTACAAATTGAACATAATTAAAGCATAGTGATTCATCACAAAAACAATATGTAACTATATATGTGTTTTCCGATGGTCTTAGGCGACCCCTGTGAAAGGGTCGTTCGACCTTCAAAGGGGTCGCGACCCACAGGTTGAGAACCGCTGACATAGGTCCTCCTTTTCCCCCCATTAACTTCTTCAGCCCACCCCGCTAGGCCCTCACCACCCATTGTCCATGTCCACAGGTTATGCATAGATACATACAAGTTCATTAGTTGATCTCTTCTCACCCATCCTCCCCTGCCTTCGAGAGGTTAGTTTCTCATTTTGATTTGCATCTCTCGGATGATTAGTGACTTTGAGCAGTTTTTCATATGTCTCTTGGCTTTCTGTATGTACACTTTGGAAAAGTGTCTATTTAGGTCCTTTGCCCATTTTTAAATTGGATTGTTTGTCTTCCTTTTGTTAAGTTGTATGAGTTCCCTATATATTTTGGAGATTAACTCCTTATCGGATGTATCATTGGCAAATATGTTCTCCCATGCAGTGGGCTCTCATTATTTTTCTGATGGTTTCTTTTGCTGTGCAGAAGCTTTATATTTTCATGTGGTCCCATTTGTTTATATTCGCCTTAATTTCTATTGTCCTAGGAGATGTATCAGTAAACACATTGCTACAAGAGATGTCTGAGATTTTGGTGCCTATGGGTTCTTCTAGGACTTTTATGGTTTCATGTCTTACATTTAAATCTTTTATCCATTTTGAGTTTTTTCTTGTGAATGGTGTAAGTTGGTGGTCTAGTTTCATTTTTTTGCATGTACCTGTCCAATTTTCCCAACACCATTTATTGAAGAGACGGTCTCTGCTCCTCTGTATGCTCTTGCCTCCTTTGTTAAATATTAATTGAGCATAGTGGCTAGGATTGATTTCTGGGTGCTCTATTCTGTTCCATTGGTCTATATACCTGTTCTTGTGCCAGTACCAGGCAGTTTTTGAGCACAGTGACTTTGTAGTATAACTTTATATCTGAAATGATGATTCCCTGCTGGGGGCCAGCCCCAGCGGTCCAGGGGTTCCCAAAGGTGTGGACGGAGTCGGCGAAGAATGTTTTACACGGAGACAGCGTTCAGAACTCTCTAGCGTTCCTTAGTCTCCGTGGATCTTCCCTGTGCCTGGCTGAGGCCACAGAGAAAGATCCCAAGGCAAGCTGAGCCTTTATTTTATAGTGAGAGGTAAACAAGGTAGTGGTTACCAAAGTTGCACTGTTCTTGTGAGTTTCACTTGTTTACACTGTTCTTGTGAGTTTCACTTGTTTACACCATGGTTATACTTCCTGCACTTCCTCAGCCCATTAGCTTCCCAGATAAGATCTAGGGAGTGTTATAAGGTCAAGCCTAATTATGCTAAGAGGACTGTGCCCTCTAAGCTGGGAATTGCTTGTGACTTTGCCCACAGATCAGTCCGAGGCTTAACCCTATATCAGCTCCCTACAATTCCCCCAACTTTGTTCTTCTTTCTAAAGATTGATGCAGCTATTCGGGGTCTTTTTTGGTCCCATATAAATTTTGGGAGTGTTTGTTCTAGGTCTGTGAAATATGCCATTGGTATTTTAATAGGGATTGCATTGAGTTTATTGATTACTTTCAGTAATATGGACTGCATAGCACTACAGACCTACCTCAAAAAAACAAGAAAAACGGGTAATAAGTTATCTAACACTACAACTTAAAGAATTAGAGATCAACTGGAAAATCCCAGAAAAAGCAGAAGGAAATAATGAAATAATAAAGATCACAGCAGAAATAAATGACATAGAGCCAAAAAATATACAAAAGATAAATAAAACCAAGAGCTAGTTCTTTGAAAGGATAAACAGGATTGATGAACCGCTAGCCAGACTCACCAGGAAATAAAGAGAGAGGACCCAAATTAAAAAAAATCAGAAATGAAAGAGGTGAAGTAACAACAGGCACCATAGAAATACAAAGGATTGTAAAAAAATACTATGAATGACTTTATTCCAACAAATGGGATGACCTGGATGAAATGGAAATATTCCTAGAAAAATACAACCACCTAAAACTCAATTAGGAAGAATCAGAAAACCTGATTAGGCTGGTAACTACTGATGAAATTGGAGCAGTAATATAAAAACTCCCAGCAAACAAAAGCCCTGGCCCAGACAGATTCACAGAAGAGTTTTACCAAATATTAAAAAAAGAACTAAACCCCATCCTCCTTACACTATTCCAAAAAATTTAAGAGGAAGGAACACTTCCAAACTATTTCTATGAGGCCAGTATTACCCTAATTCCAAAACCAAATAAAGACACAACAAAGAAAGAGAACTACAGGTCAATATCCCTGATGAACAGATGCTAAAATCCTCAACAAAATTTTAGCAAATCGAGTCGAGCAATACATTAAAAAGATCATACATCTTGACTAATTGGAATTTATTCCAGGGATGCAAGCATGGTCCATTATTTGCAAATCAATAAATGTGATACAGCACATAAACAGATTGCAAGACAAAAATCACATGAGCATATCAATTGATGCAGAAAAAGCATTTGACAATATCCAATACCCATTTTTTATGAAACCTCTCAGCAAAGTGGGAATAGAGGGAACATACCTCAACATAATAAAAGCTTTATATGACAAACCTACAGCCAACATCATACTCAATGGGCAAAAACTAAAACCATTTTCCCTAAGAACAGGAATAAGACAGGGATGCCCTCTTTCACCACTCTTGTTCAACATAGTACTGGAAGTCCTAGCCATAGTGATCAGACAAGAAGAAGAAATAAAAGGCATCCAAATTGGAAAGAAGAAAGTAAAATTCTCATTATTCACAAATGACATGATATTGTACATAGAAAACCCTAAGGATTCCATAAAAAAACGACTAGATTAACAAATTAATTTGGAAACATAGCAGGATACAAAATGAACACCCAAAAATCCATAGCATTTTTATATTCCAACAGTGATCTCTCAGAAAGAGAAATTAAAAAAAAAAAATCCCAGTTATCATTGCAACAACAAAAAATTTAGATACTTAGGAATAAACTTAACCAAGGAGGTAAAAGACCTGTGCTCTGAAAACTATAGGACATTGAAAAAAGATAGATATAAACAAATGGAAGGATATACCATATTCATGGATTGGTAGGATCAGTATCATTAAAATGTCCATATTCCTTACAAAAGTTTTTAAAAGAATTTTGTGTCAAAAAAAAAAAACACCAAACCATCTTGGCCTGGTGACTGGCAGTTAATAAGCTCTTGATAAAGTTGTGCCTCTTATGAGAATTTGTAGTCTGCGAAGCCTCCTCATACAGAAAGAGAACCACACAGCAGAGCATTGCCTCAAAACTTGAACATAAATTTTAAGTGGACACAACTGACAGAAAAGTGGGGCCACATAGGATTGGATCTTAATATCTTCTCTTTGTGTCCAACTCAGCAAGAACTCTGACAAAGCAGAGCTAGGGCAAGCTCAGCAAGCGACTCAAGGAGCATAGCCTCCCCTTGGCCTTGGCTGTCGGTGCGGCAGGGTGTTGCAGATGCTGCACTCACTTCATGGACAAGTGGGTGTCCTGGCCCATGGTACCCATCAGGGAAGCTGGAGTCGCACTCAAAAGATGAACAGCACACAGGCCTCCTGACCTGCCTCTGATCTGGGATGAGAAAAGCAGCACATCCCCCCAAACACCCTTCGTTCAAGTCTGTCTTGTAAAGTAAGCCCCATCCTGCAGTCACGTGCAAGGAAGTGATCATTTCAAGTTACAAAGTGATGTTGTAAAGAGAAGCTTTGAACAAAAGAGCCCTTAAATAATGGATGAACAGCTACTGAAGCATGGTGGGCAGTCTTGGTAATATTGATTTTGGGCTGTGAATACAAATGTCTAATCACTATGAGGGGCTCTGCAAGCTCATGCTTTTGTCTTTTCCTTTTCTGTCTGGTGCTGTGGATATTCCTAGCCTGGTTATATGTTAGGAATGTGAACTACTGTCTTCATGTTGTTCATTTGGGCCCCTGCTCTCTGTGAATAGGGTCCCTGACCTATCCTTTAATTATCAGCATTGATTCTCTTAATGAGGAGTTATCAAAATAGTTTAAGACACTGAATAATTAAATGACTGCAATTAATGATCAGGGAATGGGAGCAATCAAGTGAACTTTGGTCTTCTATTTCCAAACCTGAAATCCTAGTCTCCGTAGTTCAGTTTGGGTCTGAACTTCCCTGCCCTCTTTTTGAATTTCACCTTTGCTTTGTCCGACATGTAGTATTTTATAGCCATTCAGAAACCATCATAGAAAAAAATATCACACCCTTACTATTTTAGCATTGCAGTAACTGGAAAGAAAACATAAAAAATAATCCATAGTTTCCCTCTTGAACACCCTCCTCACACAGATCAATGGAGTGGACTGCTCAGGTCGGGTCAGTGGCATGGCTGAAACAAGAATCAGGATAATACTTTGGGATATTTAAATATTTATGAGTGCCATCTGTCTGACGGAAGACTGAAACTGATCCTTAATGCCACAGTAGAGACACTGCAGTGGAACCACTAAGTCTCAGCTTGAGAACAAGTTAGTGACAACTCTTGCAACTGTCCAAGTCAGACAAAATGGTATTTGATGCTGCCATATGCTATTTCAACCACTGTCTTTCTGATTCACTACTTGAGCGCAGCTGAAGAGCAGGGATGGGAAGGGATCTTTAAGATGCTGTGTCTGATATACTCAAGGGAAAGGGACTTTGCCTGCAGAAAAGCAATGTAGATGGCTCTCATTTGGTGATGTGCACACTGGGCTGCAGTCCGAGAGCGGGAAGTAGAATGAGATTTCAGTGTGATTTTGGAGGCTCTTATTTCACTCTGATTAGGTAGAAGACTAGGGTGGCAGGTTCCCCCCCCTTGTTACTCCATTCATCTCCCTGTGGTTTAAAGAGACATGTGTCTCAAATGCCAAAAGGGGCCCAAAGTGGGGAGCATTCTGCTCGAGCTGAGAGTATGGCCTGGAAGGCCAATCTACTCAACAGAAAAATATTTCAAAAAATTAATAGATTTGACTATATCAAAAGCAAAACCTGTACCTGGCAAAATCACACAAACCAAACTAAAGGTCAAACTGGAAACCATATGTACAGCTTTCATGGCAGGCAAAACATCAATAACCACCTAAACTAAGCTTTTACAAACCAGTCATCAAAAGATGAACATCTCCACAGAAAAGTGAAGAAAAGGTATAACAATTCACAAAATGATAAACACAGAAAGGCCAGTGTTGCAGTTTTTGATGGCTAGCTGGGCTTGAACGGTCTCCTGTGTATCAGTGTGGCCGATGTTAAAATGAAAGAGAGCACTAAACAGCAGTGGCAGGGTTAGGGGACACTGCGTGTGTCGCATATCAAGAGCCGTAGGAGTATACTGTTTCTTCACTCAAGGTTAGTACTTAGAAGAACTCAGGAACTAAGAGGCCAAGTGCATGGGCAAGAATATGAATCACAGAATTGTTCATAAGAGCAAAACATTAGAAATCCCACATAACCATCCAAAGGGGCTGTGCCTAGGTTCTGGGCAAGGTGCATCCCATTCACTGCTGTCAATCACCTGATCCCTGGGCACAGCACATCAGTCGCCGCAGAAGCCTCGATGGTGGTGAAAGCAGACTAGCTGGGACCTTAAGACTTAAAGAACCAGCACGAGGTCCTGGTTTTTGTTTTTGGTGTGTGTGTGTGTGTGTGTGTGTGTGTGTCCTGTGTACCCAGCTGGGGTGTTTAAGAAGCCTGCAACCCAGGAATGCCAAAGGGTGCAAACCAAAAAACAGGTTCCCTAAAAAGCTGCTTTCTTTTGCATGAATTACTAAAAGAGGGGCAACCCAAGAGTGCATAAACCTTTAACCATATCTTCCTGTTTGAGAGAACACCGTGAACACCATCTGCAGCCACCCTTTACCCCAGTGGGTACTGCAGCCGGGGAGTCACGCTCCTCTCACACAGTGAGTCTGGCCACCCTTGCAGGGCCTGTGGGTGAACTTGGGCTTCATCCCCTCTGCAGGAAGAAGGTGACAGCCCCAGGTGTGTTAGTGCAGAAACCCCGTCTTCCGTCCCCATTCTGCAATCACCAGGCATGTTTTCCCCTTCCTGCCCACCCCAACCACCGCTGAGGGTTGACTGCTGTCACCTCTGTGACACACACTGGGGCAGAGAGAAGGGCACTGCCAGGCTTTATAAACTGACATTTGAACCATGACATACAACAATGAGCCAGAACATGCATTTTGAACCTAATAGGTTGACTAGCAGATAAAGTAGAAGTTTTAAATAGGAACCAGAATATGATAAAATAATATTCATTATGTCCAGGATACAGTCCAAAATTGCTCACCATAACAAAAAAAAGGAAAACAAGAAAAGGAAAATCTTAACTCAAATGAGAAAGGAGGTTTAACAGATGCCAACACTGTGATGTAAGATATTATTATTGGAAAATTGGGGCAAAAGTACATATAAATAAATGCTACTATTATTGTAATTTCTGTGAGTCAAACTATTTCAAAATAGAAAATCGTATAAAAGAGGGGGTGGATAAATATGTTATTGTATCTCCAGGCTTATTGTTATAGAGACATTGAAATGGTATTGGTTTATATTGAAACTATCTAGTATAACCCCATTTTTATAAAATACATGTATAGATCTCATATATGAAAGGGGAGGATGATGTGGGATTTTAAGTTCCTTCTTTACAATGTTCTTTGAGACAAGTTCACTAATATATATACACATATACATATACATATACATATACATATACATATACATATACATATACATATACATATACTTATATATCTATATAATAAATAAAATATAAATATAATAAAAGCCTAATATGCTAAGTGTCCGGTTGTCCAGTTGTCCATTCAACCAATCAAAGCATAATATGCTAATGATATGCTAAGGCTGCTCAACCACTCACTATGATGTGCACTGACCACCAGGGGGCAGGCTCTCCAACCTGTAGGTTAGTTTGCTGCTGGGTGCCCTCTCTCAATCCAAGACCCCTTGGGGGATGTCAGAGAGCCAGTTTTGGCCCAATCCCGCAGGCCAGGCCAAGGGACCCCACTGGTGCACGAATTCGTGCACTGGGCCTCTAGTATATATATAATCTCTTACTGGGCTCCCTTCCAACATTCCCTTGACTTATGTAGTCATTTTAACCTAAATTGAGCTATTCCAGGGCAGGAAGAACATTCCAGATAGCTAGGAATGACATTCTGTTTGACAGTTAAAACTCTTTGGAATAATTACTCTATTAACTAGGTTTTTCAAATATAAGTACTGCCAACCCAGAGATGGCATGTATCAGAATGTTTGGGAAGAGATTTGCGCAGCCACCAAAATGGACCTATTTTCTAAGGGATCCCCAGATTCTAGGTTTTGGTGCAAGCCTGAGATATTTATGACTCTACTGTGTAGGAATTGCTAGAGATTAAGGGAACTGATAGTTATTGAGCACCCACTATGTGTAAGGGACAACATAATAACGTGCCCATATTTTCCAGATGAAAATACCGAATCTTAGGAAAACTGAACAACCATCTCTAACACTCACAATCAGTGTGAGAGCTGAGATTCACACCTCATTATACCTCCCTTGTCTTTCTCAGAAGTTTGCAATTTGAGAGTAAATATTAGTAAATGTTAATGCAGAAAGCACACATCATTCTCAAAGTCTTAAATCTTGAGCAGACCCCGACCCCCAGGGAAGCCATTGTAAAGGTAAAGCCATATCAGGGTGGTTATGTTAGAAGTGAAAAGGAGACAGATTTGACACCTAGTGCTATAATCAACTTTGTAATTATGTAAGACTGTCCAGAATTGGGAGTTTGAGTTCTTAGAAAGTAAATAAATTTAAATGAGAGTTACTTAACTGGAAATTTGATAAGCTACTAATTGATTTTAGTAAAAAAGACATTATGTGAAGTACAGTCAGCAAGACTGATAAAACAAAGAAGTACGTGTCTCAGCGTTTAATGGAGCATTATCCCAATTGCCAAGACGCTGTCTCTAGCAGAAAATAGGAACCAGCAGGATGCTATTAGACAGAAGGAGCTTGTTTTTCACGGCTAAAAGGAGAAGCTGGTGGGGCCCTGGGGAAAACGGCTTCTGGTTTTGCACCGATGCAAGTGATGACCCATTGCCTTCTGATCTGACTGCCAAACACAGGATTTCCTTGGCCAGTCCGAGGTTTCTTCAGCGAGAAAGACATCCCTTAAAGCTGGGCCACTGCTCCTGGCAATGGTTCAGAAAAATAAAAGAAAGAAAGAAAGAAAAAAAAGACCAAATCAAGGCCTGGGAGAAAAAGAGGCATATCTCTAAGAACCTGGAAGCCATGTTTTTTCAATAAATATTTTCATTCTACTTTCTCAGAATCTTTCTCTAACAATGGATAATTTCCTTTAAGTTTCTATCTGAAAAGGTCTTTTAAAAAAGATAGGAAGTATTGTGCTATCATGAGTAATATCAAATCAGTTCTAATGACTGCATTTGGAATGAAAGTATCGGAAGGACAAATGATAAACCAAATTTCATCCCCATGAAAGGATCCTAGCGGATGTTGATTTACTGGATCAGAGTCAAGCCTTTGTAGGTAACAGTACCTAATGATAAAATTGGATGGACATTTGATCATATGTAATGTTTGAGTCTTTTTAAAATTTTTCAGTGAATATGTAAAAAAATAGTAACTCTGGTTCACAGTTAAAAAACAGATCAATAAAACTGTATTTTAAAACAAACAAAACCCAGAACCTTTATTTTCTTCTGACTTTTGGAATATCTGTGGTGTGGCACAGATTAATTGCTAGCGTTGCCTTTCTACATCAGATGTGTTCCATAGGTACATTGATTCAGTCATTCAGAATAATTCTGTGTGCATCTAATTGGAGGTTAAGGTACTACTGCACATCAGCTTCAATTTTCCTGCCGTTTTTATCTTTCAATTGTATCTGAAATTCAGTTGTCCAGACAGTCCCAAGATACTAAAGAAGACGTTAGAATCTAAGATGTTTTGAAGGAGAGGAAGATCATTCCCACAAAACTTAACCCTTAAATGACAGTGACCATGTATGTGGGAGTCTATTTCTGGATTCTCTGTTTTATTCCAACTATCTATGTGTTTATCCCTCCACCAAACATATAGTCATGATTACTATACAATAAATCTTAAAGTTGGTATCATTCCCAAGAAACCAGAAACACCAATCAGAAAGGATATATGCACCCCTATGTTCATAGCAGCACGATTTACAATAGCTAAGATTTGGAATCAGCCTAAGTGCCCATCAGCAGATGAATGGATTAAAAAACTTTGGCACATCTACACAATGGAATAGTATGCTGCTAAAAAGGAAGGGACTCCTACCATTTGCAGCAGCATGGATGGAGCTGGAGAGCATTATGCTAAGTGAAATAAGTCAGTCAGAGAAAGATAAATATCACATGCTCTCACTCATTTGTGGATTATAATGAACAACATAAACTGATGAACAAAAACAGATGTGGAGACAGAGAAGCATCAACCAAATGCTCAAAACTCAGAGGGAAGGTAGGGGAGGGTGGGGGTGAGAGGGAGAGATCAACCAAAAGACTTGTATGCATGCATATAAGCATAAGCGATGTATGTGGACAACTGGGGGTGAGGGTGAGGGCAGGATTGGGGGGATGAGAGGACATTGGGGGAATAAGGACACATTTGTAATATATTAATCAATAAAGGGAAATTACAAAAAAGGAAATGATGACAGGACATAAAATAAAAAAAAGAGAAGCATTTGGAGCCCTGGCCAGTGTGGCTCAGTTGGTTGAGTGGAATCTCTTGCATCGAAAGGTCACAGGTTGGCTTCCTGGTCAGGACACAGGCCCAGGTTGCTGGCTCATCCCTAGTAGGGAGCATGCAGGAGGCAGCCAATTGATGTTTCTCTCCCTTCCTTCCTCTCTCTCGCTCAAAAAAAAATCAATAAAACATATAAAAATTTGATATCATTATTCCTTCTACTTTATTCTTATTTATCAGAATTATTTTTAACTATGTGATAATGGTATATTGAAGATCCAGTCCCACCTGGGTGAATGGTTCACCTTGGATTTGCTTTTTAAACATTTTATTTAGAAACTAGAGGCCAGTGCATGAGATTCGTGCACTGGGGGTGGGGAGGGGTGGGGAGTCCCTTAGCCTGGCCTGCACCCTTTCACAGTCCAGGACCCCTTGGGGGATATCCGCCTGCTGACTTAGGCCCAATCCCCTTGGGCCTAAGCCAGCAGTCAGACATTCCTCTCACAGTCTGGGGCTCTTGCAGTCTGGGCCCATCGCTCCTTACTGCCCCCCTGCAGCGGAGGTGGGAGAGGCTCCCACCACCACCACTGCACTTGTCAGCCTTGAGCCTGGCTTCTGGCTGAATGTCGCTCCCCCTTTGGGAGTGCACTGACCACTAGGGAGCAGCTCCTGTATTGAGTGTCTGCTGTCAGTGCTTGTCATAGTGACCAGTTGTCCCGCTGTTCGGTCGATTTGCATATGATGCTTTTATTATAGAGGACTAGAGGCCTGGTGCATGAATTCATGCATGGATGAGGTCCCTCGGCCTGGCCGTGACCGGGGCCAATAGGGGCCATCTTGCATAGTCAGGGGAGAGGGACCGCGGGAGGTTGGCTGGCCAGAGGAGGTAGACTGTGGGAGCACACTAACCACCAGGGGGCAGTTCCTGCATTGAGCATCTGCTCCCTGGTGGTCAGTGCATGTCACGGCTATCGGCCAGTCGTCCGGTCATCTGGTCATCCGGTCGTAACAGTTGCTTAGGCTTTTATACATATAGATAATTACAGGGCTTGCAAATATAACACAGAGAGATATGTTCCTTTTACCCAGATCACCTGCTGGTTCTGTTTTACATAATTACAGAACAATCTCACACCAAGAGAACATAGCCTTGGTACAATGTTTGCATGTATTGTTTTAGATATAAACTACGCCATTACCACAAAGATCTCCTTCATGTTATTCTTTTTAATGACATCACTACCCCAGACATCCATCATTCTTAACGCTTGGCAACCACTGATGTACTTTCCATCTCTATAAAAATTCAGCATGAAGCCTTGAGATCCACCCAAGTTCATGTGTCAATGGTTTTTTCCTTTTATTGCTGAGTAGTATTCCATGGTATGAGTGGACCGCAGTTTGTTTAACCATTCCCCCCTCTGAAGGTACATATGTTTCCAGTTTTTAGTTACTACAAATAAAGTAGCTATGAACAATCATATATAAATTTTTGCGTGACCCTTAGGTTTTCATTTCTACGGTACAAATGCCCAGGGCATATGGTAAATGAATGTGATTTTTTTTTAGAAACTGACAAATTATTTTTTGAGAGTGGCTGTGCCATTTTACGTTCCACAGGTAATGCATGTGAAATCCAGTGTCCTCTTCAGTACTTTACCAGCATTTGTTTTTAATGTTGAGTTTTGAGAGTTCTTTATATATTCTAAATATGAGAATCCTTTGTCAGATATATGGTTTATAAATATTTTCTCCTAGTCTGTAGCTAATCTCTTAACTGGATCTTTCACAGAGTAAAAGTTCTAAATTTTGATGAGGTCCAATTTATTACTGTTTTCTTGACTAGGTCATGCTTTTTGTGTCATGTCTGACAACCTTTCATTAAACCATTTCATTTGTCCCAGGCTGTCTTCTGTAAGTTTTATACTTTTTTACTTTCCATTTAAATCAATGATCCATTCTGAATTATTTTTTCTATAATGTGTGAGGTTTAAGTCAAAGTTATTTTATTTTATTTTTTTTTAAATATATTTTTATTGATTTTTTACAGAGAGGAAGGGAGAGAGATAGAGAGTTAGAAACATCGATGAGAGAGAAACATCGACCAGCTGCCTCCTGCACACTCCCTACTGGGGATGTGCCCGCAACCAAGGTACATGCCCTTGACCGGAATCGAACCTGGGACCCTTCAGTCCACAGGCCGACGCTCTATCCACCGAGCTAAACTGGTTTTGGCCAAAGTTATTTTTTTTGCCTATGATGCAAACTATGTGTTGAGAAGACGACCCTTCTCCATTGACTTGTGTTTGCACATTGTAAAAAATCAGTTGGCCATGTATGTGGGAGTCTATTTCTGGATTCGCTGTTTTATTCCATCTATCTATGTGTCTATCCCTCCACCAAATATATAGTCATGATTACTATACAAAAAATCTTAAAATTTTTGGAATGATTCCCTCTACTTTATCAGAATTATTTTTAACTTTCTAATTCCATTGCCTTCCCATATATATTTTGGAATATTCTTGTCTATCTACAAAAATATGATTGTGTTAAGCCTATATATAGGGTGTCCCAAAATATGTATATACATTTTGAATAATTAATTCCGAGGAGTTAAATCTGAAAAGAAAGAAACATCAATTGAGCTATCTGCTATAAAGTGTGTATACATTTTTGGGGGATACCCTATACTAATTTTAGAAAAATTGACTTTTACTAATTGGTGTCTTCAAATCTGTGAACATGGAATATCTCTCCACTTGTTTAGGTGTTTTTTATTTCCTTTGTCAACACTGTATAATTTTCATCATTCATAACCTATACAGGTTTTGATAGATTCACATTTAAGTATTTCATGTTTTTGGAATAATTTTAAATGGTATTATATTTCAAATTTTATTTTCCATGTGTCTATTGCTGGTATATAGAAATATAATTTTTTGTTATGTTGATTGAGCATTCTGAGACCTTACTGAACCCACTTGGAAGTTCTATGTTCTAGGAGTTTGTTTTTTATGCGTTCTTTGGGATTTTCTATGTAGAACATCATGTCATCTGCAAAAAGAAGCAATCTTATTTCTTCCTTCTGATACTTGTCTTTCCTTTTATTTTCTTTCATTATTGTGCTGGCTAAAATTTCCAGTACTATGCTGAATAGAATGATGAGGGCTTGGTTCCTTGATTGGTTCTGATGTTATGGGACACATTTTTAGTCGTTCACCACATAGTATAATGATATTTGCAGGTTTTTTGTAGGTGCTCTTAATGAAATTGAGAGAGTTTTTCTGAGGGTTTTTATCACAAGGTTTTTATAGGTATTGAATATTGTCAAATGCTTTCCCCCACTATGATTGATACAATTTTGTCCTGTTTCTTCTTTAACCTGTAATAGGGTGAGTTATGTTGATTGATATTTGAATACTATAACCATCTTAAGTTCCTGGAATAAACCCCACTTGGTCATGGTAAATAGTTCTTTTCACATATTACTGAATTCCATTCGTAAATATTTTAAAAGGACTTCTGTGTTTGCATTCAGGAATGATGATGTGTAGGTTCACCCTTTTCTATTGCTTTTGTCAGCTTGGTATTAGAATAATACTAACTTCATAAAATAAATAGGAAAGTGTTCCCTCATCTTCTGGTTCCCGGGAGAGATTATTTAGAATTGGTGTTAATTCTCCTTTAAGTGTATTGTGGAGTTCTCTAATGAAAACATGTGGGCCTTGGATTTCCTTGCGCACACCCAATGGAGTTTCCAAGTATTGCTTTCTCCAGCATGCAGTCTAAGACACAGATGAGACAGGAAGAAAAGTCCGGAACTCCCTGCCTTGTTCCCTGGATCACAAGCTCCTTAGCTAGTTGGCCTTCTTCTTTATGTCATACTTTTGCCATGTTTGTCCAGAGTTTTTATTTGTACTGCTAGGGATCAGTAAGGAAAAGTACGTATATTCCATAATACAAAAAGGGGAAGTCTCCAAATGAATTTAAGCTGGTGAGTAGCCAAGAAGGAAAATGTTTAGGAGAAAGGGGACAAGGTAGCAAATTTTATTTTCCTTTCTTTTTTAAAATTTATCTTTATTGTTGAAAGTGTTACAGATGTCCACCTTTCCCTCCCCCCTCCACCTGCCCTCCCCTGGGACATCTCAATTGTCTGTGCCCATGGGTTATGCATATATGCAAGTAAGTTATTTGGTTAATCTCTCCCCCCAGACCCACCCACCACCTTTCCTCTGAGATTCATCATTCTGTTTCTTGCTTCTATGTCTCTGGAACTATTTTGTTCATTAGATTCCACATATGAGTGAGATCATGTGACACTTGTCTTGCTCTGACTGGCTTATTTCACTTAGTGTAATACTCTCCAGGTCCCTCCAGGCTGTCTCAAAGGGTAAGAGATCCTTCTTTTATACAGCTGTATACAATAGTATTCCATTGTGTAAATGTACCACAGTTTTTTTTTTTTTTCTTTTTTTTTTTTAAATATATTTTATTGATTTTTTACAGAGAGGAAGGTAGAGAGATAGAGAGCCAGAAACATCGATGAGAGAGAAACATCGATCAGCTGCCTCCTGCACATCTCCTACTGGGGATATGCCCGCAACCCAGGTACATGCCCTTGACCGGAATCGAACCCGGGACCCCTCAGTCCGCAGGCCGACGCTCTATCCACTGAGCCAAACCAGTCTCGGCTACCACAGTTTCTTTATCCACTCATCTACTGATGGGGACTAGGGCTGTTTTCAGATCTTAACTTTTATAAATTGCACTGCTATGAATATCAGGGTGCATGCATTCGTGTGTGTGTGTGTGTGTGTGTGTGTGTGTGTGTGTGTGTGTGTTTATTTTTATAGACGAGAGATGGAGAGAGATATAGAAACATCAATGATGAGAGAGAATCATTGATCAGCTGCCTCCTGCATGCCCCAATCTGGGGATTGAGCCCACAACCCAGGCTTGTGCCCTGACTGGGAATTGAGCCATGACCTCCTGGTTCTTAAGTCAACGCTCAACCATGGAGCCACACTGGTCAAGTGCAAATATTCTTTCTGATTGGTATTTCAGAATTCTTAGGATATATTTCTAGAAGTGGGTTCACTAGGTCAAATGGCCATTTTTAATTTTTTTGAGAAAACTCCATACTGTTTTCCATAGTGGCTGCACCAGTCTGCATAGCACACTCGCAGTGTACCATGGTTTCCTTTTCTCCACATCCTCACCAGCACTTGTCATTGATGGCAGCCATTCTGGCAGTTGTGAGTTGATACCTAATTGTCATTTTTATTTTAATCTCTCTGATGATCAGTGACTTTGAGCAGTTTTTCATATGTCTCTTGGCCATCTGTATGTCCACTTTAGGTCCTTTGCCTATTTTTTAATGGGATTGTTTGTCTTCCTTTTGTTAAGTTGCATGAGTTCCTTATATTTTTTAGATATTACCCCTTTATCAGGTATATCATTGCCAAATATGGTCTCCCATAAAGTGGGTGCCCTTTTCATTTTGATGATTTCTTTAACTGTGCAGAATTTTTTTTTATTTTGATGTAGTCCCTTTTGTTTATTTTATTCTTTATTTTCTTTGACTTAGGAGGTGTATTGGTAAACATATTGCTATAGAGATGTCTGAGAATTTTGTACCTATGGTTTATTCTAGGATTTTTATGGTTTCATGACTTACATTTAAATATTTTATCCATTTTGAGATTATTCTTGTGTATGGTCTAAGTTGGTAGTCTAGCTACCATTGCATGTACCTGTCTAGTTTTCCCAACACCATTTATTGAAGAGACTGTCTTTATTGTATGCTCTTGCCTCTTTTGCCAAATATTAATTGAGCATAATGGCTTAGGTTGATTTCTGGGGTCTCTGTTCTGTTCCATCAACTTATATGCCTGTTCTTGTGCCAGTACCAGGCTGTTTTGAACACATTGGCTTTGTAGTATAACTTGATATCTGGTATTGGGATCCTCCAACTTTGTTCTTCTTTCTCAAGATTGCTGCAGCTATTCAGGGTCTTTTTGGTTCCATATAAATGTTTGGAGTGTTTGTTTTAGATCTGTGAAATATGTTGTTGGTATTTTAAAAGGGATTGTATTGAATCTATAGATTGCTTTGGGTAGTATGTATATTTTAATGATGTTAATTCTACCAATGCATGAACATGGTGTATTCTTTCACTTGTTTATATCTTCCTCTATCTCTTTTTTCAATGTCCTATAGTTTTCTGAGTATAAGTCTCTTACCTCTTTGGTTAAGTTTATTCCTAAGTAAATCCCACTTTGCTATGGTGTATGATCTTTTTAATATATTCCTGGATCTGATTTGGTAATATTTCGTCGAGGATTTTAGCATCTATGATCATCAGGGATATTGGCCTGTAATTCTCTTTCTTTGTTGTGTCGTTATCAGGTTTTGGAGTCAGGATAATGCTGGCCTTGTAAAAAGAGGTTGGAAGTATCCCTTCCTCTGGAATTTTGGAAGAGTGTGAGGAGGAAAGATGTTACTACCTCTCTGAATGCTTGGTAAACTGTGAAGCCATACTGATGAGGGCTTTTGTTGCTGTTAATATTCACTTGATATTTTTTCCATTGATTTTTTTAGAGAATGGAAGGGAGGTTGGGAGACAGAGAGAGAGAAACATTGATGCAAGGGAGACATATCGTCTGGTTGCCTCCCACATACACCTGGACTGGGACTAGGGATCAAGCCTGCAACCACGATACATGTCTTTAATGGGAATCGAACCTGCAAATCTTCAATCTGTAGGCCAACAATCTAACCACTGAGAAAAAACAGCTAGAGGTCTCAGGGAGTATTTGATTGCTGCTTCAATTTCATTAGTTGTCATCAGCCTATTCAGGTTTCCTAATTCTTCCTGATTCAATTTTGGAAGACTGTATTTTTCTAGAAATTTGTCCATTTAATCCACATTGTACAGCTTGTTGGCATATAGTTGCCCATAGTATTTTCTTATAATCATTTCTATTTCTGTGGTATCAGTTGTTACTTCCCCTCTTTTGTTTCAGATTTTATTTATTTGCTTTCTCTCTCTTTGTGTCTTGATAAATCTGGCTAAAGGTTTACCAATCTTATTTATCTTTTCAAAAAACCAGCTCGTGGTTTCATTGAATTTTGTTTTGTTTTGTTTTAGTCTCCATGTCACTTTTCTCCTATTATCTTTATTATTTCCTTTCTTCTACTTATTCTGGGTTTTTCTTGTTGTTGTCTAATTCTTTAAGTTGTAGGGTTAGAAGTTTATTAAAATCTTTTATTTTTTGAGATAGGCCTGTAGTGCTATAAACCTCCCTCTCAGGACTACTTTCCCTTTGTTTCATATATTTTGGGTTGTTGTGTGTTCATTTTCATTTGTTTCCAGGAAGTGTTTTTTCCTTCTTCCTTGATTTAATTGGTATCCCATTCATTATTTGATAACATGCTATTTAGCCTCCATGTATTTGAGTGTTTTTACTGTAGTTGATTTCTAATTTCATTGTGATCTGACAAGATGCTTGATATATTTCCATCTTCTTGAACTTGTAGAGACTTGTTTTGTGTCCTAACATGTGGTCTATCTTTGAGCGTGTTCCATGTGCACTTGAGAAGAATGCATATTCTACAGCTTTGTGATGAAATGCTCTGTAAATGTCAAATAAATCCATCTGGTCTAGTGTATCACCTAGAGCAGTGATGGCGAACCTATGACACGCGTGTCAGAGGTGACATGTGAACTCATTTTTTTGGTTGATTTTTCTTTGTTAAATGGCAGTTAAATATATAAAATAAATATCAAAAATATAAGTCTTTGTTTCACTATGGCTTCAAATATCAAAAAATTTCTATATGTGACACAGCACCGGAGTTAAGTTAGGGTTTTTCAAAATGCTGACACGCCGAGCTCAAAAGGTTCGCCATCACTGACCTAGAGTCTCCATTTTCTTATTAATTTTTTATCTGGAAGATTTATCCAGTGAACTCAGCAGGGTGTTAAAGTCCCCTACTATGACTGTATTACTGTTGATCTCTCCCTTAAAGTCCTCCAGAAGTTTTTTAAAAAATATATATTTAGATGCTCCTATATTGGGTATATATGTGTTTACCAGGGTTATATCCTTTTGTTATATCGACCACTTTAATATTATGAAGTGGCCTTTATTGTCTCTTGTTATGGCCTTTGTTTTGAAGTTATTTTGTCAGATTGAGTATTGCTATTCCAGCTTTTTCCCCGTTTCATCTGCATGAAATATATTTTTTCATCCCTTCCCTCTCATCCTGTGTGAATCTTTTGTTCTGAGGTGATCAAGGTGTGACCGGGTTGTGGTCCCTCTGGAGGTGCAAAGGGAGAATCCATTTCTTTCCTCCTCCAGCTTCTGGAATGCTGCTGGCACTCCTTGGCTTATGATCACACCACTTCACACTCCATCTCAGTGTTCACAGGCCTTAAGTCTTCTGACTGTGTCAAGTCTCCCTCTGCCTCCCCCTTATAAAGTCACTTGTGATTAGATTTTGGGCCCATCCTCATAATTCAAAATAATCTCCACATATCAAATCCTCAATCACATCTGCAAAGAGCCTTTTTCCTAATGAAGTAATAACACCTACAGGCTCTAGAGAGCAGGACATTATCCAGGCTACCACCGTAGAATTAAACACTGTTTTTGCATGTGGATATCTAGTTGTCTCAGCACTATTTTGTGAAAAGGCTATTATTTCCTGCACTGAAGCACAGATACGATTCCTATTTTCATCACCAGGCATTTCTGCATGACTGGAAACTTGAATATTGATATCTGACAAATAATAAATCCAAGACAATATAATATTCTCATCCAAAATTAAATATATTTATGAGCCCTGGCCGGTGTTTGGAGCTTTGAACCGCACACCAAAGAATAGGATTCCAAGTCAAGGGCACATACCTGGGTTGCAGGTTAAATCCCTAGCCCCGGTCGGGATGCATGTGAGAGGCAACCAATCGATGTGACACATGCTCTCCCTCTCTTTCTCTCCATTCCACTCTCTCTAAAAATCAATGGAAAAAATATTCTCAGGTGTGGATTAACCAACAAAACAAAAACATATATTTATGAGTGGAGTAAATCCCTGCAAGTCTATTACAAAAGAGCATCCTAAGATGTATCATATTTAGCTGAGGCATGAAACTATGTGTTATAAAATATTTGACAAGTATTGAGCTTTCAAGATTCTAAGATTACTCCTGAGGTCGTAGCGTGCAGGGCAGGGAAACTGGGCCCATTCCAACAGACAGGTCTCATAACAGGAAAACTGAGTGTTAATTACTTGCTGCTCATGGTATGAAGCAGTCTGTAGTAGAGTCCAAATCTACACTAATAAAAGACAAAGATGCTAATTGACTGTACTTTTGCTACACCCACCAGCCAATCAGAAGAGTATGCAAATTAACCCAACAAAGATGGCGCTTAACTTGCATACACAGGAGCCCAGTGAAGACTGAAGACAGTGTAGAAGGAAGCCAAGCACGGCAGAAGGGAGCAAAGTGGCGGAGAAGGGAACGGATCAGAGGTAGCAGAGATGGGAGTGGAGCTGAGGCAGCGGACACGGGAGAGAGCAAAGTGGCAGAGAAGGGAGGGAGCGAGGCGGCGGACACGGGAGGGAGGCGAAGCAGAGGACACGGGAGGGAGCCGAGGCAGAGGGGAAGGGAGGGAGCCGAGGGCGAAGCAGCAAAGGGAGGGAGGGAGGCAGTGGAGAAGGGAGGAAGCGAGGCAGTGGAGAAGGGAGCGAAGCCCGCCTCAGTGGGCTTCGCTCACTTCTCTGCTTCGCTCCAGTCTCAGGAAGCCCTATTCTTGCAGGAATCTTCCTGCAATGGGCCTCTAGTGAATAAATAATCAAATCCCAGCTATAACATAAGGAATGCTAGATTGTGCAGTATTGTTGTATTACCAAGAAATGTTGTTGTAAGCTTATCTGGTGCCAGGTCCTGTGTAAAAGTTTTGACCTATGTTATTGTATTTATTCCTCAGAAATGATACCATGTAGTGACTGGAATTATCCCTGTTTTAAATATTAAGAAACGGAGGCTTTGAGCAGTTAAAGAACTTGAACAAATTGAACATTCTCTGATTCAAAAACTCTTATTTAAATACTTTTTGCAGTTTCCTCTGCCAATGCCACTGTTTTGGTTTGCCTGGAAGTTATACTGTGTGTTGAATGCTAGTGATGCATCTGGCTACTGACCAGTCTCTTGGGAACCTGGGCAGCCTGAATGATGCTGTCAGAACTGAATGGATGATCATATTAAGTTGCCAAAAATGAGAGACTGTGGCTTCTTTGACCACATGAATTACTGGTTGTTGGTGGGGGGGGGGAGCAAAGCCTCCCTGCTTCTTGCCCCCTGACCCCTGAGTATAGACGACTGTTGCTGTGGGAGGTTCGGGGAGGCTAACCGCTGTATGAGCTCAGAAAACCAAAATAGCTGTGCTCGGCAGAATTCTAAAATGTCCCCCAACCCGCACAGATCCCTGTCCCCCATGTACACACCCTGTGTAATGCCCTCCCTGTGTGTATGGACAGACTCTTATTGTTTGCTGAGAAGAGCAGATAGTACAAAGAACCTGAATGATGCCTGGTGCACAGGAGGCTGTCCTTGTTGCTCAGGAGTTGTGGCTAAGGCCGCAGCTGAAGAGCTATCTGGATGGAGACTATGTGCTAAGATCAGGGGGAAGAGGGCCCTATCTCCCTACAGCACTTCCTCAAGGCCCTGCTGCAGAAGAACCAGCCTCCTTCTGGACTCAGCCTTGCCACCTGCTAACAAGGCAAGTTCAGAAAGAACAGCTCTGCCTCGACTTCCCCCCGGGGTATGTGGCGAGAGGCAGTCCCTCTCCTTGGAGTCAAGAAAAGTCACTTCTAAAGCCGGAGAATGACAGGACCACTTTGCTCCTGAGTTGGGTACAGGTTGGAGACAAGAGATGCTCTCTTAATGTTGATGAGATTCAGGACTGGACACTAATGGGGCAAAGAGTAAAAAAGACCAGAATGACATTTAAAAACAATACAACCAGGATTGAATTGCAATACAAATCCAAAAATGACCATTGGGTTAAGTAGAAAAACATCTAAAATTCATGGAATTGGGCTGAGAGACTCAAGGAAATGTTACTTAGCTGGGAATGGGTGGGGGAGTTTTACATATGCTCCTTGAAAGAGTATTATTAGGAAAAGATTTTCCCCTAAACTTGACTCTTTAATTGAGCTGTCCCACCAGGACGATGCTTGGGATGTAGCGCGCCCCAATGGTCTTCCCAGGTCCTGCAGCTGGTGAGGTGTTTTAAAAATTGGCTATTGAATACTCTTTGCTTCCATCCTTTAAGCTCAGAGTTGATGAAACTAAAGTTATCATTAAAAGGGAGTGTGGGGGATGCATTTTGATATTCTTAGAGTATTTCTAGTTTTATAATTAATTCATGGATGAGAGACCATTATTCAATAGCATCCAGAAATGTGGGAATTATTCGTTCCAGACAAGCATCCCTGGTACTGTTATAGTTTTTTATTAAAATGAAAACTTACCAAGTTTTATTCCTCAGTACATGATCGCTTCATGGGCAATTGAAATCAGCTAGTTCCATTGTTGGGTTTCTAATTTCAGGGCTTATAATAATACTATTTTTTTTTTTGAGTCAAACATGACATAATGCTAAAACTCTTGGAGCTAGCAAAGATGATAAAGTGTTTTAGCCACAGCAGGTGCTCTGCAAAATCCTTTATTAAAAAGAGCTGCCACACACAGGCTCAGAGTGTGATGGATTATACAGAAATTAAGAGTGACTCTCTATGAATTTACAACATTAAGTTTTGTCTCCTAATTAAAGCAACAGGAATGGCCCCAAACAAAAGCTGACCAGTGCTGGACAACAGTGACTGTGTCCCCCAGGGCTCCTGAGGGAGAATTCTTGACCCAGGGTTCTCATGATGAGAGCACTTGAATTAAACCATGAGCGGACAGCAAATGGAAGCTGACAGCATTTAATTAAAAGCCTCCCTTTTCTATTACACTTTGACTTTTATTTTCAGCTTGATAGGTGGACATTTTCAATTTTTTATGTGTGTGATTAGACTTCAGATGGTAGTTGTCCTGTTGTCAAAGTAAAAAGTTGGGGTGGCCCCGTCCAGGCTTCAGGAGGGCTCACAGAGTAAGTGCAACTGTGACGCGTGTGCTAGAAGGGAGGCCACATCTCAGAGCTCCCTGTTTGCTGGGGAAGGAGCCCCATGATGTCCCAGCTGACCCTTGAAGGGCGGGGATGGGTGGTGGGTTTTAGGAGCACAGTTACATACCACTTTTGATCCCCCAAAACTCAACTACGAATAGCCTACTACTTACAGGGAGCCTCACCAGCAACATAATCACTCGATTAACAGTTGATTTGCATGTTATGTGTATCGCATGCTGCATTCTTGCAATAAATAAGCTACAGAAAAACACATTTTATTGAGGAAATCTTAAGGAGGATAAAATACATTTGTAATATTGCACATGTTTATTGAAAAAGACCTGCATATCAGTGGACCTGTGCATTTCAAGCCTGTGGTTTTCAGGGTCAACCCTACCTTATTGAGTTCATCCTTGCACAGAGGAAATGAAGGTATGTGTATGTCTCCTGTAGGAGGAATTTAATGAGTCACATTTGTGATAGAAAAACAGACAAGTGTACTTTCCTAATCCTGGGAGATAAAGGATGGGGGCCATGCCGAGTGGGTCACGCCTGGAATAGAAGTTTTCAGAAACAATAATGTAACCAAGTGATCGACTGTGCTGCTACCCAAGCTCACTTCTGATGTTCGTCGCCCTCCTGATTGTCAGTGAGGTCTTCCCCACACAGACCCATGAGTGGGTCCTTCATGCAGCAGATTTATAGCCTCCTTTTTCCTTCCAAACTCTGAGCAGGACAAGAACAGGAAAACACACACAATCTCATGCATGGTCCATACATCCCATACATACGCACAGCAGACCTTCTCACTGTTCCTTAAATACATCTGTATTTCCCATCCTGATAAATCATTGTCTTATTACTTTTCTCTATTAGGGTGAGCAGTGTTATTAGTACCAGCATGGACTCAGAGCCAGGAAGCCCATGCACCCTAGGTCCTAGCAAGGTGACCTTGGGCAAGTCACATCACTAAATTGTTTTTGCAAAAGGGGGAGGTCAATAGTATCTCTTCTCAAGGAGTTGTTCTGAAGATGGAATGAAGTCATGTATGTATGTCTAGCATGTGGAATACTATCGCATACTACAAATGTATTTCATCATCCTTAAGATTTCCTCAATAAAATTTTCTTTTCTCTAGCTTATTTAGTGCAAGGATACAGGATATAATACACATAACATACAAATCAACAGTTAATCGAGTGTTTATGTTGTTGGTGAGGCTTCCAGTAAATAGTAGGCTATTCGTAGTTGGGTTTTGGGGGAGTCAAAAATTAGCTATGAATACTTACTATCATTACAATTATCAGTGAACTGAGACATGAAATTACTCAAGCTAATAAGAAATTACACTTGCAGAAGCAGATTTTGGTAACAAATTAAAAAGCTCTTTCAGGAAGACAAGGAGAGGCCTCATTCTTCATATTATACTTCTCTTTTCAGTAGTGCCAGTGTCCGGGATGGGTGATGTCAGAGAGAGGGTAAGACAAATGGGAGGAAAAGTGGAAAAAATGAAACAGTGAGAAGATGAAATGGAAGGGGAATTCCAAGATGTAGGGAAGGAGAAAGAAGGGGTATGTAATTTTAAAACGACATTCTTATCTTTTCCCTCAAACCAGCAGCTTCTCTAATGACTGTTCCACTTATTTTAATGAGGCCCCAGAATCCTGCTCACATGCTTTTGAAAGTTCCAAATACGTTCCTATCAGCATGATTTTAACAGTGTCACTGCTGGACCCAAAACATCTTTCTTGCTATCAAAATCCCACCTACCAATTAGTCTATTCTCTCCAAATCACTGTGACTTCTTAGAATCCACAGTCCAAGGATGAAAAATAGAGTCCGACTCAGATACTGACTCCCCTGGAGCGGTGACGGCCACCTGCATTTCTATGTGGAGAAGGTTTCTGAGTCCGTGTCTAGACTCAGACGTGGCACGTGTTGAGTCTGTCTGAAGCGTGGGAGGGGAGTAGGGGCAGGATTGCCAGGCACCGCTGTCCCTCGCTGGACCGTCACCGTCCGTGTCATCACTTTAGCTAGTTGTGAGTTCCATCCTTCATGAGTTCACTCTTGTGTAAAATCATTTCAACTGTCACTCAAACTTTCTGAGGAATTCACTGAAGAAGGATTTTGTCTCTCTTTTAGTAACAGTCCCACAGGAATGCCTCACAGGCTGGAAGTATTTGTATGTTGAGTGACTGACACCCAGGAGCAGAAATTAAGGTGTTTGGAGGGAGTATAGGCAGCCACAGGACAACGCTTCGTTTCCTCTAGAATTTTTCTCTCTCTAAACACACAGAGTGTGAAACCTCCCCAGCTCCCCTGGTGCTTTTCAAAGGAAGACACACATGTATGCCCCATGCGGGGAGGAGAAGAGGAGCCTGCCACAGGCTGCGGAATTAGTCTCCGGAACACAGAATCACTGAGTCGGTCTCGTTCCGTTTAATGGTCTCTGCCCTGAAAGCCATGGAATGTTGGCCAGAGAAAGGCAGGCCTCCTGAAAGGGAGTGCACACCCTCATCTACACGAGGACGCGCCACAAGCTGGGAAAGCCGGGGCTCACAGCTCCGCGTGGCAAGATCGCAGCCACTCCTCACAGGTGCCATTGCACCTGCCCTGCCCCCCATCGCTTCTCTCCTTGAGGTCATTAAAAGCCACAATGAACCAACAGGACAGGGGCAAGCTGTCAGGTCAGAATCACTGTGGCAGTGGGCAGGCGCTAGGCTGGGGTTCACAAAGTGAGTAAGTGAGTGAGTGTGTGTATGTATGTGTACAGTGAAGGTGCAGATGAGATCAGCTCAGTTTCCTTATCTTCTCAGAGAGGGATGCAGACATCAAATTAATGACCGAGATATTGTTTGGGCAGCTCTGACAGGGCGAATGGCTAGAGAAATGTTGATGCTCACACCTAAGGGCATGAAGGCATTTACATTCTTCAGACTAGATCAGGGTTTCTCATCCTTGGCGCCATTGACCGTCTGGGGCAGATCATTCTTTGTTAGAATGGGGCTGCCTTGTGTATTGTAGAATGTTGAGCAGCATCCCTGGCCTCTCTACCCCCTAGATGCGGGTAGTACCCACCCCTTATAAGTGATAAACAAAAGTGTCTCCAGATACTGCTAATTGTCCCTGAACCTCTGGACCTGACCTTTCTCTTTTATCTGGGGGTGAGAGAGACATCAAATCAACACAGGACGGCTTGGTGACATGGCTTGACAAATTGCATACCCTTTATTTTATCACTCTAGCATTGCCTTAAGAGAAATTTGTATCTGTCCCAAACAATTGTATTTAAAATGTCTTTAGTGTATTAAATACTTGCAAATAACATAAGATTTTAATTTTGAAACATATCAGCTGACATCAATCAGAGCATTTTCATGCAGATAGAAATATGTATTCAAACACAAGGAAGTTATAACTATAAATCATGGCAAAGCTTGCAGCATAAATTGGAAATGAGTCTACAAAATAAATGAAAACACAAAAAATTATAAAATGAGTATGTCCCTTACCACATCCGTTTTTATTATTATAAATTGGAAAAAAGAGAAATGCATACAGTGGGAGTTGGATATTCAATACATCCACCTGTCAAAATACACAAGCACAAATAAATTTATGAGCAAGTGTGGCTAACGGCCATTGTCATTAATCTGGATTTGTAAACATCTTGACTTTCCAATGAAAAGGTGAAAAATAAATAAATGAAATCCTTATCATCATTAATTGAATGACAAAGCAATGTCAAAGATGTACTATTTGATAAGCTTTCTATCAAAATCTTCACACCTTTCATTGCCAGGCATTTCTTCAATTTGTTTCCGTGTTGGCGACTCATTAACGCATTAGATAGATATGATGTGAAAAGAGGACAAAGATGGCCAAAGTGGTCAAAAAGCGTCCCCTTTCACTGATGTAATTTCTCCTGACAAAAGACAAGCCTTCAGTCAAATTGTTCTTGCCAGGTAAATTGGCTGTTAATTTGGCAAGAGTAGGCCTGAATAAAAGTTGCTTTAAGTATAGTTCTTATCACTAGAAAAATAGGCTTAGAAACTCAGTCACCTCAGCATTATACTTAGATTGGATAATTTGAGTAAGTAGTCCTTTTATCAAATTCCATCATTATATTTATCTTTCCCATTCTAAAGCAGGGTCATTGTCTCTCCAAGTTAGATGCATTTGCAAACTTCCACCAGCTCTCTTGCACTCACAGTTGAAGTCTTCAGTTCTTTTTCATTGTAAGGAAAGGATTTCTATTTCAGGGGATAAATTTTTGGACTGTTTTGTTAATGCATTTTATTATTTTGCTTGCTAATCAGGCATCTACACCAAGCAATTCTGCACTAAATTGGCACTCTGCTCACACTTCTATTGAAAAAGTCAAGCCCCTGTTTGCTGAAGTATAACCCATGCCTTTATTCCAACTGTCAGTTGATGAAGATACTGATGGACTTGCCTTCTTTAGAAAACACAGCCAGCTAGTCCCAGTCAGCTGCTGCTAATAAACTAGGGACAATGGCGGGTGTTTTATTTTGCTGACTGATGTTAATGTGAATCTTACAATGATCAAATGATGAGTTAAAACTAGTGCTTTTCCCAGGTTTAGCTGAGAGAACATGGCCCCTATAAACCACCTGCCAGTGAATCCACTCTTCCTTGTGCTGTAGCTATTTGAACATAACTCTTCTTAGTACTTAACCAATGGCATTATTATTTGTTTCCATGTCTTTCTCCCCTACCCGATGGTGAATTACTTGAGGGCATTGAACACATCTTATTGATCAGTGTATCTCTCAGAGATTTCATGACACTTAGCATAATTACTAGTATAGTCACTTGTCCAGTCTGTCTTCTCTGCTTGACTGGTACTAACTAGAAGACATTGGTAATAATAACATAATACTTACATGTACTTAAAATGTGCAAGACATTGTTCAAAACAGTTCCTAAAGTTAATGGCATCCCATTTAATCCTCACAACAATAAATGCGGTAAGTATAACTGTAGCCTTTACGTTATATGGAGAAATCCAGCGTTAAGTAACTTGCTTAAAGTTTTCCAGGGGCTAAGTGACAGGGATAGGGTTTAACCCATGCAGTCTGGCCCAGAGGAAATGACTCCTCATCATTACATTACAGTGCCTATTAGAATCTTCAACAACATTTGGTACGACCAGATGCCAGAGCCTCAAAATACCCGATTCAAAACTGAAAGGATTGAGGAAGAGAGAGAAATTCCCAGGAGACTTTAACACTCCCCTCTCAGCGTTTGATAGAACTACTAGACAGGAAATCTGCAAGGATATAGAAAATTTGAACAGCTTACTCGACAAAATGATCTAATGCACACAACATCAGCAGAATATACATTCATTTAAAAATATATTTGTATTGACTTCGGGGAGGAAGGGAGAGGGAGAGAGAGATAGAAACATCAATGATGAGAGAGAATCATTGATTGGCTGCCTCCTGCTTCCAACCCGGGCATGTGCCCTGACCGGGAATCGAACTGTAACCTCCTGGTTCTTAAGTCAACATGCAACCACTAAGCCAAGCCGGCGGGGATATACATTCTTTTTCAGTATCATGGAGCACTCACTTAATGTCCCGAGCCATAAACAAACCTCTATAAATTTGAAAAAGTTGAAATTACAGAGTGTGCTCTCTGACCAGAATGGGATCATTAACAGAATGAAAATGGTAAACACTAAAGAGTATAGAAACATTATTGCATAATCCATGGATCAAACAGAAAGTTTCAAAAGCAATTAAAAATTACATAGAAATGGATGAATATAAAATGCAACATATTGAAATATGTGGGATAAAGCTAAAGCAGTGCTAAAAGGAACACTAAGTGCTTACACAAGAAATGAAGAAAGGCCTCACAAAATAATCTCACTTTACATCTCAAAAACTAGAAGAGGAGCAAAACAAACTCAAAGCAAGGACAAAGGAATTACTAAAGATAAGAACAGAGAAAGGTAAACAGAAAAAGTCAATGTAACAAAAAGATGGTTTTTAAAAAATTAGTGTAATTGATAGCCTCTAGAAAGATTAACAAAAGTAAAAGGAGAGATGATACAAGAATATACAAAAACGAAGTAGCAGATACCTCTGAAGTACCCTCAGCCATTGAAAATATAATAAAAGAGAAGCAGTTATGGAGATGGCGGCAGAGTAGGTGGATCTTTCTTGCACCTCCTTCCAGAATCAACCTGGAAATAAGACTACATTGGGGAGCATTCACCCTGAATGACCAACTGAAGACTAACTGAAGAGGAGACTTTTAACAGGAAGGGCGGAAACCACCTCCAGACTGGTAGGAAGGGTGGTGTTGCAAGAGGGGCTGGATCAGCACCCAGGGGTGGCAGGCCAAGGGTGAGGAGGATATCTCGTGTGTGGGGGTTGTTATCCCTGAGAGGAGTGAGGCCTGGACCCCAGGTTGGCACCAAAGCCGAGAACAGCATCCCTTGTAACATCTAGCCATGGAAGGTGCCAGGGCTTCTCTCTCCAGGGAGAGGAGACTGATGGAGATAAAGCCACTTTACAAAACCAAAACAAAATAAACAAACAAACAAAAACAGAGTGCAGGATTTTCGTTTGCAGCCACCTACCTGAGGCTTCAGTGGAGGGAGGGTGGTGGTGCAGACTGGAGTCTCCAGAGTAGACTCTGCGGTGGGAGGCGCTGGGGGAGACATGGAACATCAGTGGCTGGGAGACCTGCAGTTGGTCATCCCCTTATCACAGTAGCCATTTTTCTGAGAGGCACAGACTGCTTCCAGCAGGAACAGCTGAGGAAAGACAAATATATCACCTTCAGGGATACAGCTCACTCCACCCTCAGGAATCCTGCTCACCTAACCATGCATCTCACCCCTGGTGAGGGGAAAGCAGCAGAGGCCAAGTCTATAGGTCAGGGCACTCACAGGGGGTGTCAGTGACTGGCTTTGGTGTGGGGCCTTTCTGTGAACCTGATGCGTGCTTCCCCCTCACATGAGAGCTAAGAGAAACTCCTGGCTTCCAGCAGACCCCACTGGACTGAATATAAGGGGCTCTGTCCTGCCAAAGTCAGGAAAATATTCTGGAACAGACTCAGACATGTGGCTCTTGGACAGGGGAACACATCCCCCATCTTCCACAACATCTGATCAGCACCTACCCCTCATGGGAGACCCAGAGATCTCATCCTCCTGATTCTGCCAAAAGTCCTTCTAGAAAAAGTCTTTTTTAGTGACTAAGTCTGACAGCTGGCCTGCAGGTGGAGGCGGGCAGAGGCAGATCGTGAGATGCCATGGGATGTTTGCTGCCATGCCTGTGGACCACATGCTATTAACAAGCCAGCCTTACAACTCAGCTTAGCTCCTCCCATGTACAGTTAAGTCCTGTGTAGGCAGCTACAAACTGTGGATCGCTTGAAGTTTAGAACAGGCTGCCAAGAGCCAAATGTGGACAGCTTCTGAGAGTGTCTAGCACCAAAGTCCCTCCCAAGAGACCCAAAGCTGGCATAAGAAACAGACTGAGTCCACATAAGAGCAAGATCTAAAGAGAGCCCCCAGCAGGCAATAACTCTGCCAAGATAAACTCCACTTCATTTTTTGACATTATTTTCTATTTCTTATTGCTTTATTATTTTTGTCTTTTTTCTTCCATATCTCTTATTTTTCCATTTCCTTTTCTTACTCTATTTTTTCTCATTCTTTCGCTTTTTTTCCTTTATTAAATTCTTTCTTTCTTACTTCTCTTTTTTTCCTTCCTCTTTTCTTTTATACATTTTACTTTTATTTTTATTTGTGCTCTTCTGTGTTTCCATTTATATTTTTTTCTTCCCCCACTTCTTCATTTTGTATTTTATTCTTTTCTATTTATTCTAGTTCTTCTTTCTCTTTCCTAATTCTCTTTTCTTTTGTGGTTGTTGTTGTTGTTGGGGTGTTTTCTTTTATAAATTTTACTTATTTCTTGTTTTATTTTGTTGTATTTTATTTAGTTCTGTCAGCTGTGGCACAACAGCTCACATGATGTGGTTGGGGTTGAGCCTCACAGCCAGCCAGCCTGAGAGGAAATCCCATCCACAAACCAGACAAAATATCAAGACCCAGTTACAACAGGAGAGCCCAAAAACTCACACAAGGGACATTCCAAGAACACTCAGCTCAGGTCAAAGAGACTCACCACTGGGTCCTACAAGACACTATATAAGGCCACCCCATGAAGACTGGGAGGCACAGAAGTTCTATCTAATACATAGAAACAAACACAGAGACAGTAAAATGGAGAGATAAAAAAACCCCAAAATGAAACAAAAGGTGGAATCTCTAGAAAAAAGAGCTAAATGAAATTGAGGCAAGAAATTTATCAGATATAGAGTTCAAAATAATGGTTATAAGGAGGCTCAAGGAATGTAGTGAGACTTACAAGGAACTTAGTGGGAACTACAGCAGCATGAAAAAGGAAATAAGAACCGTGAACAAAAATCAGTTGGAAATAAAGAATACCATATTTGACATCAAGAATACACTGAAAGGAATTAAAAGTAGATTGAACAAAGCAGAGGATTGAATCAATGACTTGGAAGACAAGGTAGGAAAACACCCAATTATAGCAGCAAAAGAGAAAAAGAATTAAAAAGCGTAAGGATAGTTTAAGGGAACACTGGGAGAACAAGAAATGTAACATCATCTCCATCATAGGGGAACCAGAAGGAGAAGAAAGAGAGCAAGGAATCTAGAACCTGTTTAAAGAAATAATGACAGAAAACTGTCATAACCTGGCAAAGGAAAATGTCACACAAGTTCAGGAAGCACAAGTTCAGAGAGTCCCAATCAAGATGTACCCAAAGAGACCCACACCAGGACACATCATAATTAAAACAGCAGATGTTAAAGACAAAGAATCTTAAAAGCAGCAAGAGAGAGTTACCATTAGACTGCCAGCTGATTTCTCAAAACACTCAGGGAAGAAGGGATTGACATGAAGTACTCAAAGTAATGAAAAACAAGGATCTGAAGGCAAGACTACTATATCCAGCAAGGCAATCATTTAAACTTGAAAGCAAAATAAAGACCTTCCCAGAGGAAAAAAAAAAAAGGCTAAAGGAGTACATTACTACCAAACCAGCATAGTAAGAAATGTGAAAGGGATTGCTTTAAGAAGAAGAAATCAGGAGAGAGAGAAAGAGAGGAATATAAGTATAAAGAAAAAATGGCAATAAATAAGTACTAATGAACAATGTTAAATGTAAATGGAATATGAAATGGCAGTGGAGTAACTGGATGTTGCATGGACATGCTACCAGAACCAAGCTGGAATTACAGCTAAAGTACAGAAAAACTTCCTGAATAATCAACAGAAGACACACGGGACAGAACCCTGATAACTGAGGACTGAAAGTGGAGACTGCACAGAGCAGTGATGGCGAACCTTTTGAGCTTGGCGTGTCAGCATTTTGAAAAACCCTAACTTAACTCTGGTGCTGTGTCACATATAGAAATTTTTTGATATTTGAAACCATAGTAAAACAAAGACTTATATTTTTGATATTTATTTTATATATTTAAATGCCATTTAACAAAGAAAAATCAACCAAAAAAATGAGTTCGCATGTCACCTCTGACACGCGTGTCATAGGTTCGCCATTACTGGCATAGAGACTGGTAGTAAGGGCAGAGGCCTGAAAGGGCTAGCGGGTTCCCACAAACAACTGAAGTTCTGGAGAGATATCTCAGCTGTGGGGGGTGGCCACTGAGAACTCTGAGGTCTAATCCCCAAGCTGGGCCCTCCAGCAGAGAGCACCAGAACTGAGAAGGGTATCAATATAACATCTGGCTGTGAAAAGCAGCAGGGTTGCTGTCCACCAGGGAATGATAGCTGGAAAATCAGTTATTCTCTTAAAGGGCCAATGCACAAAATTCCCTGTGGAGCCACCCACCTTGTGCTCCAGCAGAGGGAGGGCAGAGGGAGGGCAGAGTGAACTGGAGATGTGTGAGCAGAAGGCTCAGGGGCTTTGGAGCTAGAGCTCAGAAAGCAGACACCCGGTTTCCTGTGCTGAGTTATTCCCTCAGGCTGCAGAGGTTATCTTTCTCATGCAGACATTTGCTATCCAGGCGCCCTTGCCTGGGGGGAAGACAGTTGATCCACCCTATTGGAAAGCACCTTGCCCCATGGGGACGGAGTTGCTCAGGCCCTTTGAGAGACTGAGAATAACATTTAGTCTCCAGGCAGAAGCAATTG
This sequence comes from Myotis myotis, assembly GCF_014108235.1. Classification (NCBI taxonomy): domain Eukaryota; kingdom Metazoa; phylum Chordata; class Mammalia; order Chiroptera; family Vespertilionidae; genus Myotis; species Myotis myotis. The sequence goes on from NW_023416317.1 coordinate 4,273,601, forward strand.
CCCTACCTTGTTAAAAAAAAGCTATTGCCACATCTGTGGATGATTACCTGAGGGCAATTCAAGACAAAATCCTACCCTAGCCAGTTTGGCTTGGTGGACAGAGTATCAGCCTGCAGACTGAAAGGTCCCAGGTTCAATTCCGGTCAAGGGCATGTACCTTGGCTGCGGGCACATCCTCAGTAGGGGGTGTGCAGGAGGCAGCTGATCAATGTTTCTCTCTCATTGATGTTTCTAACTCTCTATCTCTCTCCCTTCCTCTCTGTAAAAAAATCAATAAAATATATATTTTTTAAAAAAGACAAAATCCTATCAGTCTATACAAAGAGGGCGTTTCTGGAGGCATTGAATCTTTGCCTGATCTAATTAGTCAGAAACAGCATTTGACACTCTCTTGCACTAGAGATTGAAAAGCATAGCATTTCTACCTAATACATAGTCACAAACCCAAACAAGCAACCAAAAAGAGGAGATAAAGAAACCCCCAAAGGAAAGAACAAGAGAACTCTCCAGAAGAAGAGATAAATGAAATGGAGTGCAGAATAATGATGGTAAAGATGTTCAAGAACATGAGAAAATATATAGTAACCATGAAAACAGAAATAAAGAATGACATAGCACAAATAAAAAACACATTGGAAGGGATACACAGCAGATTAGGGGAAGCTGAAGATCGAGTCAGTGAATTAGAAGACAAGGTTGAAAAAAATCATTCAATCAGAGAACCAAAGAGAAAAAAACAATTAAAAAAACATGAGGACAGCTTAAGGGAGCTGTGAGACAACATGAAACGTAACAATATTCGAATAGCAGGTGTGCCAGAAGAGGCAGAAAGGGAGAAAGGGATAGGGAACGTGTTTGAAGAAATAATGGCAGAAAGCTTTTCTAATTTGGTAAAGGAAAAAGTCACACAAGTTCAGGAGGCACAGAGAACCCCAAGCAAGACGAACCCAAGCAGGACCACACCCTGACACATTATAATTAAAATGTCAAAAATAAAGGCAAAGAGAGAATTTTAAAGGCAGCAAGGGAAAAGCAATTTGTTACATACAAAGGAGCTCCCATAAGACTTCCAGCTGATTTCTCATCAGAAACTCTACAGGCCAGAAGGGAATGGCATGAAGTACTCAAGGTAATGGAAAGCAAGGATCTGATACCAAGATTACTATATCCAGCAAGGCTATCATACAAAATAGACAGTCAAATAAAGACCTTCCTGAACAACAAAAGGCTAAAGGAATACATCACCACTAAGCCAGCTTTACAAGAAATGCTAAAGGGACTGCTGTAATTAGAAGAGAAAAAAAAGAGAGAGAAACCTAGGCATACAGAATTAAAATAATAAATCAGTATCTATCAGTAATAACCTTAAATGTAAAATGGATTAAATGCTCCAATCAAAAGACATAGGGTAGCTGAATGGATACAAAAACATGACCCAACTATATGCTGTCTACAAGAGACCCACCTCAGAATAAAAGACACACACAGGATCAGAGTGAAGGAATAGGAAAAATTTTTCCATGAAAATAAAAAGAAAAAAATCTGGAGTAGCAACACTCATATCCAACAAAAGAGACTTCAAAATGTAGGCCATCATAAGAGGTAACAAAGGTCACTACCTAATAGTAAAGAGATGGATCCAACAAGAGGATATAACCCTGGTAAACATATATGCACCCAATATAGGAGCAATTAAATATATAAAATATTTTCTAGAGGACTTCAAGGGAGAGATCGACAACAATACAGTCATACTAGAGGACTTTAACATCCCACTGACTTCACTGGATAGATTTTCCAGACAAAAAATTAACAAGGAACAGTGACTCTAAAGGACACACTGGATCAGATGGATTTAATTGACATTTATAGAACATTTCACCCCAACACTGCAGAATATACATTCTTCTAAGTGCACATGGATCATTCGCAAAGATATACCACATGTCAGGACACAAAACAAGTATTTACAAGTTCAAGAAAGTTGAAATCATATCAAGCATCTTCTCAGATCACAGTGGAATGAAATTAGACATCAACTACAGTAAAAACACCCAAAAACATTAAAACACATGGAGACTAAATAGCATGTTATTAAACAATGAATGGGTTAACAATGAGGTCAAGAAATAAATAAAAATCTTCCTAGAAGCAAAGGAAAATGAACATAAAACAACCCCAAATCTCTGGGAAACAGCAAAAGCAGTTGTGAGAGGGAAGTTCAAAGCACTACAGGCCTACCTCAAAATCAAGAAAAATCAACAATAAATTATTTAACCCTACAACTTAAAGAACTAGAAAGAGAACAATGAGAAAAGTCAAGAGTGAGTAGAAGGGAGGAGATAATAAACATTAGAGCAGAAATAAATGACATGGAGACTAAAAACAACAAAAATACAAAATATCAATGAAACCTAGAGCTGGTTCTTTGAAAGGATAAATAAAATTGATGAACTGTTATCCAGACTCATCAAGAAACAAAGAAGGAGGACCCAAATAAAATAAGAAATGAAAGCAGAGAAATAAACACTGACACCACAGAAATACAATAGATTGTAAGGAAATACTATGAACAACTATATGGCAACAAGTTGGACAATGTGGATGAAATGAATAAATTGATAGAAAAATACAGTAGGTCCTTGGGTTATGTCGAAGATTCGTTCCTACAGTGTGATGTAACACAATTTTCACCTTAAGTAGGAACCCACCTACATAAGCACCTACATCACTCACATGGAGCGCGTATACAGTAATAATGAAGTGAAACAGTAAAAAAAATTTTAAAGAAAGATAACAATTCCTGACCTTTACTTGTGGTAAATAAAAACAAAACAAAACATAAAGCACATATGTACATACGTCGAAATGACAGAACATTTTTTTTTTATAAATAAATGGGAGATGGCGACGTAACCACGAAACGACATACATCGAGTCCGATGTAACCCGAAGACTGCCTGTACAATCTTCCAAAACTCAATCAGGAAGAACCAGAAAACCTGAATAGGCCAATAACAATTGGTGAATAGAAGCAGTAACCAAAAAAAATCCCAGCAAACAAAAGCCCAGGTCTGGACGGCTTCACAGGGGAGTTTTACCAAACATTCAAAGAAGGACTAACCCCCATACCTCTCAAACAATTCTAAAAAAATCCAAGAGGAAGGGACACTTCCAACCTCTTTTTATGAGGCCAGCATTACCCTAATTCCAAAACCAGATAAAGCCACTACAAAGAAAGAAAATTACAGGCCAATATCCCTGATGAACATAGGTCCTAAAATTCTCAACAAAATATTAGCATATCAGGTCGAGCAATATGTTAAAAAGATCATGCACCATGACCAAATGGGATTTATTCCAGAAATGCAAGGCTGGTACAACATTCACAAATCCATAAATGGGATACATCACATAAACAAATTGAAAGACAAAAATCACATGTCATATCAATAGATACAGAAAAAGCATTCGACAAAATCCATCACCCATTTTTGATAAAAACTGTCAGCAAAGTGGGAATAGAGTGAACATATCTCAGCATGATAAAGGCCATATAAGACAAACTGACACCAAACTTAATACTCAATGGGCAAAAAATTAAAACCATTTCCCGTAAGAACAAGAACAAGACAGGGATATCCATTTTTCATCACACTTATTCAACACTAGGGGCCCAGTGCATGAATTCGTGCACCTTGAAAGGAATTGTGGGCTGCAAGGCTGCGGTGGGCATAGGGGTGGTCTCGGCCCATCCTCTGCGCCCCACCCAGCCCCTCCAGCCATGGCCCCAGGTCCCCTGTCTACCTGCAGTTATGCTCCTGCCACCACTGCTCTCATGCACTGAAGGCGCCAGCCCCCGCCTGCCTCCACTGACAGTGCGGAGCAATTGGGGCCGGCGCCAGCAGTGGGTGCCAATGGCAGCTGCTGCCCCAATCCCTCCTCAGTAGCAGGGGGAGGTGGAGAAGTCCTCAGGGGCAATTGGGGCTGGCAGTTGCCACTGGCACCCATGGATGGTGCCAAGTGATAAGGACCGGTGCTGGGTGCCGGCAGCAGGTTCAAGCAGTGGCTTCAGCACCAGCTGCAGGTACGAGTGGGGCTGGCACAGGCAGTGGGTGCAAGCAACAGCTCGGGCACCGCAGTGGGTGCAAGCGAAGCCTTCGCTGACAGCAGATCTGAGCGGCAGCTGCCTGCCCTGATCACCCCTCAGGAGCAGGGGGAATTAAAGAAGCCCTGAGGGGTGATCGGGGCTGGTGCCAGGTGCCAGCAGTGGGTGCAAGTGGTGGCTCCGATGCTGGCAGCAGGTGTGAGTGCCCAGCAGAATTGTGGCACAAGGGAGCAAAGAATTTTCAGTAACCACCAGAGGCTCGCCCTGATGACAGCGACGGGTGCCCCACTTGGGGCTGGCGCCCTTGCTCACTTGCTCCACTATCCCGCTGTGGCCGATACCTGCCATGTTCCACACTTAGCCACCTGCTGCTGATGCCCATTATGTTCTGCGCGCACCCCCTGGTGGTCAGCACACGTCATAGCGACTGGTTGTTTGATTGTTCTGCTGTTCGGTCTATTTGCATATTAGGGTTTTATATAGAGAGATAGTACTGGCTGTCCTCAGTGATGAGACAAAAAGAAAAAATAAAAGGCATCCAAATTGTAAAGGAGTATGTAAACTCTGATTATTCGCAGATGACATGATATTGTACATAGAAAATCCCAAAGACTCCACCAAAAAATGACTAGATTTAATATGTGAATTTACAAAATCAACACCCCAAAATTGATGGCTTTTTATACATCAATAATGAATTCCCAGAAAGAGAAATGAAACAAGCAATCCCATTTACCATTTGAACCAAAAGATTAAAATATTTGGGAATAATCTTAACCAAGGAAGCAAAAGACCTGTATTTGTTAAACGATAGGACATTGAAAAAAGAGAGAGAAGAAGATATAAATAAGTGGGAGAATATACTGTGTTCATGGATTTGTAGAATCAATATCATTAATATGTCCATATTACCCAAGGCAATCTACAGACTCAATGCAATCCCTATTAAAATACCAATGGCATATTTCATGGATCTAGAACAAATACTCCAAAAATTTATATGGAACCAAAAAAGACCCCAAACAGCCACAGCAATCTTGAGAAAGAAGAACAAAGTTGGAGGAATCACAATACCAGATTTCAAGTTATACTACAAAGCCATCATAATCAAAACAGCCTGGTACTGACACAACAGTAGGCATATAGATCAATGGAACAGAACAGAGACCCCAGAAATCTACCCAATTGTGGGAAACTGTTTATTGCCTTCACTATCTGATAAGCATAGACAGAGCACTCCCCGAAACCCCCCGAAGGCTGGGTGCCTTTGAAGCTCTAGCAAAGCTCGGAGCTAGGCGCCACCTCTGTTTGTCCAGACAGTGGTAGCTGAAACTACTCCCCCATTTATTATTATGTAAATCCTTGCTGATGGGCTAGTCTGCTTGTTACTAGGGGGTCACCTGCCTAAGGGCTATGCTATGGGGGCATCCCAGATCAATAAAAGCTTGGTGAGGCCTGAGCACGGAGGAAGTCCTTTGGGACTTGCCGCCTGGTCCCCCAATATTGCAAAATTATCTCGTGTCTTTTTCTCTCATTTGTTGTGCGGCTCCTCTTTCAGATACCGAACCCTACTCCATGCGGGTCGTGGAAGGAGTCTCACTCAACACCCAATCCATTATGCTTAATTAATATTTGACAAAGGAGGCAAGAGATGCATTGCAGTCAAGACCAGTTCTTCAGTAATTGGCATGGGGAAAATTGGACAGATACATGCAAAAAATGAAACTACACCATCAACTTACACCATACACAAGAATAAACTCAAAATGGATAAAAGACTTATATGTAAGTTGTAAAACCATAAAAATTCTAAAGAAACAATAGGCATAAAAATCTCAGACATCTCTCATAGCAATATATTTAAGAATACATCTCCTAGGGCAGTGGTCAGCAAACTGCGGCTTGCGAGCCACATGTGGCTCTTTGGCACCTTGAGTGTGGCCACAAAGTTTCAATCGCACTGTATGTGCGTGCCTGCACGTGGTATTTTGTGGAAGAGCCACACTCAAGGGGCTGCAGTTTGCCAACCACTGTCCTAGGGCAAAGGAAACTAAGGAGAACATAAACAAATGGGACCACATCAAAATAAAAAGTTTCTGCCCAGCCAAAAAAAAATATCTATAAACAAAATGAAAAGAGAGCCCAATGTATGGGAGGACATATTTGGCAATGACACATCTGATAAAGGGTTAATATCCAAAATATATAAGGAACTCATACAACTTAACAGAAGAAGACAAATAATCCAATTAAAAAATAGGCAAAGGACCTAAATAGACACTTCTGCAAAGAGGACATACAGAAAACCAAGAGACATATGAAAAAATGCTCAAAGTCACTGATCATCAGAGAGATGCAAATTAAAACAACAATGAGGTATCACCTCACACCTGTCAGAACAGCACAACAAGTCAATAAATGACAAGTTCAGGCAAGGATGTGGAAAAAAGGGAACCCTAGTACACTGCAGGTGGGAATGCAGACTGATGCAACCATTATGGAAAACAGTATGGAGTTTCCTCAAAAAATTAAATATAGAACTGCCATTTGACCCAGTAATCCCATTTCTAGGAATATATCCTAAGAAATCCAAGATACCAATCTCAGAAAGAATGTATGCACCCCTATGTCCACAGCAGCACAATTTACAGTAACTAACATCTAGAAACAGCCCAAGTGCCCACCAGTAGATGAGGGGATAAAAAAGCTGTGGTACATTTACACAATGGAATGATATATAATAGTAAAAAAGAAGAATCTCTTATCTTTGAGACAGCATGGAGGGACCTGGAGAGTATCATGCTAAGCGAAATAAGTCAGTTGGACAAAGACAAGTATCACATGACCTTACTCATAAGTGGAATCAAAGTAATAAAATAAACTGATGAATGGAATGGATCCAGAGACATGGAAGCATGGAACAGAGTTCTGAATCTCAGAGGGAATGCAGGGGAAGGTGGGTGGGTGCGAGATAAATAACCAAAGACCTAGTATGCAAATATGCATGGTCCATGGACACAGACAATGTGGCAGTGAGGGCCTGGGCCTGGGAGGTGGGAGTGGGCTGGAGGGGGTCAATGGGGGGAAAAGGGGACATATGTAATACTTACAACAATAAAGAATTATTTTAAAAATGTATAAATGGAATACTACATGGCTGTAAAAAAAAAAAAAGAGCTCTTACCCTTTGTGACAGCATGGATGGACCTGGAGATTATTATGCTACGCAAAATAAGCTAGCTAGAGAAAGACAAATATCGCATGATCTCGCTTATATCTAATAAGTGAGATCTTATGAAATCTAATGAACAAAATAAATGGATGAATAAAATAGATCAAGAGACAAAAAAACAAGAAAAAGACTATCAAATCTCAGAGGGAAGGAGGGGTGGGTGAGAAGAGAGTAACCAAAGAACTTGCATGCATATATGCATAACCATGGACACAGACAATAGTGTGGGGAAGGCCTGGGGCCAGGGGCTGGTGTAGGCTAGGAGTCAATGGGGAAAAAAGGGGATTGTCTATAATACTCTCAACAATAAAGATGTAAATTTAAAGTAAAAGAAAAGAACAGGAATAAGACAGGGAAGACTGCTTTCACCTCTCTTATTCAACATAGTAGTGAAGTCTTAGCCACAGTGATCAGACAAGAAGAAAAAAATCAAAGGCATCAAAATTAGAAAGGAGAAAGTGATACTGTCATTATTCACAGATGACATGACAGCATATGTAGAAAACCCTAAAGACTCCACCAAAAAAATGCTAGATTTAATAAATAAATTTGGAAAAGTAACAGGATACAAAATTAACATCCACCAATTGATGGCATTTTTATACACCAAATAATGAACTCTCAAAAAGAAACTAAAAATAAAAAATCCCATTTACCATTGCAACAAAAGATTACCATACCTAGGGATAAACTTAATTAAGGAGGTAAAATACCAGTACTCAGAAAACCACAAGATATTTTAAAAAGAAATAGAGGCAGATACAAACAAATGGAAGCATATACTGTGTTCATGGATTGGTACAATTAGGTGTTATTATCCAAAAATTTACTGATTAGAGAAAAGGATGGAGGAGATAAGAAACTTGCTCAAATAGTAAATAGCAGCACAAAGCTTCTATTATATCTCATGTTTAACTTATACTAGAGCTCAACTTTAAGCAACTATAATTTTTAAAAAAATATATTTTATTGATTTTTTACAGAGAGGAAAGGAGAGGGATAGAGAGCTAGAAACATCGATGGGAGAGAAACATCCATCAGCTGCCTCCTGCACACCTCCTACTGGGGATGTGCCCGCAACCAAGGTACATGCCCTTGACCAGAATCGAACCTGAGACCCTTCAGTCCGCAGGCCGACGCTCTTATCTCCACTGAGCCAAACTGGTCAGGGCAGCAACTATAATTTAATACCTTAATAATTATCGACATATGTAAGACGTTTTGCATACATTACACATTTAGTGTAAAAAGGACACCATTACAAAAAGTCTCTATTTTTCTTTTCTGATCTTATGCTGAGGTGACTGGTTCGGTGGCGGGCAAAGCTGGTTCCGTAGAGAGAACAATTATAAGCCTCTAAGGAATCCGTAAATGGTAAAGTTTGTCAAAAAGTAAAATATTACAAAGGCAGTTGCTATTAATTTTTAAATAATTGCTGGATCTCAGTTCCATTAGCAAGAAGCGACATCTATAATCTGCCTAATTTGAGAGGGCTGAACTTCAAAAACAGATGAAGTCTTTTTAGTTTTTCATCTCAAAATAATTAGCTTGAAATATAGGAGAAGAGAATAAATCACAAATACTGTTATTTCAAAGACATTTTCTGCCACTTGATCCTGATTTGGTTGATGTCTTGATGCATAAAAAGTAATGTTCCATCTGTGTGCAAGCTTCCCACATTTTATTCAGAAATACCATTCTTACCGGGTAGCCCCCAGGTGATCATTTCCAAGGCTCATCTCCTCTCGTGTGGCAGTTATTTAGGGATTACCTGGAACCTCACGAGTATAAACAGCAAATAAGATAATGTGGTAAAACTGAGAAATATCAGGCGACCAAAGGCGAGGCGAGGGGACTTTTCTGTACAAGCTTGAGTGACGGTTACTTCAATTCTTCTTGCTGCTTCAAAAGACCAGGAGCCACTCCTAAGACCTTCACCCTGAGCTCTCAGCCCCCTAGGAGGAACCTCAAGAAGATATATATGTCTGCCTGATAGTTTCAAGCAAGGTTTTTACCTAGTATAGCAACATGGACATCTGGGCAGTACTTGGAAAATTGAAATAAACATTTGTCCACTAAACCCAAAGTTTGCCTTAAAGGATTATGCTTTGTCTTAGCATTACCTCATTTCTAGCAAAACCTGAACAAGGTCCAAGTCCACGTTCCTCCTGTGGCTTCGCCTGGTGTGTGCATGTATCATGTCCCCTCCTAACTTGCTCACCCTAAACATTTATTTCAGCCATCTAAACAACCACTTCGAACACCACTCACTAGCAATCACAAAATACCAAATGGAGTAATTTCCAGTTTGTCATGCCCATTGTGCTGACCAGCCACCTACAGACAGAAATGCTGGTATTTGAGTCCTATGGTGGACAAGGAAGGGAAATAATAGCATATACTATTTGCTTTGGAAAATCATCTACCCTTTTCCAAATTATGGACTCTGGTTGCGCATGTTTTAACAAAACATTCCTAAGCCTGATCCAACTTCTGGAAAGTTGCAATAAAAGCCTGCCTTTTGTACTGCTTCCCATATTTGCCTCATTACTATGAGAAAAAAATGTTAGTCCAAACACCTCATCCGTCTGAGAACAGTAGCCATAGGTAGTTCATAAAATGCAAATTGCTTCCTGGTTGGACTCCTTATTTGCATGTGTACCATACCCACAACTGTTCAATTTGCATGGACTCTGTCCATTTTGTGCTCAAATCTTATACATGTGCACTGGGCTGGGAGTGGGGGTGTCAGTAGATGGTGGTGGAAGGAGTTGTTTTGAAATAGTTTGAGAGTTAGTGTGAGATTGCTTATGCAATAGGTAAAAAAAACTACAGCATTGCAAAATATTAAATTATTAAAAAACACTTTTACTTTTTTGAGGTGTAATTGACCTATAACATTGTATTAGTTTGAGGTGTATAATGTAATGGCTCGATATGTATATATGTTGTGAAATGACCACCACAATGTCTAGTTAACATTCATCATTCTACAAAGTGACAAAATTTTTTTCTTGTGACACACATGTCCTTTTCCGACATCACTGGTGCTTATATTCGACCTTCCAAATTCACTCTAAGGGCTGCACCAGGTGAATTCTCTCTCTGTATGGACCAGATAGAATCATTGCCTAATCACCTATTTGAAGTGTCTGTGTGAAAAGCAAAACTGATCAAGGTGAAATTGATCTGTGCAAATCATGGTGGCAACTCCAACACAGTTCAGTTTTTCTCTGTCAGAGCTCTCCCCACCACGCGACTTGCCCAGCTTGCTCTTAGCACAAGGTGTGTTCTTGACAAAGGTTTCTCTGTGAGGTGGCAGGTTATCCTCTTGATATCTACACGATCTGTTATCTCCTATATGAGACAGGCCTGCAGACTGCTAAAATGACAAACACCCATATATCCAAACACAAGCTTCGGCATTCGCTGTCCTGAGCCTCAGGGTAGAGTGTTCACCCTGACTTGCACACTAACAAGAGGACCTACATTTAGAACAATCGCTTATAAATCCCAAGTGATTATGGAGCAGGGTCTCAGGACATGGATGTATTCCCGTGGTCTCTGTTCCTTGACCTCAAACCCATGGCACCTTCTTAGTTTCTATACTGATTGTCATGTAACAAAGCTAGCCAGGGCTTCAGTCAACCTCAGCTGTGCCAACCTCTAACACTCCCCTTGAAGTGAACTTCCCCCTGCCCCCCATCACCTACAGGGGAGTGAAGATGAGACTGCATTGCCAGTTCCCAGATCATCATGCTGTGGACGGTTAGGGGAAGGCAGTTCTGGGAGTGCAGGAGCCAATTCTTAGAAACTGTCTTACACAAAGAAACGGACCCCAGGCACCTGGGGCAGGCACTGGTCTCCTCTGCTTCTAGGGGGCAGCTCAGGAAAGTTCATTAGTTTTATGTTCTTTTTATTACTTTTTTAAGTATGCATTTTAAATTTTTTATTGAAGGTATTGGGGTGACATTGGTTAATAACATTATATAAGCTTCAGGTGTACAATCCAACCATAGATCATGGTGACAGAGGGTGAGTTCTGAGAGCTGTGATCTTCACCATGACAGATGAGATAAAGATTGATGGATTGGTAATAATTCTCCTGTTGAAGAAAATGATGATTGATTCTGCTATGTTTGCTTTAGCAAACCCTCAAAAGGAGAAAAAGCCATTGCAGTGAAAGGATTTCTTAAATACTGAGTTTGGGCTAATCACCTTAAAGCGACTGGACCAGGTGGACTCATGTTTTAGATGCAGACAACAACCTACTATTTATCTTGGTGTTCAGAAAATACACTTTTTTTTTTGTTTCAATGTGATTCTATCTTTATTGTTTTCTGCCTGTACCTTAACAGAAGCAGAAAGCTTATTTTATTAAATGGTCAGCTGGTTCACAATTACTGGCTGACTGAGCCTTTAGTAGACTAGCCTAGTCACTCCAAGGAATACAAAATCATGAACCCCTACGGATTCAATCTAGATGGAAAAGGAAAAGTTTTATGCTTACAAAACAATTAGAGAACAACTGTTTCATGAATATTTTAGAAGATCATTGCATTCTAGGGCAGCCAAAAAATATTTCATGCAGTGTGAGGAATTGACCTTAGAAAGCTAAATAAAATCTAGATAAGCATTTTATTTATGTACTTATTTTAACATTTGGCTAATTTACCTTAATTTACCTGGTTACATGTCCTTCTCCCAGCCTATAAAAGTGGGGACTGTCCTAGAAGTAGTTTGGGGTGCTGTCAGCTATTTATGTGCTTGTCACCTTCAGAACCAGGTATGAGCCTTTCCTTGAGTTATATCGTCTTAAGAAGATAGGCAGGAATTGTAAATAGTAGCAGTTTATCTTCAGAAATATTAATTTATCTCTACTTACAACAAATTAGTTAGAAATCTATTATTCAGATACAGGACCTGACTCTGGGTTGTTCACTTAGGATAGCTGTATAAGGGTCTCTGATGGGTTGCTGTTGAGAAGAGAGGTGCAGGTGTGTCATTAACTGGGCAGCTGGGTCAGGGAGAGAGGGGGACGGGTCAGGGAAATTGGATGGGACCAATTTATGGTGGGAAGTGTGAACACTGTAGTCTCTGTGGGGCTCAAGCCCTGACTCTGCCACATCCCAGCCATGTGACCCTGCGCGAGGTCCTCTGCTTTCTGGATGTCAGTTCCTGAGAGAACGGGTTATTAGTACTGCTGACCTGAGTGTCAATATGAGCAACATTTACTCAGAAGGGTTGCTATATATGTTAAATAGGTGGAATAGAATGAAAGTCAATTAGATTTTGTGTATTCAGTTTACTTTTAAATTTTCTAATATCCCATATCATTGTTTATATTTCATTGTATCATTAATAATGCTTACATGCAATACATAGGCAGCATTTTCAATATTTTTTTAAAAAATTTAAAAAGGGAAGAAGTGAATGTAAATTCTCGTGTCTTATCCTGAGATATTCTAGATCAGAAGTTGCAATATGTACCCAGGAACCTGCAGTTTGGAAATGCTCCAGACTTACAACATAGATGATGCCTGAGCTACCTGTTGAGAACCAGTGTATATATTCCACATTCCTTACTGCAAAGAAAGTACCTTTCTCTTCTGGATGTCCTCAGTGGCTAGTATAGAGCATGTCACATAGTAGTTGCTCAGTAAACCTTTGATGAATGACTAAAAGGATGAACAGTTGAGTGAAAAGGGATATTAATCCAAATCAGAGCTCTCAGCCTCAGTGGTATTGACATCTTGAGTCACATAATTCTTTGTAGTGATGGTTGTCTTGAGCATAGTCGGGTGCTTAGGAACATCCATGACTTGTACTCACTAAATGTCAGTGCCCCCCCTCCAGTCGTAACAACCAAAAATGTCACCGGGCATTGCCACGTATCTTCTTGGGGCCAAATCATGCCCAGGTTAAAACCGCTACCGTAGGTGATGGAACAGCATAAGAGAAAAGCCCTCGCACAGTGTGTGCCCCTTCCGCGTGGAACACACACTGGTGCCATTGCGTGTACTGTTTTGGATGTTGAGTCACTGCCGATAAATTGGAGGAAGCTCATGTTTACACTTTCCAAATGAAAGGGTTATATGGTCGTTCTGCAAAGTTTGATAATTATTTTCTCCTTTAGAATGGTTATCTGAGAATGGTCATAAAATTAATTTGATTTTGAGCATCCCTGCTGGGTGTCTGATCCTTAATTAAAAAAATGTTATGTGTTGTAATTTATCAGTGTGATTCCTATTAAATCAGTGGGGGAGTTGATGAATAAATCCATACACAGGACTTGAAAACGTAACCTCGGATGTGATCCACTTGTTATATTCATGAGGATTAGAATTAGAATTAGATTGCCTGTGTATGCATATACTAACTTCTCCCTCTTCTTTAAAAAGTTAAAGTCACACATGATTTGCAAAAGGAAATCACTTTGTCAAGAAATAAAAAAGAAAAATGAAATATAAAGGATTAGTGCCATAAACATTTTCACTTCATTCTTTTTTTAAAAATATATCTTATTGATTTTTCACAGAGAGGAAGGGAGAGGGACAGAGAGTCAGAAACATCGGTGAGAGAGAAACATCAATCAGCTGCCTCTTGCCCACCCCCCACTGGGGATGTGCCCTCAACCAAGGTACATGCTCCCGACCGGAATTGAACCTGGGACCCTTCAGTCGCAGGCTGACACTCCATCCACTGAGCAAAACCGGCTAGGGTTTTACTTCTATAGTTTCAACCTAACATTAGACTTTCTCTGAGGTCAGGAGCAACTGACAGCAAAGGCTATGATTTGAACTACAAGTACATGTGACTTCGTACTCTCCTCCTTCATACGATTAATATCCTCATAGAAGCACATGGATCTCCAGTTCAAATTCTAAAGCAGAATTCTGACTTTTACCTGGTGTTCAAAATAATGAGTTGGGGACTTTAGTATGATAGTTATAGAGAAATACTAAATAGAGAATCTAACTTGAGTTTTGCCCTAATTCTACCACCACAATTCCAAACGTAACAGCATTAACAGCAGTTAACATCAACAATAGCCACAAGACCACAAAACACCCATCTCTACTACAATAATGACCACTACAAACTTCTGCTCTAAACTGCTATTACTACACATACACAATAAGCACTATTACTACTGCACAGACACAATAGCAATAGCTACAAGGACAATAACAACTCTACTATTATTTCTACTATTCTACTACTGTTGAAAGCCTCTATTGAGAAACCACTACATTCCCTGGACTTAAAACAATCCTATGATGTAGGCATTATAACTCCAGTTTCCAAAACTGAGGCTTAGAGTTTGACTAGTGTGCTCAGTGAAGGCAGTTAATGAGGATCCCACGTACTCCACTCAAGGTGTGATTCTGGATCTCCAGTTCAATGATGTGCTGCTATACACCAGTAGGGCAATGCCTGTCTGCAACTTGATCTCTTGTTTACTGAATGCAGAAGACAATCAGATGATGTGTAAGCAGTTCCCTCTATTCCTTCTCAGACTGACTCTTTCACTGCATGATGTGAGCTCGGAGCAGCATGGTATTTCAGAGTGACTTACAACTGAATGTTCAAGTGTGCTCTCTGGGTTTACGTGGGGACAACTTGGCTATGTCTATGACTCAAGCCAACAGTTGCTAATTAAATTTGTCCTTTCTGGCCAACAGGACAGTGTTGAGATCAGGATCCCCAGTGTCCACACCAAGGCTGGTGATAAGCCATTTTGTTTGAGTTTTAAAAAGTGATGACTATGCCCTAACCGGTTTGGCTCAGCAGATAGAGCCTCGGCCTGCGGACTGAAGGGTCCCAGGTTTGATTCTGGTCAAGGGCATGTACCTGGGTTGCGGGCACATCCCCAGTAGGGGGCTTGCAAGAGGCAGCTGAATTGATGTTTCTCTCTCATCAATGTTTCTAACTCTGTATCCCTCTCCCTTCCTCTCTGTAAAAAAATCAATATATTTTTTAAAAAAGAAAGTTATAAAAAAATTATTAAAAAAGTGATGACTATGGAGCCCCCATAAAATAGACATTGTTGAAAAACACGTGCCTCAGGAAGAAAGCTTACGGAGGATTAGAGCCCAGAAGGACAGGATCAAGCCTGTTCGTAAAGAACAGAATTGTGAATGACAGCAATATTCCTCCTAGTGTTGTTTATAATAGGAAAACATTGGATGCCACACCCATCAGGAGCGGGCTGGTTACATTAATTATGAAACCTCTTACAACACACTGCTGCACAGCCATGAAAAGGACGTCTGGGGGCTCCTGATCGATGGCAGAGCCAGCAGAGGCTGTGCTCGCCTCCTCCCACGACCACATCAACACTAGAACGAAACCACAGAGTGACAGTCTCCGAGAAGCAGCCAAGTCCAGCTGGATAGAAGTCCTATTACAAAGACACACCGAAGAAGCCAGGTTGAGAACGGCAGGACGGTGGAGACGTGCAATGGGCAGGCTCCCCACCCCCGTGTGGTGTTAAAAACCAAGAGAGATATCTCGGCTGTGGAGGTCCCCTCTGAGGAGCGAGGGGACCTATACAAGCCCCGCAGCCCAGGGTTCCAATGCCAGGAAGAGAAGTCCCCATAACTCCTGGCTGTGAAACGGGCAGACATTGTTACTGAGTGAGACAAAGGGCTACTGGCATCCCAAGCCTCCCTCTAACAGCCCCCGCAAAAACTGAGCTCACTCGCTCTGAACTCCAGCCCTCAGGCCGCAGCTCGAAAGGCCCCAGGGATATATGGGGAGAAACTAGATTGTCAGGCTACACTGGCAGTGGTTCTCAACCTGTGGGTCGCGACCCCTTTGGGGGTCGAACGACCCTTTCACAGGGGTCGCCTAAGAACATTGGAAAACACATATATAATTACATATTGTTTTTTGTGATGAATCACTATGCTTTAGTTATGTTCAATTTGTAACAATGAAATTGGGGGTCACCACAACATGAGGAACTGTATTAAAGGGTCGCGGCATTAGGAAGGTTGCGAACCACTGGGCTGCAGGGTGAGGGCTGGAGAGGCAGCTTTCTCCAAGACAGAAGTGCTGGCAGAGGCCACTCGGGCAGTTGCGAGGTTTTAACATGCATCTCTGGTGACTTGTGATGAGAATTTTTTCATATGCCTATTGGCCATCTGTATGCCCCTTTAGAGAAGTGGTTCCTTTACCTATTTTAAAATTGGACTGTCTTCCTTTTGTTGAATTGTATGAGTTCTTTATATTTTGGAAATTAATCCCTAATCAAATGTATCCTTGGCAAGTATATTTTTCCATACAGAGGGCTCCCTTTTCATTTTGAGAATGGTTTCTTTTGCTGTGCAGAAGCTTTTTGGTTTGATATAGTACCATTTGACTATTTCTTCTTTTGTTTTTCTTTTCCTAGGATATGTATCAGCCAAAATCTCAGAAGTGAGATGTCTGAGATTTCCTTCTTCCAGATCCTGCCCTCTCCCCAGCCTTTCCCCCATTATTGTCTGTCCACGGGCTATCCATATATGCGTATAAATTCATTGGTGAGATTTTACTGCCTATGTTTTCATCTAGGATTTTTATGGTTTCATGCCTTACATTGAAATCTTTTATCCATTTTGAGTTTATTCTTATATGGTGTAAGTTGGTAGCCTTTACTCCATTGTATGCTCTTGCCTCCTTTGTAAAATATTGAGTGCAATGATTTGGGTCAATTTCTGGGGTCTCTGTTCTGTTCCATAGATCTATATGCCTGTTCTTCTGCCACTACCAGACTGTTTTGATTACAGTGGCTTTGTAATATAGTTTGATATCCAGTACTGTGATCCCTCCAACTTTGTTCTCCTTCTCAAGATTTCTGTGTCTATCCAGGGTCTTTTTGGGTTCCATATAAATATTTGCAATATTTGTTCTAGATCTGTGAAATATGCCATTGGTATTTTAATAGGAATTGTGTTGAATCTATAGATTGCTTCGGGTCATGGACATTTTAATGATGTTAATTCTTATAATCTGTGAACATGGAATATGATTCTACTTGTTTGCATTTTTCTCTGTTTCTTTTTTCCACGCACAGGTCTTTACCTCCTCGGTTAAGTTTATGCCAGGATATCTTTTATGTTGATGTGTTAGAATGGTAAATTAGATTGTTTTCTAAGTTTTTCTGGAAGTTCATTATTGGTGTATAAAAATGCTACTGATTTTCAGATGTTAATTTTATGTCCTGCTACTTTTCCTAATTCATTTATAAATCTAGTAGTTTTTTGGTATAATCTTTAGGGTTTTCTATGTACAATATTATGCCATCTGCAAGAAATGAAAATTTTACCTCCTCCTTTCCAACTTGATGCTTTTGATTTTTTCTTCTAGTCTAATCGCTGTGCCTACGACTTCCAGTACTATGTTGAGTAAGAGTGGTGAAAATGGACTTCCCTGTCTTGTTCCTATTCTTAAGGAAAACACTTTTTGTTTTTGGCCATGGAATATGATGTTGGCTTTAAATTTGTCACATATGGCCTTTATTATGTTGAGATATGTTCTCTCTGTTCCCACTTGCTGAGAGTTTTAGGAAAATTGGGTGATGGATTTTGTCAAATGCTTTTTCTGTGTCTATTGATATGATCATGTGATTTTTAACCTTCATTTTGTTTATGTGGTGTATCCCATTTATTGATTTGTGAATATTGTATCAGCCTTGCGTCCCTGGAATAGAACCCATGTGGCCATAGTATATGATCTTTTTAATATATCGCATTTTATTTGTTAATAGTTTGTTAAGCATTTTAGCATCTGTGTTCATCAGGGATATTGGCCTGTTATTTTCTTTCCTTGTAGTGTCTTTGTCTGGTTTTGGAATTAGAATATTGATAGCTTCATTAAAAGAGCTTGGAAGTCTTCCTTCCTCTTGAATTTTTTGGAATAGTTTGAGGAGGATAGGTCTTAATTCTTCTTTGAATGTTTGGTAAAACTTGGCTGTGAAGCCAACCAGTCCAGGACTTTTGTTTGCTGGGATTTTTTTTGATTACTGCTTCAATTCATTAGTTGTTATTGGTTTGTTCTGGTTTTCAGATTCTTTTTGATTGAGATTCTAGCCATTGCACTCAGGTTGTACAATTTATTGGCACAGAGTTGTTCATAGTATTTTTTTTTTTTTACAATCTTTTGTATTTCTGTGGTGTCAGTTGTTGCTTCACCTTTTTCACCTCCGATTTATTTGGGTTGTCTCTGTTTCTTGATGAGTCTGGCTAGTGGTTCATTAATCTTGCTTATCTTTCAAAGAACCAGCTCTTGGTTTTAGTGATCTTTTGTATTGTTTGGTTTTTTGTTGTTAAGTCTCTATGTCATTTATTTCCCCCCTAATCGTCGTTATTTCCTTCCTTCTAAATACATGGGCTTTTCTTAGAGCTCTCTTTCTGGATCTTCTAGTTGTAGTAGAAGATAGTTTACTACTGATTTTTTTTTTAGGTAGGCCTGCAACTTTCCTCTTAGGACTGCTTTAGCTGGATCACAAAGATCTGGGGTTTTGTGTGTTCATTTTCATTTGTTTCCAAGAAGTTTTTGATATCTTCCTTGATCTTATTTCTAAGCCATTCACTGTTTAATAACATGCTATTTAGCCTCTATGTGTTTGAATGTTTTTGAACATTTTTATTACAGTTGATTTCTAGTTTCATGCCGTTGTGATCTGAGGAAATGCATGCTATGATTTCAATCTCCTTGAACTTTTAGACTTATTTGTGTCCTAACATGTGGTCTGTCTTTAAGAGTGTTCCATGATGCACTTGAGAAAAATGTATAGCTATAGCTTTGGGGTCTAATGTCCTGTAAATATCAATTAAATCCTTCTGATCTGGTGTGTCATTTAAAGTTGCTGTTTCCTTGTTGATTTTTTGTCCATTGATGTCAGTCGGGTATTAAAGACCACTACTATGACTATATTGCTGTCCATCTCTCCCTTAAAGACCTCCAAGTGTTTTAAATATATATTTATGTACTCCTATATTGGGTGAATATATATTTTCTAGGGTTATATACCCTTGTTGGATTGATCCTTTTAGTATTATGTAGTGACCTTCTTTGTCTCTTATCATAGCCTTTGTTTTGAAGTCTATTTTGTCAGATATAAGTATTGCTATGCCAGTTTTGCTTTCTCATTTCCATTTGCATGGAAATTTCTCCCCCATCCCATTCGCTTTCATCCTACGTGAGTCTTTTGTTCTGAGTTGGGTCTATTGTAGATAGAGTAATGTTTTCTTATCCATTCAGCTATCCTATGTCTTTTGTTTGGAGCATTTAATCCCTTTACATTTAAGGTTATTGTTGATAGGTATTTATTTTTTGCTGTTTTCTTTCTTTATGCCTATGTTTCTTTTTCTTCTTAAAGCAGTCCCTTTAGCATTTCTAGCAAATGCTGGTTTGGTAGTGATACAATCTAGCTTTCTTTTTTGTCTGGGAAACTCTTTATTTTACCCTCAATTTTGAATGGATAGAGTAGTCTTGGTTTCAGATCCTTGCTTTTCATTACTTTGAATACTTCATGCCATTTCCTTGTGGCCTGCTGTTTTTCTGTTGATTAATCAGCTGACAGACTTATGGGATTCCCCTTGTAGGTAACTAACTGTCCCTTTCTTGCCTGCCTTAAAATTCTCTCATTGTCTTTAACCTCAACATTTTAATTATGATATGTCTTGGTGTGGGTCTTTTAGGGTTCATCTTGATGGGGATTCTCTGTACTTCCTGAACTTGTGTGATTTTTTTTTTCTTAACCAGGTTAGGATATTTTCTGTCTTTGTTTCTTCAAGCAGGTTCTCTATCCCTTGCTCACTTTCTTCTCTTCTGTATACTAACAACAAAACTTCATAAAAAGAAATGAAATAAACCACACAATTCCTTTTGCAATTGCAACATAGAGAATAAAATACCTAGGAATAAACATAACAAAGAATGTGAAAAACCTATATACTGAAAATTACAAATCATTATTAAAAGAGATTGAAAAAGATACAACAAAATGGACAAATATCCCATTTTCATGGATTGGAAGAATCAACAGAATAAAATGGCCATATTACTCAAAGCAATATAAAGACTTAATGCAATTCTTATCAAAATTCCTATGTCATTTTTTAAAGAAATAAAATGAGAAATCATCAGATTTGTATGGAATCACGAAAGACCCTAATAGACAAAGCAATGCTGGAAAAAAAACACATACAAAAATCAAAGCTGGAGGTATCACACTACCTGTCTTCAAATTATGCTACAGAGCTACAATAATCAAAACAACATGGTATTGGCAGAGAAAGAGACACACAGATCAATACAACAGAATAGAGAGCCCAGCTACAAAACCACTTGTTTATGGACATATAATTTTCAGCAAAGGTGTCAGAAACATACAATGAGTAAAGATAGTCTCTTCAATAAATGGTGCTGGGAAAACTGGAAAGCCACATACAAATGAATGAAACTGGATTACAGTTTGTCCCCATTTACAAAAATTAATTCAAAATGGATCAAAGACTTAAATAATGCCCGAAACAATAAGTGACATAGAAGAAATTATAGGTACAAAACTTATGGATTTGGTCATAGAGAACATTTTATGAACTTGACCCCAATGGAAAGGGAAGTAAAGGCAAAATAAATTAATGGGACTATATTAAATTAAAAAGCTTCTGCATAGCAAAAGAAACTGACAAGACAAAGAGGCAGCCAACCAGGTGGGAGATGATATTTGCAAATAGTAGCTCTGACAAAGATTTACTTTCCAAAATATATAAAGAACTCATAAAAATCAACACCAAACAAACAACCCAATTAAAAAATGGGCAGAGGACCTGAAAACACACCCATTTCTTCCCCCATGGAACTTTTCTCTGTGGGAGTATCCAGGTTCTGGCTGTACCTGGTAATGGTTTACACCAACATGTGTTGAGGTGCTGCCCATAGCTTGTAGGAGGGGGTATGGGGACTTCCTCTCCTTTCCTGAGTTGTGCTGGCTGAACTCATTGGAGAACTGGGCTTTCTTTCTCCCTATGGAGTCAAAAGTTCCCAGGACACACTTGTCTGTCTCTTAGACAGCAACCCACCCCTGAGACATAATCACAATGCCTTAGCTTTGCCTTGCTCCCTTGCACCCCCTCACCATTACACCAAGTAAAAGGGGATAAAAAAATCAGCCCCACTTGACACTCCAATCTCTCAGCAGGCCAAGTGCCTGAGTCCTCTGCACAGTCCATAGAAGCACAGACTTCCAGCCCAGAGCAGTTCCCCTTTGCCTGTGGTTACATCAGAAATATGAACAACAGAAATTAGAATAACAACAAATGAATAAAGTAGATAAGGAAGATCAATTTAAAAAGAGAGAGAGAGAAAAAAAATGAAGAAATAATGATAGAAAACTTCCCTGGTGCTGGGTAGAAAAACACCACACAAATCCAAGCACATAGAGTCCCAAAGAAGATGAACCCAAAAAGATTGACACCAAGACACATCATAATTAAATTGGCAAACATCAATGAGAAAGTAAGAATCTTAAAGGCTGCCAGAGAGAGACAGAAAGTTACCTACAAGGAATCTCCCATTAGAATATCAACTGATTTCTCAACATAAACACACCAGGCCAGAAGGGAATGGAATGAAATATACAAAGTGGTGCAAAGCAAGGGACTGAATCCAAGAATACTATATCCAGCAAGGCTATCATTCAAAATTGAAGGTGGAATCAGGAACTTCACAGACAAAAAAGGGCTAAC
Organism: Myotis myotis; assembly: GCF_014108235.1. NCBI lineage: Eukaryota > Metazoa > Chordata > Mammalia > Chiroptera > Vespertilionidae > Myotis > Myotis myotis. The sequence continues at coordinate 4,295,682 of NW_023416317.1, forward strand.
AGAGTTTTACCACCAAACCAGCAATGCAAGAAATGCTAAAGGGACTGATGTAAAAAGAAGAAATAGAAAGGCAAGAAGGAACACAAGCATAAAGAATAAAATTGGTGACAAACAAGTACTTACCAATAATAACATTAAATGTAAATGGATTAAACGCTCCAATCAAAAGACATAGGGTTGCCCTAACTGGTTTGGCTCAGTGGATAGAGCGTCGCCCTGCAGACTGAAAGGTCCCAGGTTGATTGCAGTCAAGGGCACATTCCCAGTAGGTGGTGTGCAGGAGGCAGCTGATCGATGTTTCTCTCTCATCGATGTTTTTAACTTTCTATCCTCTCCCTTCCTCTCTGTAAAAAATCAATAAAATATATTTAAAAGAAAAGACATAGGGTAGCTGAATGGATAAGAAAACATGACCCATATATTTGCTGTCTACAAGAGACACACCTCAGAACAAAGGATTCACACAGACTGATAGTGAAGGGATGGAAACAATTTTTTCAGGCAAATGGAAATGAGAAAAAAGCTGGGGTAGCACTACTTATATCTGACAAAATAGACCTCAAAGTAAAGGCCATAACAAAAGATAAGGAGGGCCACTTCATAATACTAAAGGGAGCAATTCAAAAAGGGAGCAATTCAACAAGAGGATATAACTCTGGTAAAGATATATGCCCCCAATACAGGAGCACCCAAATACATAAAAAAACTTCTGGAAGATATCAAGAGAGAGATTGACAGCAATACAATCATGGTAGGGGACTTTAATACCCCACTGACACCACTGGATAAATCCTCTAAACAAAAAATCAACAAAGAAATAGCAATCCTGAATGACTCACTAGACCAGATGGACTTAATTGACATCTTCAGAACATTTCACCTCAAAACTACAGAATATACATTCTTCTCAAGTGCACACAAGACATTTTCAAAGATAGACCACATATTAGGATACATGCAAAGTCGCTTCAAATTTAAGAAGATAGAAATCATACAAAGCATCTTCTCAGATCACAATTGCATAAAATTAGAAGTCAACTACAATAAAAACAATGAAAAAAAATCAATCACTTGGAGGCTAAATAGCATGCTATTAAACAATGATTGGGTTACCAAAGAGATCAAAGAAGAAATAAAAATCATCCTGGAAATAAATGACAATGAAAACACAACAATCCGAAATCTATGGGACACAATGAAAGCAGTCCTGAGAGGGAAGCTCATACCTCTGCACAGGCCTACCTCAAAAAACAAGAAAAAATAGTAATAAATTATCTAACCCTGCAACTTAAGGAATTAGGAAGAGAGCAACAAGAAAATCCCAGTGTAACCAGAAGGAAGGAAATAATAAAGATCAGAGCAGAAATAAACAACATTAAAAAAACACACAATATAAGAGATCAATGAAACCAAGATCTGGTTCTTTGAAAGGATAAATAAGATTGATGAACCTCTAGCCAGGCTCACCAAGAAACAAAGAGAGAAGCCACAAATAAACAAAATCAGAAATGAAAGAGGTGAAGTAACAACCGATCCCACAGACATACAAAGGATTATAAAAAAAAATACTATGAACAACTCTACTCCAACAAACTGGACAATCTTGACGAAATGGACATATCCCTAGAAAAATACAAGCTTCCAAAACTCAATCAGGAAGAATAAAAAAACCTGAATAGGCCAATAACTACTAATGAAATTGAAACAGTAATCAAAAAGCTTCCAGCAAACAAAAGTCCTGGACCAGATGGCTTCACAGGGGAGTTTTACCAAACATTCAAAGAATAACTAAAACCCACCCTTCTCAGATTATTCCAAAAAATTCAAGAGGAAGGCACAGTTCCAAGCTCATTCTATGAAGCCAGCATTACCCCAACCCCAAAACCAGATAAAGACACTACAAAGAAAATCACAGGCCAATATCCCTCATGAACATAGATGCTGAAATCCTCAACAAAATTGTAGCAAACGGGATCCAGCATTACATTAGAAAGATCATACACCATAACCAAATGGGATTTATTCCAGGGATACAAGGATGGTACAATATCCATAAATCAATTAATGTGATATATCACATAAACAAATTGAAAGACAAAAATCACATAATTATATCAATTGATGCAGAAAAGGCACTTGACAAAATCCAACACCCTTTTCTGATAAAAACTCTCAGCAAAGTGGGAATAGAGGGATCATACCTCAACATAATTAAAGCTTTATATGACAAATCTACAGCCAACATCATACTCCATGGGCAAAAACTAAAACCATTTCCCCTAAGAACAGAACCAAGACAGGGATGCCCTCTTTTACCACTCCTGTTTGACATAGTACTAGAAGTGCTAGCCATAGTGATCAGACAAGAAGAAAAAATGAAAGGCATCCAAATTGGAAAAGAAGAAGTAAATCTGCCGTTATTCATAGATGACATGATATTGTACATCAAAAACCCTAAACATTCCATCAAAAAACTACTAGAATTAATAAATGAATTTGGCAATGTAGCAGAATACAAAATTAACACCCAGAAATCTATGGAGTTTTTTATACACCAATAATGAACTCACAGAAAGAGAAACTTTAAAAAAAAAATCCCATTTACCACTGCAACAAAAAATTAAGATAGCTAGGAATAAATTTAGCCAAGGAGTTAAAGGACCTGTACTCAGAAAATTACAGGATGCTGAAAAAAGAGATAGAGGAAGACATAAACAAATGGAAGAATATACTGTGTTCATGGATTAGTAGAATAACATCATTAAAATGTCCATACTACCCAAAGCAATCTATAGATTCAATGCAGTCCCCATTAAAATACTAATGGCATATTTCAAAGACCTAGAACAAACTTTAGAAAAATTCATCTGGAGTTAAAAAAAAGACCCTGAATAGCTACAGCAATCTTGAGAAAGAAGAACAATGTTGGAGAGACCACAATACTAGATATCAAGCTATATTACAAAGCCACTGTTCTCAAAACTGCCTGGCACTGGTACAAGAACAGACATATAGACCAATGGGACAGAACAGAGAACCCAGAGATTGACCAAAGCCATTATGCTCAATTAATATTTGACAAAGGAGGCAAGAGCATACAATGGAGTCAAGATAGTCTCTTCAATAAATGGTGTTGGGAAAATTGGACAGATAGTTGCAAAAAAATAAAACTAGACCACCAACTTACACCATACACAAAAATAAACTCAAAATGGATAAAGGACTTAAACGTAAGATGGGAAACCATAAAAATCATAGAAGACTCCATAAGTAGCAAAATAGCAGACCTATGTCATAGTAATAGTTTTACTGATACTGCTCCTAGGGCAATAGAAACTAAGGAGAAAATAACAAATGGAACTACATCAAAATAAAAGCTTCTGCACAGCAAAGAAAACCATAAACAAAACAACAAGAAAGCCCACTGCATGGCAGAACATATTTGCCAATGATATCACCCATAAGGGTTTAATCTCCAACATTTATAGGGAACTCATAAAACTTAACAAAAGGAAGATAAACAATCCAATAAAAAAATGGGCAAAGGACCCAAATAAACACTTTTCAAAAGTGGACACACAGAAGGCCGAAAGACATATGAAAACATGCCCAAAGTCACTAATCATCAGAGAGATGCAAATCAAAACAACAATGAGGTCCCATCTCACACCTGTCAGAATGGCTATCATCAACAAATCAACAAACGACAAGTGCCGGAGAGGATGTGGAGAAAAGGAACACTTGTGCACTGCTGGTGGGAACCCAGACTGGTGCAGCCACTGTGGAGAACAGTATGGTGTTTCCTCAAAACCGTATCCCAAGAAAACAGAAACACCCAGCAGAAAGGATAATATGCACCCCTATGTTTATCGAAGCACAATTTACAATAGCTAAGATTTGGAAACAGCCTAAGTGCCTATCAGCAGCTGAGTGGATTAAAAAACTGTCGCATATCTACACAATCGAATACTACACTGCTATGAAAAAGGAATTCTTACCATTTGCACCGGCATGGATGGAACTAGAGAGCATTATGCTAAGCGAAGTAAGCCAGTCAGAGAAAGATAAATATCACATGATCTCACTCATTTGTGGAATATGATGAACAACATAAACTGATGAACAAAAATAGAACCAGAGATATAGAAGCATCGAACAGACTGTACAACCTATGAGGGAAGGCTTGGGGTGAGGGGGTAAGAGATCCACCAAAGGACTTTTATGCATGCATATGACCAAAACCAATGGGCACCATAGAGGGGTGAGGGCTTGTGCTTGGGGGTGGTGGTGGCAGGGGAGAGGTCAATGGGGGAAAAAGGAGGCTCATGTAATAGTTTAAATAATAAAAAATTTTAAAAAGAGAAAAAAGAAAAATGAAAAAGGAGAAAGCAGAAGAAAAACAAGAGGAAAAAAGAGAATTGAGGAAGAAAAAGGTGCAAAAATAAATAAATAAAAAATAAAACCAGCCGAGTTTTAATGCTCATGGGAGCTGGCTTAGAACCCCACTCTTCTCTTCTGTCAACTCTGGGCTTCCCGTTAGGAACTTAGGTGCTGACCACTGTCAGGCACTGTCTTTTGGCTTTTAGCACCTGCTTGGAGCTCCCAGCGATCCACGGGTCCTCTGCTTGTGTCTGCCTCCACAGGCCCTGGCTGCAAGCAGGCGGGGCCAATCTGCCCTCATTGCCCGTCTGCCAGCTGTCAATCTGTTTCTGACAGGGCTTCAGGTGCGGTTGGTGCTGTTGCCCTTTGAGGGAATAGGAGGGGTGTTTTTTCCTGTCCCAGAGCTATTCGTCCGAGTGGCCCAAACTACTCCTCTGCCCTCGGCTGGACAGAGATCCTTGCATGGAGAGCAGCGGGGCCAGCTGGGACCCTGGAGTTTTATCAGAGTGGTTCCTAGAGTAGTGGGGTGCATGGCCCCTCCTCCACTCCAGTCGCTGAGGCTCCTTGGGACTGCTCAGACCCCTCAGCTTGGCCTTGGCCTTTGTTTCCCCATGAAGCGCACAATGCAGGGCGTGGCAGGCTGCGTCAGCAGGGCCGGGTTCTGTTTCCTTTACCTGCCCTCTGCGTGTTGGGAGGAGGTAGCTCCTCCCAGGGAAAATGGCCATTGGGGTTTGGAACCACATGAGCGACCCAATGCTGGTCTCCGGCTACTGCTTTTCCAAGTCTCCCAGCCCTGCTCCTCCCCACCCCCACCCCCCACCTGTCCTCAGGCACCTCCAGTCTGCGCCTCCCTCCCTGCGCCAGTGCCTCGGTGTGTAGCTTCAGAGGAAAACGCCTCTGCTCTGGGTTTAGAGATGAAAAACAGAAAAAAGGGACAGAAGGGAAAAGGCAATGGAAACTGCGGTGCCCTCCCCCAGGGCTCTGGTCTGCCGGGTCTAGACCCCGCCACCAGCAGTGTCGCTACCTTTGGGAGCAGATGATATGGGCGGGCGCTGCGGTGGCACTGTCCTGTTGGGTCGCGCCTCCACGGGTCCTGAGTGCCCTGGTCGGGTCGCCGCTGTCCGGCAGTTGTCTGAGCTCCTGGAACAGTTCTCCTGAACTCAGTGCCCTCCTCCCCGGCTCCCCTCCCCTCGCGACCTCGCCCTTCCTACCGGCTCCAGGTGCCTTCTGTTCCTCCCTGTTAGAAGGCACCTCCTCAGCGGGACCACAGTTGGAAATCCCAGGTGAATGCTCTCCAATTCCCTTGCATTTCCAGCCGGGCCCTGGGTCCAGGTGCCCACAGGATGGCCTATTCGCTGCCATTTCTCTCACATCCCATTCTCTTCTTAAAACGCCTTTCCGAGGCAGGTGTCACTACTCTGACTCTAACATGGAAACAAAAAAGTAGAGCAACAAAGACACCTGCCCACCGTCACACAGCTGGTGAGAATCAGGCTCCTGTTCATGTGCACAGAATTCAAACGACTCTCCTATTTGGTGGAGACCTGAGTGTTGTCCCAGAGACTCAGAATATATTTTGGTCTAGTTTTAGTTCCCGATTAAATGTTGGTGGTTTGATTGCTCATCTGTTTTAGTCTGCTCGGGCTCCTATAAAAGATGGCATAGCCTGGGTGTCTTAAACAGAGGCACCCTCCTGGCCTCATCTCAACCCAATTACCTCCCAAAGGCCCCATCTCCAAACACCATCACACTGGGAGTCAGGGCATCAACATATGGATTTTGGGGGGACACAGGCATTCAGTTTATAACATTGTCTTGCCCTTCGATCCTAGTCTCTCACTCTCATCTGACCTCTCCTGAGCCCAGGCATCACACACACTTTGGCAGGCGTGTTAACCCCAAGAAGGGAGCACTGGCTTTGTGGAGGTGGCTTTCGCTTCCATGTCCAGCAGCGCCCACATCTGGGAGTCAGAGGCACGGGGCTCACGCTCTCCTCACTCAGCTCCCACATACTTCATTCCAACACATCCCGGGACATGTCAGCTAGAAATTGCTGTGAGCTGGATTCCCAATGCACTTTCCCCAGTGAAGAGGAGGGGCACGCAGCCTCCTTACTCAATTTGCTAAAACACCTCATTTGGTGTCTACTGAGAGGAACGGGCTTCAGGTGTTGCTGGTGAGGCTGAGCAGGTTAATAACTTGCCTTGGGTTATCAGCGGAATTCCAGCCAGAAATAAATCCTGTCCAAGCCGTGAGATTACTCCATCTAGTCTGGAGGCGAGGATTTTTTGCCTTAATGTCGTGCAGCAAAACGACTCTGACTAATGCATATTTTGTGTGTTTCAGGGTTTGGTGAATTTATGAGTTAGGATTATGGGAGAAGGTTGGCTTGCTCACTGTCACCAGAAATCTTATAGTCAAGGAGAATAGGACCGAGCTGGAGCGCGGTTCTCATCCTGAGGGCAGGTTGCCACCCTTCCTCCCGCCAGGGGACCTTTGATCATGTCTGGAGACATTATTGATCCCCAGGATGGAGGGTAAGGATTACCATTGGCATCTATTGGGCCGAGGCCAGGGATGCTGCTAAGCATCTGACAATGCACTGGACAACCCCATCCCAACGAGGACTCTCTTGTCCAAAATGAAACAGTGCTGAAGCCTAAGGTAAATCATAAGTAGACAAGGATGCCACACGTGCTTCTGATCGGCTGGAACGTTTCTTAAGCTCACACAGGAAATGCCCCTTTCTTTGGCAGAGGCTGCTGACAAGGAGCTTAGTCCTGTGTTAGTTTCCAGTGGCGGTTGTAACAAATGGCCACAAACTAGGCTTAAACAACACAGGGTATCATGCGACGCTTCTGCTCAGAAGTCTCACTAGTCCCTCTGGAGGCTCCGGGGGAGAATCTATCCCTTGTCTTTCTCAGCCTCCAAGCGGCCTACATCCCTCAGTTCTTGGCCTCTTCCACCTTCTGAGTCAGCAACCTCATCCCTCTGACCTCTGCTCCATCATCACATCCCTGACTCCATCTTAAAGGACCCTGGTGGCTACACTGAGCCCACCTGGATAATCCAGGAAAACGTTTCCATCTGAAGACCCTTAATTTAATACCATCTGTGAGATCCCTTTGCCATAGGAAGGTAGCACAGTCACAGACTTGGGCGATTTGGAGATGGTTATGTTTGGGGAGCCATTGTTTTGCTTCCCACAGTCCCCTTCCTCTGCTAAGATGATCTACAGACTCCCTCTGATTTCTGAGACACCTTTGCCCCAAACTCCCTGTATTACTAGAATCCTGTGACCACAAAAAAAGCAGTTCTAGGAAAACAAATCAAAACCACATCCCTAACCCCTCCCCTCAAAAGACGAATCTCCTAAAGAAGTTTCTGGCCACTTGTTCAAGTTACTAAGCACATGAGAGTGAATACAGCAATGATTATAATTTTAAGATTCCAAGAAGGAATGTTTTTGGCTTCCATTATTTCTTCTTTCTGTATGTAGATTTGCAGTAAACATTCTTATTTTAAAAAATTGAATTTCTAGTAGTCTTTATTCCCTCAGTCTTACTTACTCAAAATTTCCAGGAAAACAGCTACTATTTTGGTCTAGGTTGGTGTCAATGTCCAACTCAGTCCTTCAGGGCCTCCCAAAACACAGACGTTGAATTTCAAGCTCACTACAACAGCGTTCCCTTTGGGGTCCGTGTTAATTTAACTGATTTGAACAGCTACATGTTCACCATTATGCTTTGGAGGGCAAAGTGGGAACCAAAGACATGCCGTTCTCCCAGGGGTCAAGGAACTTACCATGTCTTTTCCTCTACCTATGGAGTTTGGAAACTAGAACAAAATTCAAGCCAATGGAGTGAGTATTTATGGAGCATGTACTCTATACCACCTTGGCATAAAACACCAAGATATGAAGATAAATACACAAATGCTTCTCCTGACTTGGTACCCAGAAGAGGTTTGCCTTAGTCTTTCTCATTAGTCTGTCTTTGCATAGGTAGTCCCAGAACAGCAAGCCTTCAACTTGTCTCCCTTCTACAAAAAGTTACATCTCTACCTAAACATGACATTGTGCAAAGAAAATAGTCATTTCCCTGGCAATTGAGCCTTCAAACCCTAGGATTTCTCTTATGCTCCCTTTTAAGAAAAATGCCCTGGCTCTCAAAAGCACAGACCTTAGTTTGAACCCGAGTTTGGCCCCTTAACCTAAAGGGAGTCAGCACTTGGACATGTCCTTTACTCTCTCCCTGTTTCACTTTCATTTATAAAATGGGGTTAATAGGGTTTCAACTGGAACACTTCAGTAAAGACCAGGACCAATGCTGGGAAAGACTCCCCAGGAGCAGACACCTAGCGGGTGGCGGGCTAGTGACAGTTGTCACCCCCGCTCCCTTCTGCCTCAGGTCATTAGACAGCTGCTTACCTGTGACTGACCCCATTGGAAATCAGCTCACAGGCATTTCTCCCCCAGGGGCTCAAAAATATTCATATGCAGACCAGTTGCGACTGCCAGCCTCCTCAGTTCACATGTGGAATATGTTTCAATACCTTTAAATATAACTCACTTGTTACATAATTGAAGGCCATAAAAGTCTCCACTTAAAAAAAAATTATTACCCAACTGAGTGTCTTCTGGAAGGTGCTGATGGCAGTTTTTAAAGCTCTAATAATGGAGTCATTCTTCACTTTGGAAACGCCCCTCATTTTCCTGCAGCCACGGGGCTGGCCACACAGCTCACTGGGAGCTTCCACCTCTCTCCACTCCAGGCAGGCACCTCCCGTTTGGTATCATTTTGCCTGGAGAAAAAAAAATGGTATCAGCATTGTTGATCCACCCCATGGTTCTAGAGAAACTGAACATTGGCATCTTCATTTTATGATGCAATATCTATATGGGTTTGAGTTGGTGAGAAATTGAGGGCCTGAGTTCCAACTCTGCCACTGACTAGTTGTGTGGCTTTGGGCAACATAGTTCCCCTTTCTGCACCTGTTTACCCATCTGTGGAATGGAGATTATAGTAGGACCTCGATAACAAGATTTTGTGAGATTAGACATACTACTATAGTGCCAAGTGCATATGCTATTATTATTTTGCTGCAATTATTATAAAATCATTATTTATTATTACTATCACATTACTATACGTTATTGATTTATGGTTGGAAAAAATTAGCTGTTCAATGTAAAGTGCTCAGCATAAAGTCTGACAAAAAGAAATTCTTAGTAATGCTTTATAAACGTTTTTATAACTTATTTATAAACATTAACTTATTATGCACCCCTATGTTCATTATAGCATTACTAGTAATAGTGAAAATATAGAAGTGTCTAGATGTCCAGCAATAGACAGGTGGATAAAGGAGATGTGGTACATAGAACAATGGAATATTACTCAGCCATAACAAAAAAGAAATCTTGCCATTATGACAACATGGATGGACCTAGAGGGTATTATTCTCAGTGAAATAAGTCAGAGAAAGGCAAGTACCATATTATTTCACTTATATGTGGAATAAAAAAATCATAAATGAATAAACAAAACAGAAACAGACCCATAGGTATAAAGAAAAGCTGATAGTTGTCAAAAGGGAGGGAAACGGGGAGAGGAATTAAAAAAAAAAAAAAACCCAAATAAACATTACTACCTTAAAATATTGTAAAAAATCAAAAGGGTAGATAACACTGGCAAAAATAATTCTTTTTAACCTCGTGTCTTTTTCTATTAGAATGAGACTCAATTTAAACATGCTTTTTTATGCTTAAAATTATTATTAAAATTTATCTTTATTGTTGAAAGTATTACACATGTCCCCTGTTTTTCCCCCACTGACTCCCTCAAGCCCACTTTTGTCCCCTCCTCAGGCCTTCTACCCCAGTATTGTCTGTCTATGGGTTATGCATTATGCATATAAGTTCTTTGGTTAATCTCTTCCTACACGGACCCCTCTCCCTTTGCAATTAGCCAGTTTGTTGCATGCTTCAATGTCATTAAATCTATTTGTGTATCAGTTTATTTTGTTCATAAGATTCCACATCTAAGTGAGATCATGCGATGCTTGTCTTTCTCTAATGAGTTCTTTAAAAAATTTGGATACTAACCCCTTATCAAATGTGTCATTGGTGAATATTTTCTTCAATTCAGTGGTTATCCTTTTGTTTTGTTGATAGTTTCCTTTGCTGTGCAAAAAATTTTTAGTTTGAAGTAGTCCCTTTATTTATTTCTCATTTATTTTTCTTGCCTGAGGAGATATATTAGAAAAAATAATGTCTAGAGAAATGTCAGAGATTTTATTGCCTATACAAAACTCAAAGCCTTAAAGCAGTAGCCATAGCCCTGGTGTGATTGGGTGTAAAGATAACTCATTTCTCAAATCCAGGGAATACTTTTGGCAACAGGTATCTTTATTATCATGTAGCTCAGAAGGACCCGCAGACCTCTACCCCACTGTCAAAGCTAGAAGGACAGATGCTTCACCGTAGACAATGCTTTGGTAAAGGGAAGATTGCAACTAGCCTCCACTGTTCATTGTGCCTGAGGTCACCTTCTTGGGAGGCAGCCTTGATGGTCACAGATCATGCTGAAAGGGTTATACTAGAATATGTGGCTTTTTACAGGGGGCAGAGCATTCTGTCTGTTATGTCTTCCAGTTTCCAGGTCTCCTACGTGGACCCGTGCCAGTACTGGGAATTCTTGATATTATTCCTAATTCTCCAAGACCTAACATATTGCTTGATAAAAGTGAGAGATAAAAATGAAACAAAACAAAACAAAACACTTAGAATATTTGTCCATTGTGGTTGGACTTAGGTTTCTACTTAACACTCCTGTAGACTTGTTATTCATTCATTTCTATACATAAAGTGTTCAGTCAGCTTATTTGGCTGCTGCTGAGTCATTGACCACCAAATGTCAGAAAGCATTTGAGTGACTGGAGGATGGAATGGCCCCAAGGAGGGAAGAAAGATATTGTGTCTCAGAGTCATTTTATTTGTATAATAAAAGTCATGACCTCACTTTGGACCACAAACTGGTGAAATTAAAATTTAGTAAAATAAAGATAATAAGAACAACAATAATATTTAGTATTTTTTGATTGCTGATTATATACTTTATATATTTTAGCACTTTTAGTGTTCACCATAACAATGATAAATATTATTCCTATTCTTATTTCATAGATGAGCAATTAAGCAGAGTTTTGGTGACTTGCCTACAGTCTCATAGCTAGAGCTAGTAAGTGGCATATGCTGCTCTCATCTCACATTGGCAGTTCTCAAACTGTAGCAGGCAACAGATTCCCCTGGCATGTGTGTTAACCACACATATGGTTAGGCCCTGTCCCCGTGTCTCTGATCATGTAAGTCTGGGATGGGACGTAAGGATTTGTAGTTCTCAATTTATAGGCAGGGCTGATGGATTTCCAAGGGCCACACCTTGAGAACCATGGTCATAGGTAGATAGGCTCTGGAGTTTACACACGTTACAAATTTGAGGTGAAAAGAATATTCATTGAGAAATTGTGACATGTGTTGATTTGCATTTTACACTTTGCACTGCTGGCATAGAACCCATGTTTGTGCCCAGATACAGGTCATCTTCTCTCACACCTCCAAGACCACAAGCATTCAAATTGTGCACTGCACTCCCTGACCACTCTGTGTAGATTTCTCACCGCTGTAATGCAATGTTGACTTTCCTTTCTAGATTATTCATTCCAAGAGTAATTTGTTACAGAAGCCTAGGAGATTTATCTCTGGTGGTCATCAATCATGACTGGTTAAGTAAAAGTACATGCAGCTAAACAAAGGTTATCTGTAATACTATCAACAATAAAAATATATTTAAAAAAGAATTTCCCAGCTTTCTGTGCAGTTTGTGTGGTGGCCACGTGATAAACTGCTTCCCAGATGAGAAGAGTGCAGCTTTCATATTATCCTATACTAGAGGCCCGGTGCACAAAAATTTGTGCACTGGCGGGGGGGTGGGGGTGGGGGGTGGTATCCCTCAGCCCCATTTGTGCCCTCTCACAGTCTGGGACCCCTCAGGAGATAACGACCTGCTGGCTTAGGCCTGCTCCCGGGTGGCAGAGGGCAGACCCAATCCCTAGGTGCAGCCCCTGGTCGGGCTCAGAGCAGGGCCAATTGGGGAGTTGGGGCGCCGCCCCTTGTCATGCACAGAGAAGGGCGAATCAGGGGGTTGTGGTGCCACCCCTGTCACATACAGAGCCAGCCGATCAGGGGGTTGGGGTGCTGCCCCCTGTCACACACAGAGCAGGGCCAATCAGGGGGTTGGGGAGCTCCCCCCTGTCATGCACAAAGCAGGGCCAATCAGGAGGTTGTGATGCCACCCTCAGTCACACTCAGGGTAGGGCCAATTGGGAGGTTGGGGTGCCGCCCCCTGTCACACTCAAGGCATGGTCGATGGGGAGGTTGGGGCGCCGCCCTGTCACCCACAGAGCAGGGCCGATCAGGGGGTTGGGGCACTCCCCCCTGTCACACTCAGGGCAGGGCCGATGGGGAGGTTGTGGCTCCACCCTGTCACACACAGAGCAGGGACCATGGGGGGGGTTGGGGGGCCGCACCCTGTCACACACAGAGCAGGGCCCATGGGGGGGGTTGGGGGGCCGCACCCTGTCGCACACAGAGCAGAGCTGATCAGGGGGTTGGGCGCCTTCCCCTGTCACGAACAGAGCAGGGTGGATAGGGAGGTTGTGGCCCCGCCCCCTGTCACACACAGAGCCGCAGGGCGATCAGGGGGTTTGGGCGCTGCCCCCTGTCACGCTGCTCCAGGGGCCAGGAGGCCTCGTGGCTCCGCTGATCCCGGTGCTGGGAGGCATATTACCCTTTTACTATATAGGATAGAGGCCTGGTGCATGGGTGGGGGCTGGCTGGTTTGCCCTGAAGGGTGTCCTGGATCAGGGTGGGGGTCCCCACTGGGGTGCCTGGCCAGTCTGGGTGAGGGGCTGAGGGCTGTTTTCAGGCTGGCGGGTGACTGAAGCTCCCAACCGCTCCTTTTTTCCTTTTTTTTTTTTTTATTCTTGGATTTATGCCTGTCACTGGAGCTGAGAGCTGGCTTTAGCTGTGAGACCTCGCTGCTGAAAGCAGGTTTCTGGCTTTGTTTACTTTACGTATTTGAAACTTTGTTGTGACTCCAGCTCTGGGATCCCGGCTGACTGAAAACAGGTTTCTGGGGTTTTGTTTAGCTTCTATATTTGTAACAATGTTTCTTGGCAGCTCAGAGCCCAGCAGCGGCAGGCAGGGAACATTGGAGTCCTCCGTCACTGAAGCAAGCAAGCCTCCTGTTCGTCTCAGTAGCCTGGCTGCCGGCCACCATCTTGGCTGGCAGTTAATTTGCATATCACCCTGATTAGCCAATGGGAAAGGTAGCGGACGTATGGCTAATTACCATGTTTCTCTTTTATTAGATAGGATAATAAAGAGCTAATATTCAAATGGTCATCACACCCTCATGCCATCATGCTGTGATGCCCTCACGCTGTCACAATCCATCACCAGGAGGCCACATGCGTGGGGAGGCATGCGCGGGTGGGTGGGGACTTGATGCTGCGTGCACTTTGCAGAGGTGGGTCCCGGTGGCTCCGTATGGTGAGGCTCAGGGGGTCCTGAGCACTGCGGAGGTGGGACCCCCGGCTTCAGCCTACCTCTTTGGGGAAATCCATCAAGGATCCCAGGATGAGTGGGCGGGGCTGACCTCTTTGGGGCAATCGATCACAGGGTTCCCACACTGTGAGAGGGCACAGGCCAGGCTGAGGGATCCCTCCGACCCCCAGGGCAAGAATTTTGTACACAGGCCTCTAGTTTTCTTTATAAGAAGCTTGCTTGCCTTGGACATCCTTATTTTTCCCTTTCTGTGAGCTGGGCTATAGACAGGATAGCAGCTGGCTTTGATCTTACAGATGATGACAGTACTGTGGGGAGGGCAGAACAGGCAGAGGAACCTGGGCCTGAAAGAATGTGTGGCACAGAGCTTTCCTGCTGCCTGGCCTCACATCTCTAACTATTTTATGGGAGGAAAACAATCTTTATTTAAGTCATTGTGCTTTAGGATAGTTGTGTTGTTGTTGTTACCAGCCTTTGCAATTACTAACAAAAATGACATATTATGGTATATATTAGTTATCTAAAATTACCCAAATGTAGTGACTTAAAGCTACGAGTAATTTATTATCTTATATTATCTGTGGTCAGAATTTGGGAGTAGCTTAGCTGGATGGTTCTGACTCAAAGTCTCTCCTGAGGGTGTAGATAAGATGTTGACGGGGGCTGCAGTTATCTGAAGACCTTCTTGGGACTGAAAGATCCCTTTCCAAAATGACTCACTCATATAGTGATGGGCAGGATGTTTCCATTCCTTGCCTCTTCTAAGGGCTACTTGAGTGCGCTCCCAATGTGGCAGTTGGCTTCCCCTAAGGTGAGTGATCTGAGAAATATCAAGGAAGAAACCACAATGCTTTTATGGGCTAGTCTTGGAAATCATACTTCATTTCTGCAATGTCTTGTTGGTATACTGGACAGCTCTTCTCAATGTGAGAGGGACTGCGCATAGGAGGGGTTCACTGGGGTCACCTTAGAAGAGTGCCATCACTGGCATGAAACGATCTCCAAGATAAACTCAGAGCAAGTAGGGAGTGGATGGCAGGCACAGTCTGTGCCGTTTGCTGTGCTTTGGGCGATATACACAGAATGCCTGGACACACACACGTGCGCCTCGCGCTCTTTCTGAAAGGACACCCAGCAAACTGTCTCTGGAGTTGCTGTTAGAAGACTAGGGGTGCGCAGTTGAAGGCTAATATCTTTTATGTCATTTTTTCACAGTTTGATCTACTGGTATATATTTATTTGTAGCCACAGTTTAGTAAAAAGTCAAACAATACCAAAATAAAATAACAAAACAAACAAAAATTGCTATTCAAACCTAAGTGCAACATACAACCATTCTTAAAAAAGCAAGCTAATATTAGATTTTGATGTTATTCTTTATTTTCCTCAGACTAATAATTCACTATAAGTTAACTAATATGATTTTTCTATGTAAAAAGCAGTTTTTCAAAGCGACAACTTCCTTGGAGTTAATATCTTTGCTGTAATGCACAAATATTTGGAAGTAGAAGTTGGAAATGCAGGAAAAACCATAGCATCATCAATAGCAAATGTGTCCAGCAGGTAGAAACAACAAAGGAACATAGCGAACTCCATATCTCACTTTTTGGAAACATTCTTTTATGTCACTAAAGCCATTTGAAATGATCCTAACTGATATGCTGTGTCCTGAAACAAAGCGGCCCATGTCTACGAAATCACAAAGTTATTTGCAAGCAACGAACACACTCTGTTTCCTGGAAAGTTTTACTGGAAGTTTAATGTAGATTGTGTTATTCAAAAGGAAAAAGGGAAATTTTGCCCAGCTGGCGTGGCTCAGTTATTGAGGCTCGACCTATGAACCAGAGGCCACTGTTTGATTCCCGGTCCGGGCACCTGCCAGGTCGTGGGCTTAATCTCCAGTAGGGGCCATATAGGAGGCAGCTGATGGATGATTCTCTTTATTGATGTTTCTCCCTCTCCCGCTCCATTCCTCTCTGAAATCAATAAAAATATATTTTAAACAAAGAAAAAGGGAAAAATTTTAAATTTCTAGAACAATTAGTTCTAGACAACAATTCTGTGTTTAGGAGCCACGGGTTGGAGTGGTGACTGGGGTTCACATAAAATGCATGGGGAAAAGTGGAAGATGGTCAACTTTTTTTCCCCATTTGTGACCATTCACAGCCTTTTAGCCACATCAGTGCATCTCAAATGATCTGTAGAGAGCAAAGCTTTTAAAACTTTCTTACCCATGCTGTGGCCGATATACAGCTCATGCCACATGTGACTCACCAGCTAAGTGAGACAGCATTCAACCCCACCCGTTTCCTTTAGAACAAGGTAAGTCCAGTGAATACCTGCTGGGATGTCATGGCAATGTCAAATTTCTCTGGAAGTTTCTGAAAGCATACTTGCCACTTCGGTACTGATCATGGCCCAGACCTGTCAGGCAATTCACGAAAGACATCAATCACCGCGCCAGACAGTGAATGATATTGAGCTAGATCACAGAAAGTGGGTGGGTAGGGTTTGGGCCAAAGAAAGTATGGCTGGACCTCTTTGACTCATATATACTGGGGACACGTTATGGGTTGAATTGTATCCCTGGAAAGATATGTTCAAGTCCTACCCCCTGGTGCCTGTGACTATGACCTTATTTGGAAATAGGTCTCCTCTGCAGATGGAGTCATGTTAAGATGTGGTCATACTGGATTAGAGTGAGCCCTAAATCCAATGACTTGTGTCCTTAGAGAGAGAGAGAGAGAGAGAGAGAGAGAGAGAGAGAGAGAGAGATCTGAAGACCAGAGGAGGCACAGGGAAGAAGGTCGCAAGGAGACAGAAATGGGAGTTATGAGCTACAAGGCAGAGAACACCACGGAAGCTGGCGTCCTCCAGAGCACAGGGAGGGGCAGGCAGGGCCCTCCTCCTCTCTCGCCTCCAGAGGGAGTCCTGCCAACACCTAGATTCCACACTGCCAGCTTCTGGAACCACAGAGAATAACTTTCTGTTGTTTTGACACCAGTTTATGATACTTTGTCACTAGAGTCCTAGCAAACCAACACATATACCAACAGTGGATCCCGTTGTAAAACATTTTAACATGCATTAGGTTAAAAAAATTTATGGCCAAATAACTAACAAAAAAAGTAACAAAGTTAAAGATTAATCTCTATAACATTTCTTGGGACTTTTAACATAAAATTAGCAGCTCCAACTGACTCTCTCTTCCCAGAAGGTATGTCAAAAAAGTTAGGCTCATTAACTCGACTGACACAGCAACTCTATGAATTAGGAATATTGCTCTCCCCTCTTCAGAGATGATGAAACTGAGGCATAGAATGGTTGGATGACGTAGATAAATGGTGAGGAGTGATGAAGCCAAGACTCAAAGCCTGGCAGTCTGGGGCCAGGGTCTGGCCTATCCTGCATGTCAGGGGGCCCCGGGGGTCTCTGTGATCTCCCAAGATGAGGGCAGGGTTTTGTGTGCAGAAGATTCATAGGATGACTGCTCAGTGGGACTTGTCATTGGACAAACGTGAGCATATGTTAGGATTCAAGCAGTGTAGGACCCTTGGGAAACTACTTTCTCAATGGCCTCCAGCGGGCAGACATGTAGAGAGCTGGACAAGTTTTTTTAATAGCTAGATCTTCCCATTAGGATTTGAGCTCTGAGCAGGGAGGCACATTGGTTAGTGACAAATACAGCCTGTCGTAAGCCTAAGAATAAAACCGGCCCCAGCAAATGGAAGGAGCTAAATAACTGGGCCGCGAGCACTGAAGAGAAACGGACTCAGCTGTGAAGAAATGGCACGATTGTGAGTCACACCACGTCGCCCAGAGAGGGAGCTCATTTTAAAAGATGAACAACACAAAAGGGATCAGGGAGACCCGCAGCGAGCCAGGGGCATGGACTGCGGGAAAAGGGAAGGAGACTGAGATGTGGCCAGAGAGAAGCATTTCAAAGTCCACTCTTCACAGAGAGTGACATGGGGATGATGACAAAGGAATAAACGATTATGCTGTTGGTGTAGAAAGTCAGGATCACTCTGCTCTCTTGCTGCTTATTTCATTGAGAATCTGGGAGCAACCAGAAAACAACACCCTCCTGTCTCACCCAGAACTACCCCTGCCTGCAGCTCACCCACTGTTCTTTCCTTTTCTCCTGATGTGGGGGAGGAGCCATCCCCTCACACATGTGGTCCCTCCATCTGCCCCCGACGCCTTCCTTCTCACCCACTCCCGCTCCGGACTCTCCTCCTGTCACCTTCCTCCTTCCATTTTGTGTCATCATTATTATTATTATTATTATTATTATTTTACCCTCACAGGATCACACCAACGAGATTATAACCAAACTAAAATATTGTCGTCCTTAAAATGCTTTCCCTCAACCCTCTCCCTCCCCTAGCCAGAACCCCATTTCTCTTCTCCCCCTTTAGCACAAGAATTCTTCATGCTCCCTTTTCCCATTTCCTTATGTCCAATCTATCTTGAAAACACTGCGGTCTGGGCTTTTGATCCAGACCGTTCCACTGAATTATCCCTGTCAAGCTGGCAATACTCTGTCTTGCCAAATCTAACAATTTCTCCTCTGTCTTCATCTTGCTCAACCTCTCAGCATGTTGCCATGACTGATCCTTCTGTGACGGCTTTCTCTGCGGGTTTCCAGAACACCCAGCCCCCCTGGTGTTTCTTCTGTGCACTGGCTGCATCTTTTCAATCCTCTTTGCTGGTTCTCTTTCCTCTGACCTCGAAAAACTAGGGCTTAAGCCTTGAAACATTCCTCTTCACCTTTATACTTCCCCCCTTGGGGCCCTCATCTAATCCCATGGCTTTGAATTCCATCTGCAGGTTGTTTTCTCCCAAATCTGCATCTCTAGCCTTGAGGTTTCCCCCAGCTCTAGGTTCATACATATAATCGCTTCCTTGATGTCTCCCTTTGGCTCTCCAATAGAAACCTTGCCCACAACCTGTCTTCAACGGAACCCTTAATTCTCCCCTCGCCCCCTGCCCCCCTGCCCTCAAACCTGCTCATACAGGCTGGGTCCTCTGGAAGTAAATGTTGAGCTGGAGTTTGGGGAGCAGGGGATTATTAGGGATCAACCTCCGTTGATGGGAAGGGGGAGTGCAGTGAGCAACAGGATTGAGAACACCCCTTGGGGAGTTCTGGAGTGCACATGACCCATTAGAGTTGCTCCACTTTGGGCCTGGCCTTTATCAGTCACTGGGTTTGGGCTGTCCGCAGAAGGGTGCTGAGCAAGCCATGAAAGCTTGGTATACCTATGAGGTAGCGTCTTTGTCATCCCTAGAACCACTTTGCATCACCAAATAGTTTCCTAAAGCATGTCGCCTTTGTGTCTGAGCTTAATGGAGCCCCCTGGGAATCCAGGCATTTTGCTAATTTTAGATATTTTAACCCAGGCTACAAGTGTTCTTGGTATAACATTAGAACACCATTTTCTCCACTTACTCTGCACTGGTTGTGTTTGTGATCTCCCCACTGCCACTATCTACTCTATTTTATTCTAAAGGTATTCTTAAAGGCCCACTTATGACACGGAAGCTTTGCAGGTATAAGGGTCATATGTGCAGAAATAAACAATCTGTGTATACAGACAAGTGGACATTAAATGTAAGGCAGTAATTCTGTACAGGGGCCTTTACATGTACAAACTAGAATTGATTGAGGATCTTTCAGGCTAGGTTTTCCCCAAATTATACTTGGTTATTCAAAATAATTAAGAAACTTGTAAGGACATGTATATAAGGAGGTTCTTTATTTTCTGAATGATGAGTTTTGAGAAAAATATCTGCCTTATATTCAGGCACATGTCATTTAAGACTATGCAAAACCAGATAGATCCATTACAACAGTTGAAGGAAACCCTACCCTGTATAGTAGTCACTGCAATTCTTCTCAGGCCCAAACAACAAAACACTTTGCTTCAAAGCAGTGCATCTTGAGAAAATCCTGCATTCCTGTTTCAGCTCTATTTTATTTTCCACATAAAGTTCCCCTTGAAAACAAGTACCTTGTGGAATAAGTGATAGACCCTTATTTCAAGGCACAGACTTGAGGATTCTACAATATGTGGGCCCACATCACCAGTTTCACATTTTACCACCTGCTCTTAGAAAACTGGGCCTGTCCTCCTCTATTTCGGGGTTGCATTCCTTATCAGGGCATTCACATTGTCCTCTGGAGTCAGGAAATAGTACTGAGAGGGCCCAGGGCCTCTGGCCCTCCGCGCAGGACTGGGGAGCCCACGCATGCGAGTTTGCTTTCCAGGGGAAGTTATGGATATTTCCGCCACTGCATCCTGGTACCTCATAATTTGTCAGACCCTCAGAAACATATGGCTATAGAATTGAGAGGTGCACATGTTAGAGTAAGCATTATCCCAATTAGTAAGTTTTATTTTTAAAAAGTTCAACAAATGAAAAAATTTTAGGCCATTCTATACCCTTTAAACTTTGTATCAAAAGTGATTTTGTTTTCTGCTTCCTTCCTGATCTTTCCCCAGGTGCACTCTGCTGCCTCCTACTGAGCAGTTAAATAAAGCAGTATCACAAATGGGATTGGTAGGATAGTTCATCTTTCTAGGATCTCCCAGGATGGCCTGGTCCCGTGGCCCAGCACATGGACCGCCACATGGCGTGCTGGGCTCACCACCGCACAGCCTCCTGTCACATGACTTGCTCCCCACTTTATTGCTCTTCCTTAACATTGTTTGGCTAAAAAACTATTCCCCTCCCCCCAGTCATTATTAAAAAACAACCAAACAATATAAACTATTTATTGACTGCATATTATGCTTCAGGGTACTGTATCTAAACTAACTTCTGTGAAGTGGATACTATAATTACGCCCATTTTCCAGATAAAGAAATGAAGCTTAAGGAAGTTAAGGAATTTCAGAGACAAAGCTATTTAAGTGGAAGGCTTGGCCTAGCTGCCAAATTTACACTCTTGATCTCTGCATGTTTCAAGCTAGAATACACCCAGCAGATTCACTCTTCCTGGCACCTCATTTTCAGGACAACACAATGGCTGGCCAGGGAGGCAGAGTGATGCATCTGAGGTTACAGAATAGTTGACCAGGATCATGGCCTGGATCCTTCTCACTTAAGTCCGATGGTTCAGGTGCATTATGATGCTGCCTCCAATGTAATTAGGATTCTAGGAAATAAGGGACTAATAGCTCACATGGGCTTTGGTTCAACAAACACTGACTTGAAACTGTACTAGTGTTATGTACATGCCAACACTTAGGAGAGAAAGTAGTGATTGCTTAGTTCCAGCTACTTTTCAGCTGCTTTTCATTCATCTCTGTCAGGCTAAATTGGCACCTTTCAGTGATGCCCATATCAAATACTTTCATTGACTTGGTGTCTTTGTGGATGTTTGAGAATGACTAGGAGAGAATTCATTTCACTTATCTCATCTTCTAGGACTTGACTCTAACTCTACCCATCATACCTAATTAGAAAGAGAGACCAATAGTCACTAACATGAATTCTTGATATATTTTGCATGCGGCATTTGAATGCTAGTTTTTCAAGGATAAGTAAAACATTTTCTCCCTCCAAGCTTCATCACTTCTCTATCTAATTATCTATCTATCTATCTATCTATCTATCTATCTATCTATCTATCATCTATCTATCTATCATCTATCTATCATCTCTATCATCTATCTATCATCCATCTATCATTTCTGTAATGGCCAGGTAAGAAAACAGACTCAAACACTAAACCAAGAGGGGTAAAAGAATTGCTTGTCTTATAGACTTAACTAGAGGCCTGGTGCATGAAATTCATGCATGGGTAGGGTTCCTAGTCCTGGCTGGTGATCAGGGCTGATTGGGGCCTTCCGGCTGCTGGCCGGGGCCTTCCTTCCCTGGCTGCCAGCTGCTGACTGGGGCCTTCCTTTGTTCCACACTGTCCCCTAGTGGTTAGCACACATCATAGCAAGTGATCGAACTCCTGGTCTCCTGGTCAAACTCCCAAGGGGACACTTTGCTTATTAGCCTTTTATATATATATATAGACTAGAGGCCTAGTGCACAAAATTCATGCATGGGTAGAGTCCCTAGGCCTGGCCAGTGATCAGGGCCAATCAGGTTCCTCCCCACTTTGCCTCCCTGCCTCCTCCTTCCCTCACCACCCATGTGCCATCACCATGCGGCTTCCCCCCACCTCCCTGCCTTCCCACCTCCTCCTTCCCTTGCTCCCTCAGTGCCTCGCTGCTGCCACTGGTTGCCCGCCATGTTCCACACCATCCCCTGGTGGTCAGTGCATATCATAGCAAGCAATCGAACTCCCAGTTTCCTGGTCGAACTCCTGAGGGGACACTTTGCATATTAGCCTTTTATATATACAGATAATTGACTTTCTGTGCACTTTGATTCAACTACATTGTTTTTTTTAATACTCACTGGAGGATGTTTTTCCATTGATTTTTTTAGAGAGTGGAAGAGCTAGGGAAAGACAGAGAAATATCTATGTGAGAGAAACACATCGATTGGTTGCCTTTTACATGAGCCCTGACCAGGGCCTGGGCTTGGGAGGAGCCTGAAACCAGGGTACATCCCTTGACCAGAATCAAACCCAGGACCCTTCAGTCTGCAGGCCGATGCTCTATCCACTGAGCCAAATTGGCAAGGGCTCATTCAACTATGTTTTTGTTAGGCTTTTGTTAAAACATTTTATTGAGTGTGATGCAGAATTTCATAACCACTTCTGAGCTTGACTGCCAAACCTACAAATTAAAAAAAGTAACAAGAACAGTGCCTCCATGCAGTGGTGGTGCATAAGAGGCAATTTCACAAAGTATGTCACAGATTTTGATCTATAAAACTTTGCTAACAGATTGCCTGGCTGTAGTTTCAATTCTTATTTGCCATGGTACTGATGCATACTATTTTCCATGGAGGAAACAAATGATTGTGCTGAAGAATAATTTGCCACCTCTTCTAGTGGAGTTTGATAGAACTATTCAAGGCCATGTGATTGATGAATTATTTATAAACTACAGCACTAATGTCTGGCAGCAATGCTATTGTTAAGGGTCTATCAGATTTTCCAATAGATTTTATCCTTTTTCCTTCCTGAGTGTGGATGGCTTGCCCATTTTAAATTATAATAAGTGCAAACTTGGTGATAAGAATGACATTTTATAAAAAAAAAAAATACCAATGTCTCAGTAGATAGCAAAGAAAATTGTCCTCTCCCCAGTCATGTTTAAATTCCCAGGCACACAAAGGTTGGAGGCAAAGGAGTTGGAATAAGCATATATTTTCTCAAAATAAAACCAAAATAATTTATTATCAAGGAGAATAATACAATATGCTTTGCTATAAGATTTAAGGTAAGATGAAATGCACAAATAAAATCCTGAGCAAGCTTACTCTCTCACCACCTTTTGCACATTCATAGGGATCATTGTCCATGTCAGAGTCAGATCTACCCTTTAAACTCTCTCTAAGGAGAATTTCCTAACATCCCCTTTACCAACACCTTGAGCTGCCTATTATTAGGATGGGAAAATGTGGTGCTCCTATAGGCAGCATGAGTCAACTGCAGTGCCCCTCTTTGCTGCTGAACCTGGCTTGGTCAAAACATAAGCACCCCTTGTTAGTTGTCTTGCACTGATGTTCTTTGAGGATGCACTCAGCTACTTCCATTTTATAGGAAGGGCAAGCCATTTCTTTTTTTAAAGTTACATGACCAGGACTAGAAGCAAGGTCTAAATTGTATTTCAAATCAGTTTCAAAACTGTCCTAGGCATTCTGGAGATGGTGGGGAAGATCAAGTTAGTACCCCAATGCTAATTAGCTCACTAGACCAGATCCCCTGCCTTTTTAGAGGACAGTGCCTAGTTCATGACTTTAAAGATGCTCAGTGAATTGTAGTTACAAATAGGATTTGGACAGACAGGCTATGCCCTGGGATTTTGGTTTAGAAAAGTAGCTAGATTACATCAGAATTACTTGCGTTTTCCTCATGTGCCCCTAATCCTACTGTCATCTAAGCCATCATCATCTCCCACCTGAAACAAAGCAATAGCATCCTTACTCATGGATTCTTAACCTGGGTTTGTGTGTAGAAATCAGGGGTGGAGGTGAAGGGAGTCATCCATAAACTTTGATGGAAAAATATACACCTTCACTTTTACTCACTGTTTTATAAAAAAAAAAAAAACACCAATATGTTTTTATTGATTTTAAAAAGAGAAGAAGGGAGAGGGACAGAGATGACAACATCAGTGAATCGAACTGAAGACTTCTTGGTTAATGGGTTGTCACTCAACCACTGAGCCACACTGGGTGGACCATTTTTACTAACCTTTAATTGAACTTGATCATTTCCTTCAATTATGTCTGTATGTAGCAAACCACAATATTTCAAGCAGAATCTGTAACTTGTTCCCAACAGAAATCACAGAACTTTTCACACATTATAGATGTTAAAAATATCTTGAAATAATCTTTGTGCTCACCACATCTTTGAAATTAGAGTGGATCCAAAGAGATTCAGTTATTTAACTAGAGGCCAGATGCACGAAATTTGTGCAAGGGGCTCAGCCCTCACGGCCCCAGCTTCATCCGGATGGTTGTCTGGATGGTCATTCCACTGTTCGGTTGTCCAGTCCAGTCTAATTAGCATATTATGCATATATATATTTTACAGACCCAATGCATGACATTCTTAGGCCCGCTTCCCACAGTCAGACTTCCCCCGAGGGGTCCTTAGCGCTGCCACAGAGGCAGAAGAGGCTCCTGTCACCACTGCTGCCCAACAGCTGTGGCAAATGCAACGGTGGTGGCAGGAGCCTCTCCTGCCTCCAAGGCAGCACTAAGGAGCAGCGAGCCCAGCTTCTGGCAGAGCGGTACCCCCCCTGTCAGAGCGCCCTAACCACCCAGGGGCAGCTTCTGCATTGAGCATCTACCCCCTGGTGGTCAGTGCGCATCATAGTGACCGGTCATTCTGCTGTTCGGTTGATTTGCATATTAGGGTTTTATTATATGGGATATGTATATATATATATATATGTATATATGTATATACACACACACATATGTGTATATATATGTGTATATATATATATATATATATATATATATATATATATATATTCAGCATCAGTTTCTGAGATCTTCATACAGATCTCTTGGTTCTGCTTTGCACTGGCTCTTTCCTTGGGGTGGAAACTTGTCCCCTGGTATTTTCATGACTCCCTTCCTACTTCCTTCAGGTCTCTGCTCAAATATGCCTTTATCAGGGGGTCCTTCCCTGACTATATTATCTAAAATAACATCTCCAACCCTATTTTTTTCTTTATTGATTAAGGTATTACAAATGTGTCCTTATCCCCCTACTGCCCCCCTCCCCCCACTTGTGCCCTCACCCCCCCTAGTGTGTGTCCATTGGTTATGCTTATATGCATGCATACAAGTCCTTCGGTTGATCTCTCCCCGCGCCACATTTTTAACAATTAATTTTATATTCTTTAATTTTTCAATTACAGTTGATGCACACCACTCTCATTCTACTTAACTTTCCTCATTATTTTACCACCAGCAGCATGTTATATACTGTCGAGCTCCCCAATGGACTCCAGGCATTCAAGTTTGTGTCAATGTAATGGATGGGTAAATAATGTGAGGAAAATGCACAGGCAAGACAAAACAATGGGATGCCCAAGGGGCAAAGGAATGAGTCTTACTCTGTCTCCAAAGTCTCCTCTTCCCAGCAGGAAAACTCCAGTGACATTCGTAGTCTGACAATAAGCCAGGTGATGTTACCTTGGTCCTCAGCAAGGGGAATTCTGGGAGGATTGAGCAAAATGAGCATGTGGCTTTGGAGACTGAGCCCTGAAGTTATTGAGCTGGGATGAGCTACATAATCTCTTATAGGCCCATGTTTCTCAGCTGCAAAAAGGGGACAATAACATTACCTAATCCTCAGGGCTGTTCAAGAGTAAAATGAGATAAGGCAGATAGGAAGTGTAGCTCAGAAAGTGTAGCTCTGGCATGTGGCAAGTGCTCAGAAAAAGGTTAGTTGTTGCCACTGTTATTGTTGTTTTTATTATGGAAATGAATCATTTATCTACTATGTTGCAAGCTTTAGACCAGGAGCCTGCAAAAGTCTTCATGAGGGCTGTGAAGGCCAAATACTTTCAGCACAAACATATCTAGATTTCTCTAGAAAAGAGAGTGAGATAAACTCCCTCCACCTCCCATCCCATCTTCAGGTATCAAGGTGAAGAGCAAGGGCCTGTGAGGACTGGAGTGGTAAGACAGGCACATAGCTGCAGCTCAACACAGCAGAGAATTATCAATTTCACTGAAAGACTAGGGGACAATATTTGTCCTCACTGGATCAAATGTATTGTGGAATAGAATACATAGAATTTAACTATTCATAAATTTTAGAAAGAAAACAGTAGAGTTCAAAGAAATGTCCTGCCATGAAGACTTAGAATGATGCTCCCATGTCCCTTGACCTGGGTTTGACCTGGAAGAGGACTGCTCAAGGCTGCTGATGGGTGGTGTTGAAGGGTGCAATTTCGTATAAGTGGAGAAGCAACAGTTCTGCTTACAGTTAACTGGACATCAAATTTTTCTGCAACGTGGGCTGAATTGCCCAGAGATTCTGACTCAGTGGGTGAGAGGTGAGACCCAAGAATCTGCAGATGTAGTAAGCATACTAAGGAATTCTGATACAAGTGGTCCACGGCCCATCCTAAAAAAGATGGAGTGAAAGGGAAAAAGTTAAAAAGCAGGCCTCTCAGCACATCTCAGCTGAACTCTCTGGACCAGAGAACACCAGGATTTAGTGCAAACTCCAGAGGTGACAATAAAGAGATGCATTTGTGTGGCGTATCTTTTGTATCTCCAGCGCTGGAAACCTGTGTAGTGATGGGAGGCTAGTTGAGGCTTAGAGATCTTTGCCGTCTCCTCCCTGGGAGCCTAGCTCAGATCCACTGCGTTTTCTGTGATTACTTCATAGTCCTGTGTATCTTGAAACACAGTTTGCTCTATCCAGTAATCCACAGGTGAGTAATGAGTTATCTCTTGAAATTCTGGAATTAGAAGGATTCTAATTTTGTAATCTAGTGTGCAAATGCTAGCAAAGAAACAAAACAGAGTGTGGTAGATTAGAATATTAAGCAAAAAATCACTTGCTTCCACTCCTCCTTAGAAATAGTATATTTCCCAGCCATATAAATGTTGGGTTTGACCTGGTGACCTTCTTTAGCTTATGTAAGGTGGGTAGATGTGGCAACATGGGAATTGTAAGCCTATACCCTAAGATCCTATATGTTCCTACTTATCACTCCATGCTTAGTTTTCTGTGGTCGCTGTAACAAATGACCACAAAATGAATGGCTTAAAGCAACAACATTTCCTTTCCCTGTTCCAGAGGCCAGAAGTCTGGAATCCAGGTGCCGTCAGCAGGGCTGTACTCCCTCTCCAGTTTCTAAGGGAGAACCCTTCCTACCTCTCCCAGTCTTGTGGCCCGGTGTTCCTTGACTTGCAGCTGCATTGCCCTAATCTCTCTCACCTGCACATGGCCTCTTCCTGTGTGTGTCTTCTTCTCTTCTGTCTCATAAGGACACTTTTGGTCACTGGGTTTAAGGCACTTCAGGACTACAAATCATAACCTCATCTGGATCTTCTTAATTATATCAGCAAAGACCCTTTTAAATAAGGCACTTTCATAGGTTCAGGGGGTTAGGGCATGCACATGTCATTTGGGGTTGGGGGTCATATTCAACTTAGTATATTCTGGGAGCTTCTGGTGAGAAGTACATGCCCTGTTCTCCATACGTGGGCACAACTCACAGCATGAATAAGAGCACACCAGCCGATCTACAGAAACTGGAACAAGAGGCAATGCTGATTCTTGTGTGCCACTGAGAATCTGTGGTAGCTTGTTATGCAGCTAAGGCGGACTAATACACCAGGTATGAAACATGCACCCACTTATTTCACTTTTGGAGAAAGGGAATTTGTAAACTATGTCACAGACACGGAAACAATAAGAAGCGACTTTGTGTCTTGGAAGTTATTAGGGAGGCTGGATTTTGGCTCCTGTGCCAGATAATTTACCCCCAGATTGTCCTGAGAACATTTATTCTGCTGACTTGAAGGCTGGGGGCAGAGGAAGTGATTTTTGTTCTCCTTACATGCTCGCTTCTCAATAAAGAACAACCTAGAGTTGCAAGTAGTGGGATAGCTCCTTTGGATAATTTGCATTTTTTTCTTAAGAGAGAAACTGACTTTTGGAGATCTGATTAAATGTATCTTGCCACAGCACACTTTTAGTTGAACATATACCAGCCTCGATTCAGCCATAAGAAAGGAGTTATTAGTCAGATTAGGGAAAGTAATGGATAAGACTGTGAAAAATGAGTTCGCCACCAAGCAAACACAAGGCAATAATATATAGGAATGGTAGAGGCACTCAGCAGTGGAACAAAATTACAGCCTCACTTACAACCCATGGTCGTTGCCCATGGACTGAATTAAATAAGACATTTATTCATTTTCATAGCAACCTGTATAAATAGCTACTGCAAAATCTGTGCACTGAAAGAAGGGACCAGATTCTGTTCAACTTTGTGTTCCTAATACTTGGCCTCAAGCTTGATACTGGAGCATATGTTCCCTAAGTGATAAATGGACACACGGAGCCAGAGTCTTAAAATGTAAGACCTCTTATGTTACCCCTCTGCTCCCACTTAAGCCAGAGATACACTCAAACTCCCTTTGATGATTTTCAAAGCCCGACATAGTCTGACCCTGAACTCCCACTCAAAAGTCATCTATCTTCTCTTACTCTACAAATCACTCAATCTTCCCCAGCCGCACAATCTTCCCCCTGTTTCTCAAACTCATCAAACTTTCTTCTGCCCCAGGACCTTTGCTACCCTATTGCTCTTCCCTGGGATATCTCCCTGGCTCATTCCCCACTTTCTTGAGATCTATATTCAGGTTTCCCTGTTTGTTTGGCCATCTGTGGTCACCACCATAAATAATATTGCAACTGCCTACCTCACTCCCTAACACTTCTCTCTTCCATTTACTGCTGTATTTATTTAAATTGTCATTGTTCTTACCCAATATAATAGTGGACATTGATATATTCATCTCTCCTTCTAGCTAGGCTGTAAGCACCCCCAATAACGATATTTTTATATTTTCTTTGTTTATTGCTTTATCCTGAAACAGTGCCTGGTAGAGAGCAGTCATACAACACATGTTTGTTAAATGAGTGACCGAGAAGCCGTTTTTGCCACACAGTGGGTAATTTCATAAACAAAGAATGTGCCTTAGCAATGAGTTCCATTGTCCCCACGCAGGACCAGGACTGTCTCTGCAGAGCTCACTGGAAGGAGCTAGTCTTGACCAGGTGAAAGGTGCGCAGCAGGTAACTCCTCCAGTTGTTTGTGAGGATCGGACCTGACAGCTGGAATAATAGCCCACTCGGTGCCAATGTGCAGTGTCGAGGCAGTGCGTGTGTTTTAGCTCAATATTGCACATCAGTCTGCAACTTTGTACCGGTCAAGAAAACAGCCAGGTGAACGTTGTGAATTATTTATTTATGTATTTATTTAGTTATTTCTCACGCAAGGATATTTTCCCCCCATTGATTTTTAGAGAGGGTGGAGGGGGGAGAGTGAGAAAGAGAAATATCGATGTGACTTACATAGATAGGTTGCCTCCCGCGTCCAACCAGGTGGGGATCGGATGTGCAATCCAGGTACAAGCCCTCGACTGGCAATTGAACCCATAACCCTTTGGTGCATGGGCTGACTCTCTAACCATTGAACAACACTGGCCAGGGTGAATTTTGTGATTTATTAAATGTGTATCCTTAAGATAAAATAGTGAATGCATTAGAATTTTCCATGTCTGCTGCCTGAGTCTTAAGAAGAAACCCTGTGAGAGATACCAGGTAAGCTCTCCTTACCTCCATTCCAATACATTGCCTTGGGAAAGGGACTTAAAAAAGCTGGTTCTTTTCTTGTAGAGAGAAGAAGAAAGAGATACCCTAAATCAGTGGTTCTCAACCCTCCTAATGCCGTGACCCTTTAATACAGTTCTTCATGTTGTGGTGACCCCCAACCATAAAATTATTTTCGTTGCTACTTCATAACTGTAATTTTGCTACTGTTATGAATCGTAATGTAAATATCTGATATGCAGGATGGTCTTAGGCGACCCCTGTGAAAGGGTCATTCTACTGCCAAAGGGGTCGCGACCCACAGATTGAGAACTGCTGCCCAAGGGGGTCATGACCCACAGGTTGAGAACCGCTGCCCTAAATGCTCTGAGCTTTGGAAGAGATTGTGGCTGATGGCCAGCCTAACCTGCCATTAGAGCAAGGATCCAAAAACCAATGTTTCCTCGTTGGCTCTCCCTGGATGGAAAAGATGGGGGCCCAAGTGGTTCAGAGAGCACAATGAACACAGCATTTGCCATAGGTCAAACCAAGCCCTGTGGGAAGGAGCTCAGAACCTTGTCCACTTTGAGGGGCTTCTATCTTGGGTCAGGGTGGGAGAAGTGAGGGGGGCTGAGGTATCAGTTTCATCTTTATCATTTCCTTGTATAGGTTTTCTTAAATATTGGGATTAAAGAATACTTAAATCAGGTAAACCAAATTGGTGGGCTAAAGAGAATTCACACTGTGAACTAAAGTAATTGCGAATAACCCAAATGAAGTTGTATAAATTATTAGGGATGTAGTATGCAAAGGGAAAATCCTGGGGCACAGAGAGGCGACTTCTCTGGAATTCAGGAAAGTGCAGACACTTACATACATTGAATGCTGACAATGTGTGGGCAAGGTGCCTTAGGCACATTTCTAGTGTAATTCTCATTACAACCTCATTAGGCAGGTAATATTATCCCAATATGCTGATAAGCATCAGAAGGTTAATTATTATAATTTTATTTTTACCAGTTGGGAAACAATTGTAGTGAATTTAGATAACTTGTGCAAAGTCAAACAACTGGAAATGACAGAGCCATCGTGTGAGCCTGGCTCTTTCTCTTCCCAAGTCCTTGTCACTACACCCCACTGCTCCGCTGGCAGCATGAGGGAGTAAATTTATAGCACTTCAAAGTAATAAGTTATTACACAGATATAGCACATTGTAAAACTCGTTGTATAATAATGCCATTACTGGAAAAAAGTTTCAAAAGAGGTTCTGCATAAATTCAAATCTTACCCACATCTTCAACTATGTGTTCTATTTTATTTACCTCTCTAGCTGAATATTCTTCCTCTCCAGGTTTCTTATCACCATGCTTTGCATGGGCATTTAATCCAAAGCCTACATATTTTTCAACACCTACACAAGTTCCTCTTTCCTTTGAAGCCATCTTATTTTTACTCAGGAAATTAGGTACTTACCTCTTTACACAAGCCATTGGGAGCCAGGGTTGTTTCTGATTTACTGCTACGATGCACAGTGTACACCTATAACATGGCTTTAAAATAAATTTATGGAAGTAGATTGCAACTTTATGCGCTAGAACAAATAGGAACCAGAGCTGCTCTGTGGACATCGACAAGCACCCGGATCAGCACCACGGAGAGCGGCCAGGCCTGCTAAGAACCTCACCATGTGTGAGCCCTGGGCTTCTCCCTTCGACAACTGTGTATGCCCTTCTAAAAAACGGTCTCACTTGTTACTAAGAAGGTACAGGTAAAATATAAAAGATATAGTACAAGGCTGGGGATGTTTACCCACCGAGAACATCAGATGCACTGAGCAATGCTTTGGCTGTCACAGCTCACATCAACGCCTGACATGGAATTCAGAGAAACGCCCTCTCCACACAACAGCGGAGGCAGCTTGGTAGAAGAGAAATCACACAGGCGTCGGAGTCAGGAGATCTGGGTTGTAATCCCAGTTATGCTGTTCTGTACAGTCAACGTCACTCACTGGGCTCAGTTTCCTCATGTGTAAAATAATCATATTTTCTTTGCTTACTTATTCTATCAATCTATATATATAAAACCCTAATATGCAAATAGACTGAATGGCGGAACAACTAAACAACCGAACAACTGGTCACAATGACATGTGCTGACCAGCAGGGGGTGTGCGTGGAACATGGCGGGCATCAGCAACAGGTGGTAGTGTGGAACATAGCGGGTGTTGGCCGCAGCGAGATGGTGGAACAGGTGAGTGGGGGCATCAGACCAAGGCGGGGCGTGGCCGCTGTCATTGGGGTGAGCCTCTGGTGGTTACTGAAAATTCTTTGCTCCCACACCCCACGGCCCTGTCCAGTGCTCGCACCTGCTGCCGGCGCTGGCCCTGCTTGCACCCGCTGCAGGTGCCAGAGCAGCCACTCACACCCACTGCTGGTGCCCAGCGCCGGCCAAGATCGCTCGGCACCATCAGCAGGTGCAAGCGGTGGCTGCCAGCCCTGATCACCCCGAGGACTTCTCCACCTCCCCCTGCTCCTGAGGGGTGATCAGGGCAGCAGCTACCGCTCACACCCACTGACAGCACTAGCCCCAATCGCTCTGTGCTGTCAGTGGCTGCGAGCGGGGCCGGCACTGTCAGTGTGTGAGAGCAGCAGCAGCGGGAGAGGGGCTGCTGGCAGACAGGGGACTGGGGTCCATGGCAGGAGCAGCCAGGCGGGGGCACGGAGGATGGACTGAGACCCGCCCCTGTGCCCACTGCAGCCTCATGGCCCACAGTTCCTTTCAAGGTGCACGAATTCATGCACTGGGCCTCTAGTAATATAATGAGCATATTATGTATGATCACTGTATAAACATTGTTTAAACTTTTTTTTTTGAAAAAGTAACAAAATTCCATAACTTTTGTTACAACAATCTCGATCCCAGCATGGACTGACCAACCAACCCACTAGACAACTGTAATTGTGGGCAGAGGGTATTTAAATTTACCACAAATCAGAATTCTTTTAAATAAGTCATTGTCTTATTTCTGGTTACCTATGTACTGGCAATACTATGAGAATAAAATGTATAAAGGTTCTTTTCTTCTTTTTTTAGGTGAATTGAGAGGAAAAATGACTCCATGTTTAATGTGGCTACTTCTCAAGTTAGCATTTAAGATCTTGCTTTGAAAACCTTACTAGGAAGTGAAAGAGAAACGATGCTAATTAGAATAATGGGGATTTCTGTATCTCAGTGTAAGGATCCTGGGACAGCTCCTCCTTCAGGTGGGAGTGAAGAATGCACCGTGAGAGTGATAAAGGCTCTGCTTGGGGAAGATTGAAAGCTGTGCTGAGGACTCTGAAAGAATTATCCGGGACCAATATCAATAGGCCCTCCCCTACCCTTCAGTCCCTGTGTCGTTCTTTCTTTTCACCTGTGTGTGAACACACACACACACCTCTGCGATGCCCTTTGGGACACATTTCCCCTTTAAGCGTGCCTGCATGGGCATGGCCCTGCATCTCAGCCAGAGCTCCCCGGCCCTCTTTATCACCCTTTTTGTTACTCCTCCTGAGAAAAAGTAACACTCATTTTATTGTCAGATCCTAGGGTACTTTAGGACAAATTTACCAGTGGATGGAGCCACTGTGAATTCAGAGGTTATACACATGTTATTGAGCACAGTATCCAACTCAGGAAGTTTAATGTTAAAATGGACTTTGAACTAAAGCAGATTCTTACTCTAGAATTTCCCTCTAATATCTGTCTCGTGTCTAAAAACTAGGTCCCCTCTACTAGTCAGATGATGGCATAATGCATCCTATTGGTCCCCCCGCCCCCTCCGATGCTGGGATGGGTTTGTCCTTTGTTCATACTTTCAGTTCTGAGGATCAGTTACAGCCCACAGGAAGCAGGGTATAGCTGAAAAGGTCTAAAATACAAAGTGATAACCTCTCCCACTGTGTCGTGGAGACACAGCATTTGCAGTCTTTGGCTGAAGGAATTAGTGAGTCTGTTACTTATCATTTTGGACTTTATAAAACCCTGTGAAAGCCCTTCTCTCCGAGTTGGACTGCAACTGGGACTCTGTGACATGGGCTATGCCACATGAGAAGAGAAAATGCCACGTTCTGCCTCCTCCCCCACCCCCACCCTCCGCCCCCCGCCCACCATGGCCTCTTCCTGAAGGACACTGACTAGGAAAGAGTGGCACATGCGTTTCATTAGCCATACAGTTGGGTGAGACTCTCTCTGCTTTTCTTCTTCATCTTACTTCCAAGATAAGCACACACCATCACTGGAGGAATCTGTTAACATGTATATTCTCACTCAGTAGTTTTTTTGGGAGACGGAGAATCTGCATTTCTCACTGGCTCTCACTTCTGTGCCCCCCCCCCCCCCCCCCCCCGCAGGCAGCCCTGGGTTTCAGCTCAGTCCCTGAGGTGCAGTCCTTGCCAGGAGCACAGGCGCAGACCCACCTAACAGCCAATTGATGTTTTGCTTTCTTCTGCTTCCATCTTTTGTATATATAACTCCCTTAAGCTCTTTTTCGGAGGGATGATTGGAAAGCTGGGTAGGATCTCCTTGTAAATACCACATTGATACCTTCGGATGTTACCACTATTCTTGTATTCCACTATCCCATTTGATATTCTAGATTTAACACTGCAGTAGTGCAGTACTTACTATCCAGAGGGTGATGACCAGTGGCCAGAAAGGTGTCACTGTAACTTTTCTTTTTCTTTTTTTCTTGAGTTATGTTTAAGTTTCTTAAGACATCCAGTCTCCATGGAAGCCATTATCATTCAGTTGCTGATATTTTTGGAGCTTCCTGTGCAGAGGCTGGTAAGAGCTTTTCAAACTAATGGCACCTGAATTAGAATAACACTCACAAACACAGCTTTAAACACAAGTGGGAACTCAGCAAAACTACAGAAGCACATTCGCCTGCTTCCTCAGGCAAGCAGGGTGATGGGGAATTATATCTCTTGGGCTGAGGACGTTAGCAGCCTCTCTTGAGTACCTGTTCTTTGATACCAGTAATAATACTGAGTTCTGTTCCGCTACAGGATAGTTCTTCTATAAATGTTACTGAAGAGTTGCTTCATGTCAGAGACCCTATGGGAGTAACAAAGATAAATAAGTCAAGTGCCTACATTCCAGAGATCTAAGGCAGGCCAGAACTAACTCATTTAATGCCACGAGATTTTAAATAATTTAGTTGGCCTTTAATATATTCATCTAATAAATATTTATTAAAATACTACCATGTGCCAGGCTAAAATTGTGAAAACAATAAATATAGTCCCTCCTTCAGTTGAGCTTATTAGATAACCAATCACAGGAATACACATGTGACGGCAAATTCACATGTCATGAAGGGTAGATGGGCTGCAAGGAAGAAATAAGAGGAATGGGGCACAGGGAGCTGCTCTGAGGAAGGGACGCTTCTTTCTCCGGAGACTGCAGTGTGAGGGGTTTGCTGGGTAAAGAGAGGGCAAGAAGAGACCAGGAAGAAAGGAGAGAAGGTACGGAGGCCCCCAGGCCGGAACACACCTGTCACATCTTAGAACTGAAGGCAGGCCAGTGGATCAGGGCTGCGAGGGAGAGGAAGAGAGCGGCGGAGTGAGGCTGGGCAAACAGGCAGAGGCAGCTTGCACCCAGCGCCTGTAGTACCTTCTCTGAATCTGTATTTTCTTCTAGGTGCATTGAGAACCGCATGATCCATTCTGGATCTGAAGATGCTGACTGTGACTGCAGACAGGAGAGAGGCAAGGCTGAGGGGCAGGTAGGAGTTGTCAACGGGGCCATATTCATCTTCTTCAACAAGTTTAACATTGAAGTGCTGCAAGTCAACTTGGACACAAGTGTGGTCAGATGTTTCATTCATTCATTTGATAATCTCTCTATATAAAAGCCTAAGCAACCATTCAACCATTTGACCGGTAGCTATGATGCAAACTGACCACTAGGGGGCAGACGCTCCAACCAATAGGTTAGTTTGCTGCTGGGATCCGGCCGATTGGGATTGGGTGAGTGGGATTGGACACTCCCTGGAGCCCTCTCGCAGTCGCTCCCTGACCCCATTCATGCACCAGTGGGGTCCCTCATTTCCTTTCTTCCTTCCTTCTTTCCTTCCTTCCTTCTTTCCTTCCTTCCTTCCTTCCTTCCTTCCTTCCTTCCTTCCTTCCTTCCTTCCTTCCTCCCTCCCTCCCTCCCTCCCTCCCTCCCTTCCTTCCTTCCTTCCTTCCCTCCTTCCCTCCCTCCTTCCCTAAAATGTTAAGTGGTTCTGTGTGCTACACAGCCTATTAAGAGCTTGTGAGTACTCCTTTGCATGGCGATCCCTTAACTACACAAACCCATGGTGAATCAAATCCATTAGTCATTAACAACTACACTGGGGTATAAATGTTACTTCCTATAAATGTTTATTATTATTATTAATTATTACCAATTTCCTGCTTTCCTCCATGTTCTATGATCAGGTCTTCTGAGGGGATGTGAGTTGGAGAAAGAATTTTAAAGCATGTCCTCCAGTGAAGAGCATGGGGTTTAAAAATGACCTAAATCTATGCAATAAATCTTGTTATCCTTTTGGACAAGGGCAATACACTGGGTGTTGAGGGATTTGAGTTCCCATTCCCATTCTCTATTTGTAAATTGTAACCTTGGGTAGCGTGCTTATTTTCCTCATGTATAAGATAAAAACATTGAATTGTGTAATCTCCAAAGCCCCACTCACCTGTAAGTTTCTTCTGTGGAAATCAATATGGGATTTGGAATCAGAGGACCTGATACTTCTGCTCACTAACCTTGACCAGTTTCTTCATCTGAAAACACAGAGATAAGTGATGCTCTCTATAATTGCAGGCCTAGCACAATTTTAGCACAAGGCCTGGAATTCAGGAAGAATTAAAAGCTATTTTTTCAATGGATGATTACTTTCTATCCTGTGAAAATTAAATGAGATCAGGCATAATAAGAAATGTGGAAACTATATAGCACTGTTTCAGTAATAGTTTATATACTTATTATTAACTCAAATTACTATATATATATATATATATATATATATATATATATATATATAAGCTTTCTTGTGTTGTGGGCTGGGGCTGAGTATGGCTCTTTATCCGGCATTATTTGTCAAAATGAGGGTACATTTCCAAATTCCTCAGCATGCATTACAACAGCAGAAAGTAAGGCTAGAAAAAATGAGTGAGTATGCCAGTTAATGAGCTATTAAACTTCCCATCAGAAAGCCAGAAACTCAGAGGGAGTCCAAAATAGCAACTTCTGCATAACCAGCCAAATAAAAGCTATATTTAAGAGCCAGTAATCCATTCTTAACACGACTGTAAGATAAACTAAACAGAAACAAAGCCAGCATTGGCTTAGACTTCCCTGTAAGGTAACTTGATTCATCATCTTTAACATTTCCAATTTCCAGGCAACCGCCTCCTAACATGGACTTGCAGGTTTGATATGAGAATGACAAGTAGTTTAAAATATGAAAAGTTGCCTCTGTTGCAGAATATTTGTCTTAGGTTGGGATTTCTGTAAAATGGTGTCTTGGTTTCAACCTGCCAATATTATTATTATTTAAATGCCAGGGTGGTGGTTCGCTTTGGTCCCCACCCATATCCCAGCACTCTGGTTTTTCAACTTTGCTTTCCCATTCTTGAGAGAGTTGTAGGGGGACCCACCATAGTTTGCTCTGGTTTGATGATCAGTAGATTTTCCATGTTTTCCATGAATAATTTCTCTCATTGAGAATTACTTTGAGTTTGAGGTGGATTTCAATTCAATGTTCTCAAAAGACTAAAAAATCCTTATGTATGTGATATGATGAAAGAAAATTGCCTCCTATTTCTACTCCAGTTTATCTAGAATGAAGGCAAGTGGAAAGCTGGAACAAAGGCTAAGCTAAGTAACACTCTGGTTCCAATATTCACTACTTCTATATTGAACCAGGAAACTTGCTGGTTGCCTCATGGAGTGGGCTGGAAATGAGAGAAGGGAAAGGTTCTGTGTAAGGGGACATGGCAAATAACAACTAGCATTTTATCAGGGAGTGGTAAGGACCAGATATTTTATTAGTAAGAACAGCAGCGAAAATAGAAGCAACACCAATAACAAAGTGACTACCATTTAACTGAGTGCCTACTAGGTGTCAGCTACTATAGAAGGTCAGTCATACATCAACCTGCTTATTGCTTACAAAAACCACGTGCAATTATCACAGGTGAGGAAATGGAGTTAAAGAGACGTTAAGTGATTTACTCAAAGTTAAGTAACCAGAACGATATAAAACTGGGAAACAGACATGATAATGGCACCTACTTAATAGGATTGTTGAGAAGAAATAATAAGATGATGCAGGTAAATCACTTATTACAATAATGCTATATAATAAAGAGGCAATATGCAAATTGACTATCATGCCCTCACAAGATGGCTGCCTAAGGCCAGGCCAGCAGGGGGGTTAGTGAGGGATGACCAAACGACTGAACAAGCAGGCTGTGTGGGGCAACCACACCAGCGGGGGGGGCCATGAGGGGTGATCAGGCTGGCATGGGGGGCAGTAAGAGGTGACCAGGCTGGTGGGGGTGGGGCAGTTAGGAGTTACCAGGCTGGCAGGGAGGGGGCAGTTGGGGGCAACCTGGCCTGCAGGGGGGGCAGTTAGAGGTGATCAGGCTGGCGCACAGAGGCAGTGAGTGGTGATCAGGCAGGCTGGGGGGGGGGCAGTTAAGGGTGACCAGACAGGCAGGCAGGTGAGTGATTAGGAGCCAGCGGTCTAGGATCCCCTGAGGGGTCCTGGATTGGAGAGGGTGCAGGCTGGGATGAGGGAACCCCCCACCCCTCCCCCATGCATGAATTTTGTGCACTTGGCCTCTAGTTTCTCAATAAATGCTTTTCTTGCTACTAATGTTAGAACAATTATCCTCCAGATGGACAAAAGAGGGCACCTCAGAGCAGGTTGTATCAAGTTCTCAAGTTGATACAACTTGAATGGTACTTTTAAGTGATAGTGTTTGAAAAGAGAACAAAATGATATCAAACTACAGGGGCTCAGTTCATTGTGGCTGCTCCTCAATTCTGCTTTGCACTGTTTGGTCACATGTTGGTCTCACGGTCACTTTAAGAAACATTGAATGGGCCACCACGGTGTCACTGGAGGAACAAAGTGCTGTCCAGAATTTCTGTTCACGGGACCTCTCACCTCATCCTTGGCTTGGCCATGCTCCCAGCATGAGGACCTGGATGTGCTCATTAGTCTGGATCTGTAAGAAGTATCATTACGGGAAATCTTTTTGTGAGTTCTAAACCTGTCTGGATGCAATAACTTAGGACATACATGGCTCTCAGGAACTATCAGAGCTTTCTTTGACTGAAATTTTCATAAAATGCTAGGTGGGGAGTTTTGTATGTGACAATATCAACGCCCAGGTGGTATTGTCCAGGAGCAATTACTGCTGTTGGGAATAAAAACAAGCCACTGACACTCTTATTTCAGCGGTTCTCAAAAGGGATGTCACAATATTCCCAGTGTACTGTGTACTCTTCACATGTTTCCCTTCAAATTTTGGTCAGTGTGTATGATTAATTGTTGCCACAAATGCGGGTCCATGACATGATGGTGATTCCTGTCAGATGTGAGGTTGGGCTGACTGAGACTTAGAGAAGAGCCTGGGGAGCAGAGAAAATCTGATGACAGTGAGACGAGGCTGATCTTGGTGTCAAGTCAGCATCAAGGAAAAGCTTGGTCTCTTCCACTCAAGAACTTTGCCCTGTGGATACTTTGTGACCGTAGTCAGGGAAGTAAACTGCTCTAAACCAGTCAGCATGGGATTGAAGAGCAACCAATGCTATTTCTGTAGACACTGTAAAGCATGATCCTGTTTTAATAGAATTGTGCTCCTTATTACAGACTTATCTATTGTTGCTTTGAATCTCTTGATTGCTCTCATATGTGGCTAAAATTTCTGATACTTTAAAGGTTGTTAGTCACTACGTTAGCACCACAAAACCTGGTGTTTTAAATGTTGTAGGGAAAGAAACTCAGTGTTTACCCCATGAATGGGAACCTAGGACCTATGTGCTTACACATGGAATAGGCCAGACTCTCAGGAGAGCTTTGAAATTTGATGAAGTACAAAAAATATCTGAAGAATGGCAAGTTTGGAACTTCCTTATATTAAAAAGTGATAAGGCCCTAACTGGTTTGGCTCAGTGCATAGAGTGTCGGCCTGTGGACTAAAGGGTCCCAGGTTCTATTCCGGTAAAGTACCTTGGTTGCGGGCACATCCCCAATAGTGGGTGTGCAAGAGGCAGCTGATCAATGTTGCTCTCTGATTGATGTTTCTAACTCTCTATCCTTCTCCCTTTCTCTCTGTAAAAAATCAATAAAATATATTTTATAAAAAAAAAAAGTGATAAGAAATCAAATGCTCCAAAATAACGAAGAATAATATGCAGCTAATACAAAATTGCTACACACAGATTTGAGGTGTAGAATACCAGTGGTTGAACACATATTTGTTGAATAGACGAACAAATGAATTAATTAGTCAATGAATAACCCTTACCATATATATTGTGGTTTTATTATGTATCATATATGTATATAATCTTATTTAAGAAAGCAGGTATTATTATGGCCATTTTGCCATTAAGGATATAAAGCCAGAAATTAAGTAACTTGTTCAAGGTAAGATAGTAAATTATACCCAATCATCAAAATCTATTCTATCAAGCCAAAATTTAACCTTTGGAAAAGTTAAACCTGGTCATGCCATTCTACCACTTAAGTCCTAAGATGGTTTTCTCATCACTCAGATCATAAACTCCAAACTACTGAGCAGGGCCGAGAAAGTTCCACATGATCTGGCCTCTGCCCACCTCTGGGTACTTATCTTTTTTTGCTTTGGCTTCTTTCTGTTTTTCTAACCAACCAAGCCTGTTCCTGCGCCATGCTTGCATTTGTTGTGCCATCTGTCTGGAATATTCTATGCCCAAATCTTTCCTGTTTTCTGCACAAATGCCACCTCTTATAAAGGCATTTAGTGGTCACCATATCTAATTGTATGTCTTATTTCTTTGCCTTAGTGTTAGTCACTGTATGAAATTTGGTGTTCTGTTTACTTGTTTATTGTTTCTCACCCCCAGTAGTATGAGAGTTTTAGATTTCCTCAGTATTATCAGTGCAGCCTTAGGTTCTAAAATAATGCCTGACACATAGTAGGAACTCAACAAATTTTTTTAAAAAATGAATTCATCCCCTGAAGCAAAGACTGAGTGCTGGTTGTAATCCTAAAAATATTTCTTCTGTCTGGAAGATAGATTACACCTTGAAGGGTTAGGGAGGTGAAAAATAATGTCTGGGTAAAATGTTGTTACTTTAAGAAAGCACAAGATTGATCAAGGAACATAACACCCCAGCCTGTAAGAATAAGAGAGTGAAAAGATGAAGTTGAAACAGAATTGAAAGGGCTGAAAATTTGTGGTTATATTCCTGCTGGTCTGGTTAAACTTCATGATCTCAAAATGGTGCTGGTAAAATGGATTTTGGTCAAAGCTAGCTGATGACAAATTTGGCCACAGGGTCACAAGGCAGACATAATTTTCATGTAAACAACCTTTCATATCAAGGGCAGTATCTTATTTGCGAGTGTGATTCCAATAAAATATCTTAAAGGCTGCAGAAATTTTGGCCAGACACAGAACTATACAGTCTCTAGCTAAGTTCAAGCCACCACAGAATTCAGAATATGTCTTCTGAGTGTCAACTTGTAAACCCACTTCTAAAGTTTTAGAAGATGACAAATCAATTCCCACTCTGCGACTCACCCCAAGGTTAATGTATCTCTGCAGCACGATCTCCAAGATTCAGATGTAGTTTGGGATTTAACAGTTATTGTTTTGGGTTAGAAGTAAATCTAATGAAGTGTGAGATGGATCTCATCTGACTTTGTCATTTACATTGAATTTAACACTCCCATTGAACGCCTTTCGCATAGCCCACCTTAAATAGATGTGATCTATTTCAATGCTCATTCTTCCTCCTGATGGTTTAATACAGCTGAGTAACTCCCAGGGCTGTGGTACAAATCATCAGTGTTGCTCCCTGCTGCCAGTGCTGGGCTGTGCATGACGTAGCTGGAAACTGACCTTCATACACACGTCTCCACTTCTACCACTGATGCTCATTCCAGAGGTGATTGGGAGACCCAACAGTTAACTCTCCCTCGAGGGTCTGCCCCTGCTAGCCCATGGAGGGGAGGGTCTTGGCAGAGGTAGTATGTGTGACAGATGGGAACTGGAAACATCTGTTTCCTTTTATAATTAGAGCTGCACAGCTTTGAGAAGTCATTTAATGCTGGAGGGTAACATTATGCAGTAGTTTCTGGTTTCCATATTGGATAGAGCATATGGGTAAGGCATAATTCACCCTGATCACTTCCATTTTCCCAGGTGAGATGGTTACTGCCAAAGGATAAGGCATGGCCTTTATTTTAATTTTTCAGGATATTTGCATGGACTTGACTTCAATAACCTATTGCTGTCATATCCAAAGCATGGGAAGAATCGCTTTTTTCTACACCCATTCAAGTAAATGTTAGCTCATTATTTACCTAACATTATTGCATAAGCAACTGGAGAATCCAGATCTCTGTTGAGAATGAATGTGCCTATTTAGAACATGGAATGGGTAACTTTGGGAAAAATATCCTCTTTAGATTTCAGGAGATATGATATTCTCTTTGTATAAATCAGATTAAACTATATTAATTTAAAAAGCTCTGTTTCTTCCTGATGTAGATTATGTAATTTATTCTTCAAGAAAAACAGCTACAGTTTACTTAAACAAAAAGACAGCAAGAATGGACCAAAATGTCACCCTAATTATTTATTATGAGTCTGCCATGTGCTGGGTCCTGCACTAGGTATTATAGGGAAGTCTCACAAAGTCAAGGCCTTTGAGAAATGAGACAGCTGGGTGATTTTGCCCACATCTAACTGCTGGCAGGAGCAGCACTAGGACTTGAAGCCAAGTTCTTTCTGACTCTGAAGTCCAATATTTTCCTGACATCCATTTGCAATCAAGGTCTGGGATCCTATCCACCAGCAATGGGCTGGGTCCCTGAATAGAGAAGCCATTGCTGAGGTAGGGCCTGCAGCATCCTTCTCAGGGCCTACTGCTTGGTGCAGTGGGCACCAACATACTGGGAGGGCCATCTTAATGCCCACGATGATACTCATGTCTGTTTTATTTACCATGTTTTTCCCAGCATATGGCAAGTATTAGGTGTTTGATACATAATTGGTAGCATAAGTGAATGAATGAACAAACAAGCAATGGTGCACACAGCAGCCTAAAATACTCTCCTCTGTAGGAAGAAGTTAGATGATCAGCTTTGAGGCACATAAAGGTCAAAAGCAAGAAGCAACAAGAATACTGTTAGTTCAGGTTATTGTCTCTGCCTCAATAATTCTACAAATCTTTGCATATTTGGCTGAATCCTTCCCTTTAGAGTTCATCTCCAATCCCACATCCTCAGAGCTGCTTTCTCAACCCGGCCTAGCATTTGCCTCAAATCTGTTCACTTTTTGTCCCCTGACCTTGCTTTATTTTCTATAGAGCTCATCAGCAGGCTGTCCCGATTACTCGTTCATTTCCTTCCTTGTGTATTGTTTGTTTTCCACCTTTAGAAAGCCAGCTGGCACCTGCTTGTTTTCACCACTGTCTCTAGGGCCTACGCACACAGTAGGCATTTAATTATATCTTGAGTCAATGGGGACAAATCCTAGAAAATGGGTTCCAATCAGGATTTCAGAGGTCAGAGTCTAAGAGGAGGGTCAAGGTCTAAGAAGCTGAAGGTTAATTAATACAACAGCACACGGCTGATCCCCTGAGGCCTCTACCCTCGTCCCACTTGGAGTTGGGGTCTAGTATCTCATCCCAAACCCTCTTTGAAAGTTACCCTGCACTCTAGCATCTCCTCCCTATGAGACTGCTTGGACGGAACTATTTCCATCCCTTGGCCTTTCACATTATTAATCCCCAAGTGAACACAGGGGTGTGCTGGGACAGATTCAACATCGACCTCTCCTGACCACAGGTCAAAGGAGATAGGATCCAGCTGACCTGGCTGGACAGAACTGAGCCTCTTGGAGATACAGCCTTGCTCCCATGTTGATCTTTGGATCAGTCCACCCACCATCATCGTCTTCTCTCTGACCACTGCTACCATTCCGAACCTTTTGGTGTTCTTTTATGAAACCCTCTCAAGTATTCCTTACAATCACCCCCATTTTACAGGGAGAAAACATGGAGGCCCAGAGAGATGAGAGAGCCTGGCCCATGCTCACCCTGCCTGGAAGCGGCACTGGAGGAATTTGAATGCAAGTCCATCAGATGTCAAGGATCATCCTTCTCCACGTGGACACGTCCATGAGCCGCTACACACTGCCTGGTGCTGAGCTCTTCACTGCAGCCCCAGGTGCAACCAGGGGCAGAGGGCGGTCTTCAGCCTGCTTCAGCCTGTGTCCTTTTCACGCAGTCATCACAGTCATTTCTGCCT
This sequence comes from Myotis myotis, assembly GCF_014108235.1. Classification (NCBI taxonomy): domain Eukaryota; kingdom Metazoa; phylum Chordata; class Mammalia; order Chiroptera; family Vespertilionidae; genus Myotis; species Myotis myotis. The sequence goes on from NW_023416317.1 coordinate 4,340,190, forward strand.
TTTCCTTTAGCCAGTGGTTCTCAACCTTCCTAATGCCGTGACCCTTTAATACAGTTCCTCATGTTGTGGTGACCCCCAACCATAAAATTATTTTCGTTGCTACTTCATAACTGTAATTTTGCTACTGTTATGAATCCTAATGTAAATATCTGATATGTAGGATGTATTTTCATTGTTCGCGACCCACAGGTTGAGAACCGCTGCAGTTTAGCTGTAAGCTCCCTAACAGCACAGTCATTATATCTGACTAGTTTTGAGGCCAGGACACTGTGAACTGGGGGTTAGATGACGAAAAAGCCCCACCCACTATCGCATAGTTAGATGGTCATTTGGAAATGTTCTCACTCCCCTACGCTGTCCCCTCAGACGATGGCTTCTTCTCCACTTCTGGCCCCTGCGCCTGTCTCACCCCAGGTTCAACTGAATCTGAGCAAAGTGAGTCAGAGGAGGCCGCCAGGCTGGCTTGGTCCCGGGTCTGGGGATGCTACTGTCCATCACTGCTGGGCTTTTGCTGAGAAAGGCTGCAGGTCCAGGGGACATCTGGAATTTTCTAAAAGGCACAGTCTGTTTCTCAAGGCAGGAAGGGAGATCTGTTTGAACCCAGATAGCCCCTGAGATCCTTCTGTCTGGAGCCTGATGAGCTAGGAACAAATAGGATTGTGTCAGGAGCCACCACTCCAGAACGTGAATTGGTAATAATCACTGCCGACCTCTACCACGTGCTTACTAAATGCCAAAGTGCACTTTATATCACCTCACTCCTTCCTCACTTCAATCTCCTGACTTAGATTATTATCCCCATTGTCCAGAGACTCAGAGATGTGAGGCATTTTCCCAAGGCCGCACAGCAGAAAGTGGTAGAGGTAGGACCTGGGTCTATCAGCCGTGGGCAAACTACAGCCCTCGGGCCAGATCCGGCCCGTTTGAAATGAATAAAACTAAAAAAAAAAAAAGACCATACCCTTTTATGTAATGATGTTTACTTTGAATTTATACTAGTTCACACAAACACTCCATCCATGCTTTTGTTCCGGCCCTCCGGTCCAGTTTAAGAACCCATTGTGGCCCTCGAGTCAAAAAGTTTGCCCACCCCTGGTCCAGATACTCTGCAGCAATGGGTCTCAGCTGGGACAATTTTCTTTCCCAGGGACATTGGGCAATATTTGGAACATTTTTTAGATTAGCTTTTTATTTTAGAAAAGTTTCATATTTATAGATTTCAAAGATACTGAGAGAGTTCCCATATATTCATGCCCAGTTCCTCCTATTAATGACAGCTCTCAGTTTAGTAATTAGTATGGTACATTTGTAACAATTAATGAGCCAATATGAACACATCATTATTAAATTATATACTTTACTCACTTGTCCTTTGTTTTACTCTGACATTACTTTTCTGTCTCAGGACGCCTAATACATTCACTTCTGCGTCTCCTTAAGCCCCTCTTGCTGGGACAGTTCCTCACACTTCCCTTGTTTTTGATGACCTTTGCAGCTTTGAGGAGTGCTGGTCAGACATTTTGTGAAACATTCTTACGTTTGGATTTGTTTATGTTTTTCTCATGATCGGACTGGGGTTGTGGGTTTTGGAAAGAAGATCATGAAGGGCAAGTGTCATTCTCATCACATTGTCTCAGGGCAGGTACTGTCTAATGCAGGGGTCCTCAAACTTTTTAAACAGGGGGCCAGTTCACTGTCCCTCAGATCGTTGGAGGGCCGGATTATAGTTTAAAAAAAACTATGAACAAATTCCTATGCACACTGCACATATCTTATTTTGAAGTAAAAAAAAAAAACAGGAACAAATACAATATTTGTATTTGCATGTGGCCCGAGGGCCGTAGTTTGAGGACCCCTGGTCTAATGTCTCATCGCTGTGGGTGTTGACCTCTGCCACCTGCTGGGTGTGTTTGTCAGGTTTCTCCACTGTCAGGTGACTCTTTCTACCCCCTCTCCAGACCATATTCTGTGGAAGGAAGTCGCCATGCACAGCCCAGACTCATAGAGTGGGGATTACAAAACCTCCTTGAGGGCTGGGTAGCTACATATGTTTCTTGGAGTTATTCTACAGAGGAGATGTGTCTACTATCCCCATCTATTTAATTATTCAATTATTTATTTATATAAACTTGGACTCATGAGTATTTATTTTATACTTTGGGTTCCAGCCCAATGCCACTTTATTTTGTTTCTTAAATTGTTCCACCTTTGACCATGGAGAGCTCTTTAGTGGCTCCTGGTCCTTTTAACATCCCACTATTTGGATGTGTGTGTGTGTGTGTGTGTGTGTGTGTGTGTGTGTGTGTGTGTTTTGATAGCTTCCTCTTTTTTTATAGTAAGTGATGCCTAGACTCACCTGTGTGTTACCTCCCCAGCTATAGATGCAGCCATTTCTCTGGAAATATTTTTGTCATGACTCAGGGAGGGCACAAGTGGCATGTAGTGGGTAGAAGCTGGGGGAAGCTGCTAAGCAACTTGTGATACACAGAACAGCTCCCCACTCCACACACCCAGCAAAGAATTATCTGGTTGAAAATGTCAACAATCTTGAGGCTGAGAAACCCTGGTGGTTGTCTCCTGCATGTGCCCTGACTGGGGATAGGGCCCAGGATGGAGCCTGCAACCCAGGTACGTGCCCTTGACTGGAAATTGAGCCCATACCCCTTCTGTGTTTGGGCTGATCCTCTATCCACCGAGCAACACTGGCCAGGGCAAAGTAAGACTTTTTGTTATTTAAATTATTTTTTAATTTTCAATTACAGTTAACATATAACATATATTAGTTTTAGGTGTAAAACCCAGTGATTAGAAATTATATAATTTACTAAGTGATCACCCCAATAAATTTAGTACCCATCTGATATCATACATTGTTACTACAATATTATTGACTATATTCCCTATGTGTACTTTACACCCCTGTGACTATTCTGTAGCTTCCAATTTGTACTTCTTAATCCCTTCACATTTTTTATTCATCCCCCTAATCCCCCTCTCATCTGGCAATCGTCAAAATGTTCTCTGTATTTATGAGTCAGTTTATGTTCCACTTTTTAAATCAGTTAGTTATCCACAAGGAAGCTCCCATAAGACTGTCAGCTAATTTCTCAATAGAAACTATGCAGGCGAGAAACAATTGGCAAGAAATATTCCAGGGGATGGATGAGGACTAGAATGGGTAAATAGGAATAAAAGGGGGACATCTGCAATACTCTCAACAATAAAGATTTAAAAAAATATTCTAAGTGATAAACAAGGACCTACAACCAAGATTACTCTACCCAGCAAAGCTATCATTTAGAATTAGGAACATATAAAACGATTTCCAGAAAAGAAAAAACTAAGGAGTTCATTACCACTAAACCAGTATTACATGAAATGTTAAAGGGTCTTCTTTAAGAAGATAAAAAATATGAATAATAAAATGATAATAAATACATATCTATCAACAATTGAATCGAAGTAAGACTTCTTTAGAATCCTCCTCTGTGGGAGGATACTTTAGAATTCACTCTGGAGACATTACATGGCTGGAAAGTGAAATGCAATACATGGTAAGAAGGATAGGCCATGACATGTTTGTTCCTTTTCTTGATTAAGCACAGTGAGTTGAGAGTAGGCAACAATTACTGTCTATGTTTGCTTATTGCAAGCTCCTAACACTTGCTCATGTCAAATTTGTTTGTAATTGATTTTCATGTTACGATACTTCTAGCAAATAGAGCTCACATGTTCTCCCTTTAGAATAAGATGGGTACTTTAACCATTTTCCACCCACCATTACTCTCACCTACAGAACATGCAAAATTTTGCAAAAAAAAAAAAAAAAAAAAGAATAGAGTGACATCATCCAGAGAAAGTTAGAGCTTACGAAGTATTCCATTCAATCTCTGGAAAACCAAATGTGTCCTTAGAAGATCAAAACAGATTCAGAGAGAACAAATTATCATCTAATGTGAATCAACCTTACCAATCACCCTCACCCCAACACAAACCATACTTTATGATTAAGAGGAAACTCTGTGCTGGGTCAGGGATTGGACTTCGACAGTTTCTAGTTTTGGCTAGGTTATTTTCTAGCTGGGTAACCCAGAGCCAGTCACTTAACCTCTCTGAGCTCTCTGAATACTCACTTGTAAACTGGGCTAATTTAGCTACTTCATAGAGTTGTGAGTATTCAATAAAATGGCAACTATGTGAATATAAAGCACTTTTCATAATAATACATGTTATAGATGACCCATAAGTTACACTGATCAAACATACCTCTCTACACACATTGTACTGATATGGTGAGTAATAGAGGAATACATTTCTGAGAAAAGGTCAAGCTCAGACAAGTTAGTCCATGACTACTGATCTTGGTGTCTTTATTTATAAAAGATAGAGCAGGACTAAATGACCTTTAACCTTTCAGAGGTGCTAAAATCCTAAAATCCTTTGATTCTATTAAATATGCAGTTAAATGATGAACATTAGGCACTTATGAGTGATATACATACATACATATATGCTAGTACTCTTGTTTATTATAAGGATGGTCATAAAGCTTATCTATTCTCATAGCTCCAAAAGAGAATGCACAATTTCCATCCCAAATTTTCTCTTAATCTCCCCTCTTTGTAAGTCACTCCTTGCTTTGCCTGGCCCCAGCCAGGAGACCTATGGATGCAGATCTGGTAAAGGACAGAGCAGAGCAGACCAGGTGAGCATAGGTGGAGGAGTCGGACTTGGTGAGAGGCTCAGTGAACCTCCACAATGAATCTATGTGGGAAGATGGAAGGCTGGGTGTACAGAAGGTAGGGAGAGGGTGGATAGTAGGCAAATGAGAGCTCCAAAGAATTTCAAGTTTGTGGAGAGAAGAGAAAAGGGAATATAGTAAATGTTGAAAGTTTTGAATTGGATCACTTGCATTATCTTATGAATCTAGGTAAAGGGTGAACCTTTAGTTTGAACTTCCAACAAGAAGATGCAACTGCTTGCTCTACTGTCTTAGTCTATTCAGGCTGCTATACCAAAATACCACAGACTGGAGTGAGTTATTTTTGCTTTTGTGTAATTTTAAATTTCATAGTTTTTCTGCTTAAAAAATTCGAACAGCTTAGAAAATGAAATTTTTCAGAATATCATTATGGTTATAGCTTGGTGTGGATTTTCCAACAAAATATCTCTATCTCTATCTCTATCTCTATCTCTATCTCTATCTCTATCTCTATCTCTATCTCTATCTCTACCTATCTATATCTATATCTATAATCTATATTTATCTATACACATACATTCACACATACACACACACACACATAATAGTATCACACTACACAAATGTTCATCAACTTACTCTTTTCATTTAACAATAAATCTCTCCTGGCCATATGATTTTTTTCTTTTTTATCTTTTTAAATTGAATTTGTTGGAGTGACATTAGTTCACAAAACCATACAGGCTTCAAGTGTACAACTCAACAAAACATCTGCACACTGCATCGTGCATCCATCACCCCAAGCAAAGTCTCTCTCTGTCCCCCTTTGCCCCAGCCTCCATCCCCTTCCCTTCTGGCTATCACCACACTGTTGTCTGTGTCTATGTGTTATGTATATACTAGAGGTCCAGTGCACAAATTCGTGCACAGGTAGGGTCTAGCTGGCCTGCCCCGATTGGGGTGTGTGGAGCCAATCGGGGGTGGGGACGGCCAGGGGAAGGGGTGACGGGCAGTTGGCCGGCTGGCCCCACCTCCTGGTCAAACTCCCAGTGGAAAGCCCGGTCGAGGGGACTATTTTCATATTAGCTTTTTATTATATAGGATACTTTTTGTCTATTCCCTTCACCTTCTTTGATCCATCCCCCACACTCTGCCCTCTGACAGCTGCCAGTCTGTTCCGTGTATCCATGACTCTGTTTCTATTTTGTTTGTAAGTTTACTTTGTTCATTAGATTCCACACAGACTGAGTTTCTTATAAACAGCAACAGTTCTTACAGTTATGGAGGTTGGAAGATCAAGGTGCCAGTATTGATCCATTTTTGGTGAGAGCGCTCTTCCTGGTTCATAGCTGGCGCCTCCCCATGGTGGAAGGAGCGAGGGAACTCTGTGGAGTTTCCTTTAAAGGGCTCTAATTCCAGGTCCTGGCCAGGAAGCACAGCTGGTTAGAGCATCAATCCAGTATGCCAAGATTGCGGGTCCATATCCAGTCAGGGCATATATGGGAAACAACCAATGAATGCATACATAAGTGGAATGATCTCTTTCTCTCTTCCTCCCTGCTTTCCTCTCTTTCAAATCAATAAATAAAAAATTTAAAAAATATTTTAAAGGGCCCTAATCCCATTTAAGAGGGCTCCACCCTCATGACCTAAGCACTACCCAGAGGCCCTGCCTCCTACACAATCACATTGGGGGTTCAGATCTCAACATAGAAATATGGAGGGGGCACAAGCATTCAGGCCACAGCATCTACTTTTCCACTCAGATATCTAACAAGCATTTTAACATCACCTATCTAGAACTGAATTCAGAATCTTCCCCCAAACGAGCCTTCCTCACTACTGAAAGATTTCCTATATCAGTAGTGGGCACCTTGATCCTCTGAATTTCCCAGGACAAAGTCTTAGAGTCCACTTCACAGTAACCTTTCTCCCACACTAATATCACATAATCAGGACATATTTTGACAGCCCATTCTACTGTCAGAAGCCAGCCAGACTACTTCTCAGAATAATCAGAATCTGATTATTTCACACCACCTCCACAGTGACCACCTTTGTTTGAACCATCATTGCCTGGAATAAAAAAACAGCCTCATAGCATGTTTCCTTGTGGCTGCCTCAACACACTACAGTGATATGGCCAGCATGTAAGTCAGGTTATGTCATTTCACAGCTAAAAGTCTCCAGTAGCCCTCCACCATGCAAAGTAAGATGGTTAATATTGCAGGTCATCTGGGCCACAGGGTGCCCAGGTATTTGGTGAGACACAGCTAGGTATGCTTCTGTGGGTACTTTTTGAGTAGGGTTAACATTAGTATTGGTGGACTGAGTAAAGTGGGTCTTCATCCCTCACGGAGGGGTCCTCATCCATTCATTGAAGGCCTCAATAGAACAAAAGAGCTGACCTTCCCTGAATCACAGAGACATCCTCCTGCTGGACTGCCTTCGGACTGAGTGAGCCCTCAGGCTCTTCCCTGCCTTCAGATTCAGACTGAAATATTGGCTCTTCCTGGGTCTTGAGCCTGCTGATCTTGAGACTGGAACTGAACCACTGGTCTCCTGGGTGTCCAGCTTGCCAACTGCAGGTCTGGGCACTTAATCTGTATAATCACATGTGCCAGTCCCTTATCATCTCTCTCTCTCTCTTTCTCTCTCTCTCTCTCTCTCTCTCTCTCTCTCTCTCTCTCTCTCTCTCTCTCCACACACACACACACACACACACACACACACACACACACACCGCTAGTTCTGTTGTTTCTATTTTTCTCTAGATGCTTAATAATGCCCACAGTAAAAGCCCTCAGTAGGGCTTCACACGATGTATAAGGCCCTGCACAACCAGCCTCTCTACCAGCTGCTCAGCCCTTTAGAGCAGGGTCAGCAACAGGCCTGTTGTGTGTGGCTGCTTTCACACCACAGTGGCTGGTGGGAGAGCTGAGCAGTTGACATGAAGACTGTACAGCTTTCAAAGCTGAAAATCTTACTATCTGGTCCTTTACAGGAAAGGTGTGCTGAGTCTGCTCTAGTCTCACGCTGGCTTCTTGTCATTTTAAGAAAGGCGCAGCACACTCCCACCTCAGGGCCTTGGCACTTGCTCTTCTTTCTGCCTGGAAGGCTCTTCCCACAGACACCTGTATGATACCACCCCCCCCCCCCCCCGGCCCCAGCCTTCCTCAGGATTTTGGCCAAAAGTCATCATCTCAGAGAGGCCTTCCCTTCCCAATGTTTCCAAGTCCCTTTTCCTGCTGTCCCTTTCCCCCATCTCACTTATGATCATCTAAGTTAGCAAGCATTTTATTTATTTTGATGCTCATATGCTTTTCTCCACTCAATGTAAACTCCATGTGAATGTGCTTTTGTTTTTCACTGTCAAACCACTAGTGCCATGAGCAGGGGCTGGCAGAGATGTCCAATAGAAATGCTGAATGAGCGAAGGAACCCAGCTTCATCTCTTCCTAGGCTGCTGAACTTTGTCTCCTGAATAAGATACCACAGCTTGAACCACATGGTCACAGACTCAGTAGGGCTTCATATGTTAAGTGCGGATGGGCACTGAATCACACGGAATGAAATAGTCTGAACAAATATATATATAGAAACATATTTCATTTCCTCAGAAAACACACAAAGGGCAAATGTACACTTCGAGCATTTAAAAACTTTTCTTTTAACTTTTTTTTTATCCTTCTCCCGCTCCATAGCATGTGTCCTTCCTTGCTTACTCACCGGCTCCTTGACTTGCACTGAAGTGACCACATTCGCTTTTCCTGGTCTATTATCTTCTGATCCTCTTCTGTTTGTCCAGACTATCTCAGCTCTCATCCTTTAATTCTATTTAGCAAGCAGGAGTGGCAAGAAGCAAAACAGAGGTAAACCTCAAGCACAGAGACTGTGGACAAAAACAAGCCCCATGAGGAACAGACATTTGTCTCTTTTGTTAAACAGCCACTCCGAGTCTATGGTCGCTGCATTTCCTGGGAGCAGATATTCACGGACTTGCATGTGGTGGGCGAAGGAGGGATCGCGAGGATGTGGCGACTTTTCTCTGAGAACTTTCATTATATTCTTATTTAACTCTTTGCGTATGGTTAGGAGCCAACATATTTATGTATTTCTTTCCTGAGTGCAGTGCCATGCCCTTCTGTATAAATATGGACACAGCCATAAAGGATATGCAAGCATATGAGACATCTATATCTAATATACATGACATACTGGTATATGAATCAAAATCTGTATATCGATACCTGTAACTTAGGACTTCTACAGACCCCCAAGTCAGCGATGGAGATGTTAGCTATAGAAGCAGAGTCAGAGAGAGAAACAGAGCGAGCGAGAGGGAGAGAGGCAGGCCGAGACTCAGAGCTGCAGTGCTGTGGCCTGAAGGCGGGGAAGGAGCCCGAGCCAAGGATTGCCGGCGGTCTCCGGGGCGGGAAAAGTCAGGGGAGCAGAGTTTCCCTGGAGCCTCCGGAGTGAATGTCACCTCTGACACCTGGATTTTATCCAGGAAAGTGTATTTTGGACTCCTGACCTCCAGAGCTGTCAGATAATAAGGTCGCGTTGTTTTAAGCTGCTAAGTTTCGTTGTAACCTGCCACAGCAGCAGTAGGAAACTGACACGGCTTCTTTGGAGTCGGAAAGCCCTGGTTTGAATTCCCACTGCCACTTCCTGATCATGTATGTGTATCACTTGGCTGAGCTCTGTTTTGCCAAGCCTCAGATGCCTTCTTATGCCTAATAAAAGCACATGTCATAGGCTGCCGGTCAGTAAATGCTGGGCTTGCAACATGCACTTAACAAAGATGAGCTAATAAGCCGATCCTTGACTAAAGTGCTGAGGCCTCCATAGGAACATTCCAGAAAAGAGTACATGTGGGGCATCACATCACAGCAGTAGGCTACAGTGAAAACTTTGCTGTAGCTGTGGTCAAACATGCAGGGTGGGGAGAAGTCAAAATATGAGGCTGAAGGGGTGGGAGAGGAACAGATTGTGAATGAAGTGTCCACCTCACCTTCTTCATTAGGAAGCCAAGAGTGATCTTTAAGAGAGTGAGGGCTGAGATGAGTTTGAGTATTTACAGAGATGGTTCTTTTGTGGGTACAGAGTATAGGAATGGAGATTTGTTTGAGGGACATGAGAATGTAAAATGCCCTGAGTCTTACAAGTGATGCTGATTTGAGTGCTTACATTGTGCTAAGTATTGTGCTAGTTGTTTTCTGAAGGTTCTCTAATTTAATGATCCCAACAATCCTATAACATATTACCTTTGATGTACAGAAGGGAACATGTATACTTAGAAAGGTTAAATGACTTGTCCAAGGTCACTTGACTAGCAAGGAGGAGAGAGAGAATTCAAGTTCAAGCCTTCTGATGCCAAGGATTATTGTTTTACCTACTGTGCAATTTTTCACTTCTGTCTCTGTAGTGCCAACTTATGAATAAAACTATCTTTTGATGAAGTCCTTAAAAGAAATTAGGGCTCCATGAAGAACCCTCACTCTATCCATTCAATTCCTTTCTTTCTAGATCAGGGGTGGGCAAACTTTTTGACTCGAGGGCCACAATGGGTTCTTAAACTGGACCGGAGGGCCAGAACAAAAGCATGGATGGAGTGTTTGTGTGAACTAATATAAATTCAAAGTAAACATCATTACATAAAAGGGTACAGTTTTTTTTTTTTTTTTAGTTTTATTCATTTCAAATGGGCCGGATCCTGTCGCAGGCCGTAGTTTGCCCACGGCTGTTCTAGATCCATACAATAGCCAGTATCCAGTGTAATTGTATTTCTATGAGCTCATTATTGAGTCCAGCACACATATATGCTAGAGGCTACTTAACAATGGACATCTTTATTGGTGCAAATTTTTGTCCTGCTCTGAGTCTGGCAGATAAAAGAATAATCACTTTATTAAAGTGCCTCAGAGGGAGTATCTGCTTTGCTGGGTGCAGAAGGTGTTGTGATAATGACTTGGGATCTTTCCCAATGTGGAATGGGTGAGATAAATATTAGTGAAAGGTTCTTGAGTTATGGGAATTGTATGAGGTATACTTTATTAGGAATTATTCAGAACTTGCCCACATTCAGTAATAGTCCTTAAACAGCAAATGTACCAAACCCCAGATAATCAGGATAAGAAAGGAAAGTCTGAAATATGATTTTTCACATTTAAAGCCAAAAGAAGTTGAAGAGTGACATCAAAGACAAGGGATGACACTTGTGGTTCCTAATACAAAACAGGTAGGCTAGGTTGAAAAAGAGATAGGGTGGGAAGTAAACATAGAGGCAGAGAGATATGGACAACATTGTAATGGGAATTTAATGTCCAGTCTAATGATTAGAAAGAGTTCCCGAGTCCCTGGGGCAGTAAAAGGGCTGGGTGTACCCCAGATAGGTAAATTGGTAACACCAGGACAGAGATCTAGCTACTTGGTAGTTAAGCATCTCACTTGTGGAAAATCATGTAGCCATCTGAAGCTTCTCTCTTATTAAGCCAATAATTCGTCTTAATAAATATTTGGTGACCAAGATTTTACTGTTATTTATAAGCTAAACACAAAGTCAGAACCAGCTGGTGGAAAACCAAGCTGAAGGAGTTGTAGGGCCTACCTGCCTTCAAGAGCTGACAGTTCATGAGTTGCAGACATTTAGTCCCCAGTTCCATCTCCCCTTGGCCCTAACTTTTTGGAGATTTCCTCAACACATTTCTAAAACTATTGTCTCCTTTGGGCGAACCTACGTAGCTGTTTTTGAACAGAGAAAACACTTCACAATCTTATGAGAAGAAATGAAATAGTAGCACATAATTTAATATGATGTACTCTTATGAAAGACATTTCAATGAAAAGGTAAGAATGTCATCTGGAAAAAGTGATGTTTCCACATGAAATATATACATACAAAGTATTACAACATCAAATGTGGGAATTTTAACATGGGAAATCTAAGAAGATATGTTTCTGATAGAATCAAGAAATATGGTTATGAAGGACACATAAGCTTTTGGCATCTCAGTTCCATACTCTATGGGGGACCAGTCCTCTCATTTTCTACATGATTTGTGCATGGCTGTCTCTGCTCTCTGAGCACAAGAAGAGCATGTAATCAGTTCTGGACAATGTACCCCTCTCTCTGGCTGCACTTGTTATAAGGAGAAAGTACCCGCGAGACAGGAAACCACGGCAAACCAAGAATTTGGTGAAACAGATCCTCTCCCTTGCCAATCTGGAGAGGGAGTTTCTTTATTAACAGATTCGAATCCGGGCTGCCGCCACGGCAGGACGCGAGCAGGAAGCAGCAGTGAGCGGTTACAGTTACAGCTTTTTATACACAACTCAAAATAGGGGTGGGGGTAACGAGGACAAAGAGGGTTCACGCACCGGCCAGGGGCTTCCTGGGACATTTGTTATTACCTGATAAGACATCCTGCTCGTTAGGTCAGTTTGACCTGCCAGCCAAGACCCCGGGCCAGATGGCCAGACTATAAATTTTCTCACTCAGGAGGGAGTAAAAGGGGAACAAAGAAATTCCAAAGGGGTCTGTGCTGTGTCCTAACGGCATGGGAGTTTATCACTCCTGCCTGGTACTCTCACATCCAGCTTATCCTAACAATTAATCAGAGCCTAACTCCCTCAGCCGGTTCTCAGCGTCCGGGGCTATAAATCCCTGGTGACTGCTTCGAGTTCTGCACTTCCCCGTGCAGGGCTGCTAATTTTCTACTGCCCTACATCCCCCACTGCTTCTAGTGACCTTCTCTGGTCAAATCCTTGACTAGCCGATCTGCAAGCAAGCAAGCGCAATTTCCAAAAGCCAAAGGTCAGCGGTTAGCAAATGTTCCTATACTGGGGATTCCCCTACCTGGGGAAGTCTATATGGGGTAGCCAAAGCTAGGAGCTTAATAGTTTGAACTCTTTCACTAACAAAAGCTAGGATCCGATTTATGAGTATTGGTCCACAAGTTAGCCCTATCAGGAGTAGTAAGAGGGGTCCTGCCAGAGCCGACAGGAGGGTGGTCACCCAGGGGGACCAATTATACAGTCCTTCAAACCAACCCTGGGCATTTTCTCGCTCTATTTCCCTATCCTGGAGTCTTCTACGCAACACCTGAATGCTTTCTCGAATTATTCCAGAATGGTTGGCATAAAAGCAGCAGGCTTCCCCTAGGGCAGCACAGAGGCCTCCTTGCTGGAGAAACAGAATGTCTAGCCCTCGACGATTTTGGAGAACTACTTCAGCCAGGGAATCAAGGGCCTTTTCTAAGTGACTCACTTGGTCCTGTATCATTCTGATGTCTTCAGAAAACTGGACAGATAACTTCTGGATGTTAACTTGACTGGTGGTTAGGGCAGCAGCGCTAACCGCGGCTGACCCAGCAATTCCCAGCCCAGCTAGTAAAGGCACAAGCAAGGGAGTTCGTTTCTGCAACCTTAGGTGTGGGTCCGGGGCTAAGAAGTGCTCCATCCCTGCCGACCCAGAATATATGAAGACTTGGGGTATTACGTATGTCAAAATGCATAGATCAGGCCTCCCGGAAGGGGATAGGCAGCGGTGGAGCCCAGAAGTACAGGCGAACCAGGTCCCCTCTGGGGCTAACAATAGGCTTGCAGTGCCTGAGCCCAGGAGGAACTGAAAACTACAGCTAGATCGATAGGGGGATTGGCTTATAGAGTAACTTCCACTTATAAAACAGGTCCCTTTACCCTGTATGTCTCCCAGGGTGAGATGGCTGGAAACCTGGAAACACTGCTGGATCTGGGAATTCTCACCCTCCTCCTCGTCTGAGAGAGTCAGATTCCTGACCAGAGCTGTAGAATTACCTACTGAGATGTTGGCATAATAGGGTGGGGCCGGATCTAGGCAGAGCCAGCATTCAGTAGTGCTCTCTGGGTTTGAACTATTTAGGAGGGAGAAGACAGAGTCGAGAGTCCTCAAAAGTGAGTATTGGGGAGGACCGGGAGTGATGCCTGTAGGCTCTCCCCGAGGTGAAGTCTGGTTAGGTCCGAGAGTGGGGGTCGCCGCGGGGGCAGTGAGCTTAGGCCGATGAGTGGGCCTAGGCCCGGGGTTGAGTACTTTATTCGGACCTATGGGGTTAGGTGTTCGTTGGACTTGCAGCCTCTGAACTGTGAACAGGGCCCCTAGGTCCTGACCCGGTAGGTACAGGCGGACCCCCCATGTCTTCCCAGTGGACCATGATGCCTGACTCCCCTGCTTAACAAGTATGGTGGTCGGGTTACACTGGTCTGACTGTGAGCAACTCTCCGGCCTGGGGGTGGTGTGCCTCAGGAACTGGATGTCCGAGTCTGTCTGCCCCTTCCAAGGGGCGAAGGTTTCACATTCCCAGTGATGGCAGTAATAATCCTCAATACCTCCACAGGTCTGTCGTGGCTGAAACCCTGGACACCCGTAGAGGGGTGTGTGCCACAATTGTCTAGCGACATAAAGGGGATCGCACTCCCTCCCGGCTACTCCTATGCCAGATGCGTATACCCCTCCCCTGCTCCGGAGGCCTAGCTCGCGACAAAGGTCGCCAAACACCTTGCTAAGATAGAAGGTCAAGGTAGGGGTGGAGGAGTAGGTGATGTTCTCAGTAATTACGCTCCCATCCGAAGTCCTGAGGAGTACCCACCGGGGTTTGACAAGGGGTTGGTTTACACCCGAACACAAGGGGGAAAACAGAATTAGAACTAGAATTGTCCATCCGACCGGGTTAGCTTGACCTTCAGTGGGTCAGTGGAGGGGATGATCCGCCATGTTCCTTGGTCGTCCTGAGTCGGTGCCTTCTTCAACTGGGAATGGTGGATCCAAGCAGTCTTTCCCGCAACCCGGGCCGCCGTGGGTGTGCTGATGATGACTTGGAAGGGCCCGTCCCATCGAGGAGCCAGTTGCGGCGAGCTGATCTTCTTAACGTAGACCAGGTCACCTGGAGCGAAAAGCGGTTTCCCTGGACCCTCAGGACGGGGGTTCGGGTGGGCGTCTGCGAGGGCGGCGCGAGCCTGGGTACGAGCCGTCTGTAGGGCCTGTAAAGACTTAAACAAAGTCTATTGCTTTGATGTTAGTTAGGTGTTCAAGTCCTACCCGGGGGACCACGGGAGGTTTAAGTCCATACAGGACCTCAAAGGGGGTGAGACCTTCTTTCCCAGGGGTACACCTTATCCGGAGGAGGGCCTGAGGAAGCAAACCCACCCAGTCGCCGCCAGTCTCTAGTTTCATTTTAGTTATTGTTTCCTTTAGGGTCCTATTGAGTCTCTCTACCTGTCCTGAGCTCTGGGGGCGATAGGCAGTGGAGCTTCCAGGTAATTTGGAGGGTCAAGGCCAGCAGCTGAGTGAGCTTGGCTATAAATGCTGGGCCATTGTTCAACCCCAGCTGGACGGGTAAGCCGAATCGGGGGATGATATCATTAACTAAGTGCTTCACTACTACCTGAGCCGTCTCTCCCTTGGTCGGGAAGGCCTCAGCCCAACCTGAGAAGGTATCAATGAAGACCAGCAGATAACGATAACCCCCTCTCGCTGGGGTCATTTCAGTGAAGTCTACTTTCCAGTGTTCTCCGGGGTGGTCCCCACGTCTTCTCGTTCCTGGCTCTCTAACCAGGGGGCTCGGGCAGGCGTTTACCCGAGCACAGGCAACACATCGTCCTACAATGTCCCCTGCAATCTTGTAGACACCACAAAGTAGGTAATATTTCCTGATCAGTTCAGTGAGTCTGCTCTCCCCTAGGTGAGTGGCGCGGTGAGTTTGCTCCACTACCCGCCTCCCCACTGCTTTTGGGAGGAGAATTCGCCCATCTGGCAATAGATACCAGCCACCTGTGGTGGGCTCTCCCCTTAACTTCTTGCCTAGTGCTATCTCCTCTTTGGAGTAATGGGGTGTTTCTTCAAACAGTTCCTCCGGGGGCTGGGGTTTGAAGACCATGACTCTTGCCCCTTCCCTCTTGGCTGCAGCCTTCGCAGTCTGGTCAGCCTGCTGGTTTCCCCTAGCTACGAAGGAGTCATCCTTTTGATGACCGCGGCAGTGGATAACAGCCACCTTTTTAGGCCTCCAGACTGCTGTCAGGAGGCCTACTATTTCGGCTGCGTGCTTAATGGCTTTTCCCCCTGCCGTGAGCAGTCCCCGCTCTTTGTATAGGGCCCCATGCACGTGGAGAGTAGCAAAGGCGTACCTGCTGTCAGTATAGATGTTCACCTTCTTACCTTCCGCCCACCGGAGGGCTTCTGTAAGGGCAATCAGTTCAGCCTTTTGAGCTGAGGTACCTCTGGGTAAT
This sequence comes from Myotis myotis, assembly GCF_014108235.1. Classification (NCBI taxonomy): domain Eukaryota; kingdom Metazoa; phylum Chordata; class Mammalia; order Chiroptera; family Vespertilionidae; genus Myotis; species Myotis myotis. Next base: position 4,356,154 of record NW_023416317.1, read on the forward strand.
GCTTGTGCCCAAATTACTGAGTCTATGGTGACGACTGCTGCTCCGACATGTCGCTCTCCATTCTCTACAAAACTGCTTCCATCTGTAAAGAGAGTTACCTCGGCATCTGGATGTGGCTGGTCCTTTAGATCCGGTCGAGCTGAGGTCAGCGTGTCTAACAGGTCTCCGCAGTGGTGCAGGGGCAGAGAGTCATCAGTCGCAGGCAACAAGGTGGCAGGATTGAGGGCGGAGGTCAGTCGAAAACTCACGTGTGGAGGATCTAATAAAAGTACTTGGTACTGGGTTATTCACGCATTAGTCATCCACCGGTCAGGGGGAGACCGAAGTAGTCCCTCTAAGTTGTGGGACGATGTTACCTCTAGATTCTGGCCAAAGGTGAGCTTCGTGGCCTCCTTCACCAGGAGAGCAGCTGCGGCTATGGCTCGCAGGCACCCGGGCCAACCCGCCGCCACGGGGTCTAATCTTTTGGACAAATAGGCAACAGGCCTCTTCCAAGGTCCCAACGTCTGTGTCAGCACCCCCTTTGATTCTCTGCCACAAAGAGCTGGAAGGGCTTTTCTAGATTGGGCAAGCAAAAGGCCGGGGCCTGGAGAAGAGCTTCCTTGAGCGTCTGAAAGGCCCTTTCTTCTTCTTCAGCCCACTCCAGTGGACCGGCCCCTCCCGCAGTGGCTGAGTGCAGGGGCTTGGCGATCTCTGCAAAGCCAGGGATCCAAAGCCGGCAGTACCCCACCGTGCCTAAGAACTCCCGTACCTGCTTTTTGGTCTTCGGGGTAGGTATCTGGAGAACTGCCTGGACCCGGCTCTCAGCTAGAGTCCGGGTCCCTCCTTCTATCTGGAACCCAAGGTACACTACCTTCTTCACACAGAGCTGAGCCTTCCTTGCTGAGACCCGATACCCTCGTTGGTCTAAGGTCTGTAGGAGGTCGCGGGTGGCCTGAACACAGCCATCCTCCGTATTGGCGGCCACCAGGAGGTCATCAACGTACTGAAGGAGAGTGACCTCCTGGTGTTCAACCCTGTAGCCCTGGAGGTCCCGGCTTAAGGCCTCGTCAAACAGGGTAGGGGAATTCTTGAACCCCTGCGGGAGCCTAGTCCAGGTCAGCTGTCCGGACTCCCCTTCTTCCGGGTCGTTCCATTCGAAGGCAAACAGCGACTGACTCTTGGGGGCCAAAGGGAGGCAAAAGAAGGTGTCCTTTAAATCCAGAACACTATACCAAGTTCGGTCGGGAGGCAGGAGACTCAGGAGGGTATAGGGATTTGGCACCGTGGGGTGTATAGTCTCTACCCTCTTATTTACTTCTCTGAGGTCCTGGACCATGCGATACTCCCCTGTCTCCTGCTTCTTTACCGGCAGCAGAGGTGTATTCCATGGGGACTGAACTGGGACTAGGATCCCGGCCGCCTTTAGCTTACGGATGTTCTCACGGACCCCTCTCCTTGCCTCGATAGTCATAGGGTACTGTCGCACCCTCACGGGCTGGGCCGTGCTGGTCAGCTGGACATGGATTGGGGCCTGTTCCTTTGCAAGGCCCGGGGGGTTCGTTTCAGCCCAAACTCCTGGGATTTCCCTCTTCCATTTTTCTAACAACTCTCCACTGGTAGGGGGATCCTTTTCATAGAGGAGGTATTCTTCATCTATAGGCACTGTGACGAGTAATTTCCCCCCTACCTCAATCCGGGGCTCTCCCCCGCCGTCAAAGGTGATAGTGGCACGCAACTTGTGGAGGAGATCCCTACCCAAGAGTGGGTCTGGACACTCGGGGATTACTAAGAAAGGATGAGTGACTAGCCCCCGGCCTAAGTCTGTGATCCTCCTTTCCGAGGTGGGGTAGCTCTTGGCCACCCCGGTTGCCCTTACCACTCTGATCTTCCGAGCGGTAGTGGGGCCTACTGGCGCTTGCACTACCGAGTGAGTGGCCCCGGTATCCACTAAAAAGTCAATGAGTTGCCCTCCTACCGAGTTGCCCTCCTACCGAGAGTTTTAACCTGGGTTCCCGGAGGGCCGTGGGACCCTGAAACTTCTAGTCTACCTCTTCTACCAAGACTGGTGCCGGCTCTTTGCATGGTCTGGCTAGCTTGGGACAGTCTCTCTTCCAATGTCCTTCTTCCTTACAGTATGCACACTGGTTCGGGCCTAGCGCCCCAGCTCTCCAATTTTTCTTGGAGCCGCCCTTGGCTCCTTTTCGGGGCTGCTCTTCCTGGGCCAAGAGAACTTTGGCCATTTTCTGTGTGAGCTCCTGAGTAGTTTTAGCAGGATCTTCCCGCTGGTCAAACACCTTCTGGGCTACAGCCACCAGCTCAGAGAGACACTTTCCCTGAAACCCATCCAGCTTTTGTAATTTCTTTCTAATGTCGGGGGCTGCCTGCGACACAAACTGAAGGACAACTGCGGCTTGATTCTCTGGAGCCCTGGGGTCTATTGGCGTCCAGGTCCGATAAGCCTGGAGCAGCCGCTCGAGATATGCCGTAGGGCTCTCAGATGGGCCCTGCTTGAGCTCTGTTACCTTGGAGAGGTTAGTGGGCTTCCTCGCGGCAGCCCTGAGTCCCCTAAGCAAGACCTGGCGGTACTGGGTAAGTGCTTCCCCCCCTCGGTGGTGTTTATCTCTCCCTGGGGATCCCGCACCTGCTTCCTCCCCTCTGCTTTAATCCTCTCTCTCTCTCTTCGGTGGTGAAGAGAATCCGGAGGAGTTGCTGACAATCATCCCAAGTGGGCTGGTGAGTATAGAACACTGATTCTAATAGGGTAATCACTTCCTCCGGAGCCTCAGAAAATGGGGGGTTTTGGTTCTTCCAATTATAGAGGTCAGAGGTAGTAAAAGGCACATAAGCGCGGAGCTGACGACCTGCACCGTCTCTCTCTCCCGTCTCTCTCAGGGGATACAGTCCAGCCGCGTGAGCCTCCCCAGGCACTCCGAACTCAGCCCCACTCCGGGTGTGGTGCGGACTCGGGACCGTGGAGTCCGGCTGGGGTTTCTTGGGCGTAGTGGCTCCCGGCCCGGAGGCTCCCGCCGGCGCACGGTACGGGGGCAGTGCTCCCCGTCTACGTCCCTGCCCTGGACTTTCCGGGGCCGCTGGGAGTACCGGGGGTCCTCTGGGGCCTTTTGGGGCCTGTTTAGCCAAAAAAACCTTGGCCCGTTCCCCTTTCTCTCCCTTCTGCTGGGGGCGACCCCAGTCCTTTAAATAGGAAGGCTTATCAACTAAAATATCAATCCAAGTGTCAATATAGGGAATTTGGTCCGGGTGGCCAGGGCTGCCGTAGCACACGACCCGTACCGCCCCGGCTGGACCCACATCTAGGGTGCCCACGTCCTGCCAGCCTAACCCAAAGGTGGGCCACTCAGATTCACAAAACTTTCTCAGATCATAAACATTCACGGCTGCCCCATATCCCTTCGCCCTCTCCTGGAAATCAGTAAAGTTCTCAATTAAACACTCAAGGGGGCTCAAGGGGCCCTTAGATCCACCCTGTCCCATCTTGGCCGAGAGGGAGAGGATGGTCCGTAAACAAATTGCGAATTGCAAATGCCGCAAAACCCTATGCAGGCGCTGTCGCAGGCGCAATAAAGGCTAGAGAGAAGAGGCTTTTACTGCCGCTCGGGGTCCCAGCAGGGGCAGAGTAAATGTCCCCCCGCCCCCCCCCCCCCCCCCCCCCGGCACCAATCGAGTGTTCCGGTAAAGTTCGCAGAAAGCCGTTAAGACAACAATCAACAACAATCCTAGAAGTAACAGAAAGACAAACCAATCCATTCTCTCAGTCACTCACACACCAACACACCAAGACGAAACCAAGACTACAGTCGGGGCGTCTCCCTCCTGAGTCAGGTCCGGAACTTAAGGCAGCGTCCCGCCGTTCCTGGACCTTCAAATGCTCGCGAGCAACCAAAGACAGAAGCAGAATCCTGACTTACTGGCGCCGTGCAGGTCCCTAGGGAAGGTGGTGCCGGGTACCCGTCTGCTCGGGGGACTCTAACCCCCTCAGCGGGCAAATCTCGTTGGGGCCTCCAAATGTTATAAGGAGAAAGTACCCGCGAGACAGGAAACCACGGCAAACCAAGAATTTGGTGAAACAGATCCTCTCCCTTGCCAATCTGGAGAGGGAGTTTCTTTATTAACAGATTCGAATCCGGGCTGCCGCCACGGCAGGACGCAAGCAGGAAGCAGCAGTGAGCGGTTACAGTTACAGCTTTTTATACACAACTCAAAATAGGGGTGGGGGTAACGAGGACAAAGAGGGTTCACGCACCGGCCAGGGGCTTCCTGGGACATTTGTTATTACCTGATAAGACATCCTGCTCGTTAGGTCAGTTTGACCTGCCAGCCAAGACCCCGGGCCAGATGGCCAGACTATAAATTTTCTCACTCAGGAGGGAGTAAAAGGGGAACAAAGAAATTCCAAAGGGGTCTGTGCTGTGTCCTAACGGCATGGGAGTTTATCACTCCTGCCTGGTACTCTCACATCCAGCTTATCCTAACAATTAATCAGAGCCTAACTCCCTCAGCCGGTTCTCAGCGTCCGGGGCTATAAATCCCTGGTGACCGCTTCGAGTTCTGCACTTCCCCGTGCAGGGCTGGTAATTTTCTACTGCCCTACACACTGACTGGGGTTGGATACTCAACTCAAATAGGCCATTCACAGTTCTCCTTGAACATTTCTGCTGGAACTTTGGAGAATATGCATCCTCTTATACTTGAAAGTAAGAAAGTCTGATATACACATGGGAGTGTTGACTGTCATCTATCCAATTATATGGCAGGAAAAAATGAAAATGAGGCCAACACATATGAAAATAGAACTAGACATGGAGAAATAAAGGCAACTGACTGTCACCTGAGCCCCCAAAATCTACAATTCCCAACATGTAAATACCTTCTATGCCTATGTCCACTCGTGGACTTCCAGCTACAGGAAAAATATTGAAAGACAAAAATCACATCATCATATCAATAGACCCCCCCCCCCCTCAAAAAAAGCATTTGGCAAAATCCGACACCCGTTTTTTATAAAACCTCTTGGCAAAGTGGGAATAGAGGGAACATACCTCAACATGATAAAGGCCATATATGACAAATCCACAGCAAACATCAAACTAAATGGGAAAAAACTAAAACCATTTCCCCTAAGAACAGGAACAAAACAGGGACATCCAATTTCACCATTCTTATTCAACATAGTACTGGAAGTCCTAGCCAATGGAATCAGATAAGAAGAAGAAATAAAAGGCATCCAAATTGGAAATGAGGAAGTAAAACTCATTATTCGCAGATGACATGATATCATAATAGAAAACCCTAAAGACTCAAACAAAAAACTACTAGATTTGGTAAGTGAATTTGACAATGTATCAGGATACAAAATCAACACCCAAATATCAATGAATTTTTTATACACCAATATTGAATATTCAGAAAGAGAAACTAAGCAAGCAATCCCATTTACCACTGCAACAAAAAATTAAAATACTTAGGAATAAACTTAACCAAGGTGATAAAAGGCCTGTATTTGGAAAAACTACAGGACATTGAAAAAAAATAGAAGAAGATATAAACAAATGGAAGAATTTACCTTGTTCATGGGTTGGTAGAATCAACATCATTAAAATGTCCATACTACCCAAGGCAATCTACAGATTCAATGCAATCCCTATTAAAACACCAACAGCATATTTTACAGATCTAGAACAAATACTCCAAAGTTTATATGGAACCGAAAAAGGCCCCAAATAGCCACAGCAATCTTGAGAAAGAAGAACAAAATTGGAAGAATCACAATGTCAGATGTAAAGTTATACAACAAAGCCACTGTAATCAAAACTGCCTGGTACTGGGACAAGAACAGGCATATAGATCAATGAAACAGAGCAGAGACCCCAGAAATCATCCTAAGCCATTATGCTCAATTAATATTTGACAAAAGAGGCAAGAGCATACAATGGAGTCAAGATAGTCTCTTCAATAAATGGTGTTGGGAAAATTGGGCGGATACATGCAAAATAATGAAACTAGACCATCAACTTACACCATACACAAGAATAAACTCAAAATGGATTAAAGACTTAAATGTAAGTCATGAAACCATAAAAAATCCTAGAAGAAACCGTATGTAGCAAAATCTCAGATATCTCTCATAACAATGTGTTTATAGATACATCTCCTAGGGCAAAGGAAACTAAGGAGAAAATAAACAAATGGGACTATATCAGAATAAAAAGCTTCTGCACAGCAAAAGAAACCATCAGTGAAAGAAATATGAGCCCACTGTATGGTAGAACATATTTGGCAATGATACATTTGATGAAGGGTTAATACCCAAAATATATAAGGAATTCATACAACTTTACAAAAGAAAGACAAAAAATCCAATTGAAAAATGGGCAAAGGACCTAAATAGACATTTCTCCAAAGTGACATACAGATGGCCAAGACACATATGAATAAATGCTCAAAGTCACTGATCATCAGAGAGATGCAAATTAAAATGATAATGAAAAAAAAAAATAAAAAATAAAATGATAATGAGATATCACCTGAAACCTGTCAGAATGGCTACCATCAACAAGTTAACACATGATAAGTACTGGCGAGGATGTGGAAAACAGGGAACCCTAGTGCACTGCTGGTAGGAATGCAGACTGGTGCAGCCATTATGGAAAACAATATGGAGTTTTCAATGTTGCAGCACTTATCAGTACTTCTTATCACAGCAAAAAGAGTGAATTAAATTATAATGAGGAAATAGCAGTTTGTAGGCATTTCAAATGTGGCAAATCTTCAGTGCACAAAAATTTTCAGTGATTGTGAAAAGCAAAAGAATGGTTTGAACCTTGAAGCTTTCTCCCAACAACCAGATCAGACCCAAAACAAGCTGAGCATTTCATCCTGGAGGAAGCTTATTGAATTAATAGGACAAGTCAATTAATACAATGCTCTGTTGCTTCAGGATAAAACACAAAATGGAAAAATGTGAGGCTCTTTACCAAATTGGGATCGAGCAGCCAGGGAGACTGAACAAAACATCCTTCTTTGTCTTAGTCTTAAAGAAGAACTCAGCATGGCTTCTGCTATGGAATAATGGTATTCTTCCTGAAGTTACTTGTGGAAGGGCTTCATTTGGAGGTAGGAACTATAAGGGGTGATTACATTTATATCTATATATCAAAGCCTAAGCGACCATTAGGACCTAACGACTAGAACGACCAGAATGACCAGAACGACTGGGACTACCTGTGGACTAGTTGCTATGACGTGCACTGACCACCAGGGTCAGATGCTCAATGCAGGAGCCGCCCCCTGGTGGTCAGTGTGCTCCCACAGCCAACCTCCTGTAGCTGGCCAACCTCCCATGGTCCTTCCCCCCCGCTGGCCCCAATCACCGTCCAGGCCTAGGGACCCCACCTGTGCACAGATTCATGCACTGGGCCTCTAGTAAAGTCATAAGAGTGGGTCTCTGATACTATAGAATTTGCATCATGAGAAATGACCCGAGAGAGCTCACTCTCCCTCTTTGCCATGTGAGGACACAATGAGAAGATGATAGTCTATAGGCTAGGAGGTGGGCTCTCACCAGGAAGTGCAGTGGGAGAACCTTGATCTTGGACATCCAGCCTCCAGAACTGTGAGAAATAAAGTTCTGTCATTGAAGCTTCTCAGCCTGTGGTATTTGGTTATGGCAGCCCATGCTGACAAACATGAAGGTATTCTGTGTAGTGCTCTGGAGAGGAAGCTGTGGTGGAGACCAGCTGGGGCTCACCAAGTGGGTCTCTTCTCCTTCCCAGGCACCCGGCTGGACTGCATTTCCCAGCCTCCCTTGCAATTAGGTGGGTACTTAAATAGAACTTTGCTTCATGGAATATGGGCTGTTGTATTTTCTGTCACTTCCCATAACACCTCCAGACCAGATTTCAGTGTTTACTTTCTCTTCCCTGCCTGCTGGTGGGACTAGAGGCCCAAATGGAAGGTTTCATTGGCCAGACATGGCAGGGCCTCTCAAATCCCCAAACCCTTGGTCTACGGATAAAATTCAAGGAGTCCATGAGTCTGGTTAGAAAAACCTTACCTCTACATTTTCATGAAACTCTAACTTAAATTTAGCATTGCCTTGTATTATGAATGTAGTCAAATAACCACAATAATTTAAGCACTACCTATGACTTTGTCACCTAGAGATATTACAGATATTTCAAATCACATTATAGTTGTTGCACATATTTAAAATATTTTTACACCTACCATTGCTTTGAAATTACAATAATGATTAAACCTGCTGCTAGATATTGTGAATTAATGCTTTAATAAAGAGGCACATGTATTACTACATCACATGTAAAATATTTTGATTAGTGAATTTTAATATAACTTTCTTTAAATCTTTTGTATTTTATTGTTTGCTTTTTAAATGTATTATCCTGAAAAAGTGTTGATAGATGTCACCAGAATGCCCACAGGGTCCAAGGCACACAAAAGTCTCAGAGCCACTGGGAAGGAGCCTGTGGCAGGAGGGTGAAGGAAACAGCTTTTGGGTTACCCACTGAGACTTTGATGTGTTGGTTATGTTTGTTAGTCTCTGCAAAGAAAAGGGTCTACACTGTCCAAGACATGAGTGCGCAAAGGCTTTGTGGAAAGGGTCAGTGAGTAAATATTCGGGCTTTGCAGGCCGCACAGCGCCTGTCACAATCATTCAACTCGGTCCTTGTGAGAAAGTAACCACAGACAATCTGTAAATAAAGGGGCTGGCTGGGTCCCACTAAAAATTTCTTTATAGAATTTGAATTTATTATAAGTTTGATATGTCACTAACATGATTCTTTAAAACTTTTTTCAACCATTTAAATATGTAAAAACCATTCTTAGCTCACGGGCCATACAAAAGCAGGCAGTGGGCTGTAGTTTGCCAACCCTGATCCAAGACCTGGGGCACATGCTACTTTTGGAAGGATTAGGAAGTATGATTGTGCTAACTGTTGAGCTAGCTGGATCACGTCAACAATGCTTGCCTCGCTGGAGACATCCCTGAAAGGCAGGCGATCTGAAGCTATTCTGCATTGTCTGCTCTTCATAAATCTAAACACCATCCTAACACCACACGCCCTTAATGTTTCGAGGAGGGTTCTCTACCCTGGCTGTGCTTATTCTACATACTTTTATAAATAGTATGGCGCGGGGGAGGGGGCCATTAAAAAACATACCGCGGCTGGGCCTCACACAGGACCCATTAAGTCAGAATCTCTGGGCTCTGAGTCTGCGCACGGGCACCTTTACAAAGCTCCCTACTGACCTCATGTACAGCCAGCGGGAGGACGCTAGTGCCCATGCGCTGAAGCTAAGGCTGATCATGCAATGTGTCTCACAGTGGGTTGGGGTGGGGGAGGGGAGAGGAGGAGAGCACTTGTCCTCTCACACCTACAGTGTCTTGGTCTTCGCTTTATTTCATTTCTCTTATGTTTAAAATAGCACATGTCATTTTGGTTAAATAAATATAAAGCATCTCTCTTCTAACACACATCACCGGGCCAGTGAGGTACCAAATATGAATGACTGGAATGTGTGGGGCCTCTTGCCCAGAGTTTGAAAACTGGTGGTTTAAGGAATGGTTTGGCCATTTATCTTTTTCATTTTTTCCTGCCTTTTCCTATTTCATGGTTTGCTCTCTCTCAGCTTCTGCCTCCATCCTTCTTTCCTCATTCCCTCCCAACATATACAGGGAGGGGCAAAGGTAGGTTTACAGATGAGAGTACGCAAAACACAGAGTTAGCAAAGCTGTTGTCATAATCATAGCCTGCAGATCTTTTTCCATAGACCAACTGTAAACCTACTTTTGCCCAACCTGTATTTATTGACAATCTGTGTGCCTATTAAGACTTTTCTCCATGTCCTGGGGTTTGTTTTGTTTTGCTTGTGTGTTGTCTTAAAAATTTTCAATTATTTTCCAGTGTTGAAAAAGGGAGATTTCCCTGAGCCGTTGGAAGAGTTACCAGGCGTCTCCACGTGGGGACAGCCAGGGAGAGCTGAGTAAGGTCCCTCACGTTGGGTGGCAGGTTCTTTCTGCTCAGCTGCATTCGGGCCACTTCCAAACACTTACACACCCACGCGTCTCTGTACCCAAAAGTTTTCCCCAGGTAGAAATCTGAGCTTTGACCTCCTACCTGAGTCACTTTTTAAGAAAATTATTCTATAATCTGCACTTGTCCTCTCACACTTACAATTAAGGGTCAGCTTCTCACATGAGAGCGAGTGTCTGCCTCCCTCTGTGTCAGGGCCTGTGAACTGCGGCTCTCACGCCACACCTGGCCCACGGCTTGTATCTGTGAGCTCCTTTGTAAGTGCATTCTATTGGGATACACCCTGGGCCCATGTTCATGTGTTGTCTCTGCCTTCTTTCACGCTGTGATGGGAGAGTTTAATAGTTGACTTTGTAGGCAAAGGTTTGCTAACCCATGATTTACCTGTTTGGTGTAAGAAACTTGTATACCTATACATCTGTTAAAACCTGGATGATTTCACTTTTAGCTTTTCATTCCAATGTTTCATACTATTTACAGCCCATTAGCAACCCAGAGGGCCCTGCCTATCTGTTGGGAGGTGCAGCCTCAGGAATGGGGAACACATGCAGAGGTGTGTTACTAGCACCTATTGCTATTCTTTTAATGAAATATCTTTTCCTTTATATTAATTCCAGTTGCAGCCACTTTTTTCAGTCAGTTGTTTCTTCAAAGGGTCATTAAAAGAAACATTTTACTTCCTCTTCTTATGTAAATGTTACCTTATTCAAAGGATGAAATAATTGCTTGAGTTTTCAGCAAATTCCCACTTATCCCCAACTTCCTGGAACCATATGTGTAATAGGCACTGTGATAGATGAAAATAGCTCATGGCTGAAGGGTATTAGACCACAAACACTACAATTGCAGCTAATCTGGAACATGCTTAAGATACTATGCTTATTTTATGTCTCCAGTCAGCAGGAAAGAGATTTAGCTTATTGGGTTAGTGCAAAATGCTTGACAGTGGCAAGATACCTATCATGTGGCTTAATCCTCTCCCAGGAAAAGCTAGTCTGACCTGAAAAAACTTTTTAAATGTCTCCCTTTTTATCCTCACCTTACCTCTGCTCAACCTAAAAGGGCTTGTTACAATAAGATTTGTTCTCTATAAGGTTTTCATTTACTCTGCAATACCTTACAAACTTCCTCCATCCCCGGGAATCGAAATTTTGGTGAGCTTCACGTAGTGTAGTTCTAATCAAGAGAAAATATACCAAGCTATAATCCATGTCCATTCATGCCATGAAAACATTCTGTGCAAATATTCTGTTGATTCCATCCCACATCTGTGTTAGCTTTATTAAACCTCAGTATTAAGAACCACGAAGCCAAAAGACCTAATACCTCATCCCAGCTCTACCATCACGAAGCACTGGTGACCCTGATGCTTTACTCACCTGGTTGTGTGTCCTCTATTGTGCTGTTTGAGAGCTCACCGCCAACATTACTGTGACTTTGGATGAGCCCAAATGAGAAGCAAGAGTGTTGGAACTCCATAAAGCACTCTATAAGAGAGAGTTCTCGACTTACTGCTCAGGCAGCCCTTGGGATTCCTACTGAAGTTCCTCTCTAGTTTGCCATTAAAAGTCCTTGGCAAGACCTCAGTAAGTTTCAACTGGCTGAAGGGCAGTTTGAGCTTAAATCAGGAAAATACATGCAAAGATTTAAAACAGTTCAAATGTGTTTACCTTCACAAAGTCATAATAAAAACTCATTGGTCATTTTGGAGGATGTTGGCTAAACACCTCAACAGTATGAAAGCTGATAAACTAAGAGAAACAAGCATTTATCACACCTTCTTATAAATCTGTTCCTGTAGATAATGATGAGGAAAATTCCTCTTTAGAGAAGTATTCCAGCTAATAAATAAAAAAGGAATGGTGGGATTGAAAATATCACTATTTTTAAATGCTAATAAATTAATGAATCTGAGCATTAATCATCAACAGCTGATAATCAATCATTGATGATCAGTAATATTATAAAAACACACAAGCAGACATTATATTCCTCTTAATGGCAAAATGCAACATGAATCTGATCAAGCCTCTTGATCTAACTACTAACATAAAAAATTCAAGAGACAGAGAAACATTTTTTAAATTACCACAGCGATGTAATCCATAAAATGATGACTTTGGGAAAATTCTAAAGGACAGAGACATCCACTTCTTCCAAAAAAATTCAAGGAAAGAAATTAAACATTTAAGTGGAAAGAAACTTAGGAGACATATCAATAAGTTGTATAGAATTTACTTGGATTTTGACTGAGAAATTTTTAGATGATCAGAAGAGCACACATATTACTGACTTGATATCAGTGAATTGTTAATTGTTTATTATTTTTGATAATCATATTATGATTATGTCTTAAAAAATGCATTATCGTTTACAGTCTGATATTTTAACAGAAGAAATGTGATGACTTACTTCAAAATAATATGGGGTAGGAGTAGTTGAGGATGTGGATGAAGCAAGATGGACTGTGTAATACTACTTGTTAAAGCTGGGTGATGCCTAAACAAGGGTTATTACACCATTGTAACTAATTTTGTTCATACTTCAAATCTTTTATGATAAAAAGTTTAAAAAAATAAAAAAGAAGGAAAATAACTCCAGCCTGGAAGAAGAACAGACCTAGGACTCTTCATGTGTGTTCGGGAGCTTGGCCTCAGAGCTGGTAGTTGTAAGAGCAGACAGGGCAGGTGAGGGCCTGGAAGACTCTTTCCTATCAAGTGCTTAAGTTAGATTTAAATTAGATTTTGAGAAGCCAACTCTGAAACACGCATAACTCACTCCCCCTGCGAAATCCCCGTGTCTCTCATACTCACCATATCTCCAGTGTCAGCAGACTCTGTTAAGCATCTCAGAAGATATAGAACATAGTGACCACTGCTGCCTTACAAACTGAAAGACTCTCCTGATGCACTGCTAGCCTTCCTTGAGTTTCTCTAACAGTGTCTGATCTGACCCACATTTATTGTTCTTTTAGATGCTATCTTAAACAAATGTGAAATGCTGAGTGGTCAATTAGAAAACTAGATTTCACTTTATTCAAAGAGATTAACTGTATGTTCAGATTGAAACATTTCACAAAAAGAGTTTTCTTTCCAGTTGCAGACTTTGCAGTGCTTATGTTAGAAGTCAAATGGAATTATTATTGTTGAAAAATACAGGGCCTACTATGGGATTTAAAAATTTCCATGGTGTTTAGAAAGAGAATGGCATCCTATATAATAAAAGCCTAATATGCTAAGTGTCCGGTCGACTGGTTGGCTGTTCACTCATTCAAAGTATAATATGCTAATGATATGCTAAAGCTGCTCAACTGCTTGATATGATGTGCACTGACCACCAGGGGCAGAAGCTCCAACTGATAGGTTAGCTTGCTGCTGGGGCCTGGCCAATGAGGACTGAACTAGATGGGCCAGACACGCCCAGGAGCCTTCCTGTGGTCCCTCCCCAGCTGGCCAAACTCCTGCATCTCTCCCAGCCCCGACCGTGCACCAGTGGGGTCCCTGGGCCTGGCCTGCACCCTCTTGCAATCCAGGACCCCACAGGGGATGTCAGAGAGCCAGTTTCAGCTGATCCCGCAGGCCAGGCAGAGGGACCCCACTGGTACATGAATTCGTGTACCGGGATTCTAGTTTTTAAATAAAATGCCTAATTTTCTCCTCTCTCTGTTCTTATAGTCAATATTTAAGCTAAATAATTGTTTTATCAAAAATTCCACTGCACAAATGGCGATGGCTCCCAGTGGGCTCAGAAAGCATTCTCGCCCTGAGGCCACCATGACCAGCGGCTGGAATGCCACTTCTGCGAAAGGCTGGGTTGCACCACTCTTCTAAGTTCCTCTGGGAATATATTTTATTTTGAAAAAAATTGCAAATACAAATGGAGTATTTTGAGACTTTCAGATTCTCCCGGGAACCATTAGAGACATCTTTGTGTGAGCCAAAACGTGGGTTAGAAATTACTGACTTGGATCCTGGTTTTAAGCCTAGAGTTTGGAAGGGGCCAGTTCATGAAAAGAAAAACTGGGAGGATTCTTTGCTGTTTTGGTGACACCAGCAGCCCATGGCGCCTCCTCAGCTCTGCAGTCAGCTACCCAGTATCGCCTTTGAAGCCCTTTTTTTTTTTGTTTTGAGGCTCCATGAACTGCTGTTTTTGATAAAAAATAAACAAGGATAAAAAACCTTTTAGAGACAGAAAACATCCTAAATAGCTTGGAAGCTTTCTTTGTTTGTTTTCACCCTCTACCTCAAAACATCATTGAAGTCCTTCTTGAGAAACCTCATTATTGAACCACAAGGGATACTGCAAATTCTGAACAATACTGCATATTTTAATAATACTTATTTAGAAAACCCCCAAACAGGATCCCTCAAATATTTCCTGGGTCCAGGGACAGGAGAGCATTGTGCACTGCTGTCGTAAAGTCGGTGGATGGGGCGGGAGAGGCAGGAGAAAGAACCAGTTGATAGAGCTTGAATCAGCCTTGAACTGCTGGTAGGTGGTGGCTAATTGTCAGTTGGGAAAGCTGTAAAGCTGTAGTGCGGAGGATTTACACATTTAGATTACGTTTGCAAATACTTACAACTACAGTTCTCCACAGCGACCAGGCCTTCCTCTCCAGGGCCATGTGGAAACATGTGGAGTGATTGCTTGCGTGTTACAGGGTTGTGGGATGATCCTACCAGGTGGTGGGCTGGGAGCAATGCGGTATGTCCTGGAGTGTGTGAGATAGTTCTGCTCCAGGGAGACTTATTAATGATGTGCTGAATATTAATATAAGCCAAAAAACTGTTTAGAATGAATAATTAATGATGTGCTGACAATAAATATAAGTCAAAAAACTGTTTATAATGACCTGGGCCCAGAACTAAACACTGATACAAAAATAAATTTTTGTATGTTTTTTTGTTTTTTTTTTGTAAATTGGGGCATAATTAACATTCAATAAAATTCACCCCTTTAAAGTAGTGTACAAGTCAAAGGGTTTTAGTATATTCACAAGGTTGTGCAACCATCCCCACTACCTAACTCCAGACCGTTTTCATCCACCCTGGTCCCTTTTCTCTCCAACCCCAGGAACTCATTCTCTGTCTCATAGATCTGCCTGTTTCAGAAAGTTTCTATAACGGAGTCATGCAATTTATCCTCTCTTCCCTGTGGTTTCTTCCACTCAGCACAGTGTTTTCAGTGTTGCATCACCTGTCAGCACTCATTCCTTTATACGGTTAAAAATAGAACACTCTATTGTATGGATAAGCACCACTTTGTTGAATGAATATCCAGCCATGTTGTGTTGGTATGATTTTGATTTGTATGAAAATCGCTCAGCAGTGCAACTATCATGTGAATGGGGGAAGAGTGTCGTTTTGTTTTGTTTTGTTCTGATTTTTGCAAAGAACTTGTCACCATTATAGAAAAATCACATGATTGTGGAGTAAACAAAAACTAGTATGTTTCAGTTTTTATTTACAGATGTTGCATCCTTTGTTTTAAATATACATGCCTATTCTTTTACTTAGTCCATATTTTAAAATATAATTTGTCAGCATTTGGGTAAATTTCACTTCTATTAAATCTAAACTTTGTCATTATAAGTATGCTCAAACCTTTAAGTATTTCATTTTATCTTCTGACATTGTGTGCCAGAGCATTTTCTTATTTAAAATTAAAATAAGTATTATTTTATTATAAATTTATTTTATCTGTTTATTTGTGAATTATGTGTATCTTTTGGAATTACAGGTATGGAGTGGTTATGTCATTCACGAATTTTGTTTCAGAAAGGTAACGTGTTGTGCAAGGGGGCATTGAATCTTTCATGGTTGGTAATCACTGTTGTTAGGGCAGGATTATCTTGTGGAGTGATGTCCCTCTGTGTAGGCCACACTTTTTTAATTTTAATTTATTTTTTTATAGATATTGTGTCCATACAGGCATTGTTCAGAACCTTACTTTATTTGGGACAAGTGATTTGTATTTTGCTGTCAGACTTCAGGTAAACTTCCTGCAACCATAAATTAATTACCAAAGGATGTGGAATCTTTCACTTAGCAAGGACTGTTCTCATTTAATGATTTTCTCCCACAGGAAGAAAACAAAACTTGCAACAGAGCAAGGGAACATCAAGGGAACATCTGATGGTCTTCTATTTAGACATCCTTGGAAGGTGTGTTGAGATCATAAGCAGCAAGTTAAAACTGAAATATGAAATATAGTTGAGAAACTTTTGTCTAGATGAATTTTCATTTATTGATTATTCCACTACCCATACGTGTTATTGTCTTTTAAAATCTGGTATATAATTAAATGGCATCTATAATGTGTTAAAATATTGTAAAGGAGGTGGAGACATCCTGGCTAAAATACTCAGTGACTTGCTCAGTGTTACAATTTGAGCCAATTCCTACCTCCAACCTTTTTGTTTTTACCTATTTGTTTTTGATCTGCTTCCCTGTTAGCAAACTTCCTGCTGGTTAATTCTTGCGGTTATAGTTACTCCTGCCTGAACCTCCTTGAAGTCTTTTGGCCAATCTCCATGATGAAAAGCTGATATTTATTCTAAAATTCCTGAGACTCCAAGTCATTTCCATCGTCATCCAGGATTGCTATCCCTAGCTGATGAGGGATGGAGCTGGCATGCTCCAGGTGTGGCCTACTTACTCTGAAGGTACAAATGCTGCTGAAATTGGGAAGGAAGACCTATTTTTGCTGGTGATCAATGCTTCTGTGGCATTTAAGGGACATCTCTATGTCTGGTCTGGATATAGGCAGTTTGAGTTGCTTTTCAGAATTTAAGAATTAGTTGTGTCACAAGAATCTGACATTACAGAATATCTCTAATTCTATTTTCACTGTACTGAGAAGGAATCAGACTCAGATAATCACACATTTTGAGTAGTATAAGATTCTTAGGCATGAATCCTTCTACATACAGCACTACTAAGAGTTCTGGTCTATCTTTGAACACCATTCATAACAAGAAACTCACTAACTAATACAAAAGCCTACTGGGTAAATTGTTCTTATATCAAACTGAAATATGTTTAGTTATTGCATGCACTCTTCAGAAACTAATTTAAATGAAGCTTTTTATTCTTGATCCATTTATTATTTTTCTATGAATCTAAACATTATGTCCTTCAACAGTTTCTAACCCTCATAACCGTGTTCTACTGCCTACTGGTATTTGTTTGAATGATTTAACCTTGCTAGGTAGTTGGTGATCATTTGACTGTAGATGATCTGCAGAATTGGTCTGCATCCAATATCTCTCCCATATGGCTGATAATAAAACAATGCACAGGGCACGGCTGGGGCAGAACCCAAGATTCTGCTACTAGAAATCTTTCTCCAGGATACAATTATCCCATGCATTAGAAACATTTGAATACGGCGATTCATTATGGTTATGAGCCTAAACAACTCGCATAACTTTTTACTACAATCCAACCTTCTCCATAACGGACCAGGGGTCAGCAAGCTTTACAAAGGGCAGATAGTAAACAGTTGGGGTTTTCTGAGCATAAAATTTCTGTTGAGCTATTCAGCGTTGTTGTGTGTAAAAGCAGCTATGGCCAGCCTGTAAACAATAGCACTTTATTCATTTACAAAAACAAGCCACAGGCCAGATTTAGTGTAAAGGCCACAGTTTGCCAATACATTGCTAAAGTTTAGTCATTTTACATTAATCAACTTTTTAAAATCCTTCAAACTAGTTAAAGAAGACAGTGAGGCTAATGAAAAAGGTGTCTGGGTGATTTTTTCCCAGTGAACCCAGGTTGGCTCCTGGTGATTACTGTTTCCCTAAGTATTTATTCAAATTTCTTACACAATCTGCTCTGGAACCTTGTCCTGGTCTGACTTCAGGGTGGCTCGTCTACAGTTTTTAGGCTCCACTTCCTCTTCTTGACAATCAAAACTGCTCTTGGCCACTTAACCAGAGTTGGGTGTAAAAGGCGGCATGAAAGGTCGTAACTCAGCAGTAACAGGGTTATCTGTGAATTTGGTTGGACGATTAGCCTGGATGACAAGAGAGCTGGATGTAGGGAAAGAGTGGCCTGGTGTCGACATTGTGTGTAGTTGCTGAAAATTGTCTTACACACCAGATGGCTCAAGCTATTAGCAATTCAGGTTCCAGGTAAACATTCTGGTCACCAGCAGGGTGGGGTGCCTTCTCCAACATGCAGTTACTTGCTTGTGTCAATGACATTGCTTAAATCTGGGTTATGCTGGCGTTTTCCAGTGGCTTAAATACATTAGCAATGGTGATGGCAAATGGGGACTTCTACACAGTTGAGCAAGGATCTGTTTGGTCTTTGAGCTTTCTATAAAGAGACAATAAAATAATATTTTGGCTTTTTCTCCCTAAGTTTGTTTTTCTGTTTGCCTTGAGTGGGGCTAGCAATGACACAGGGAGCTTTAAGTGGCACACAGTGGGAGTGGTCTGAGAATAGTGATAATCACAATAGTTTACCCACTGCTTTCTATTTATAAAACATTTTCATTTTTTCCTATTCTCCTAGTCCTCCCATAACCTTAAACTTTGTACAATGATCTCTATTTTACAGACATGGAAACCCAGAGAGAGAGGTTATAAGCCGGTGTAGGTTGTAAGTGGAGGGCGAAGACTAGGATATGTGGCAGGGGCCTCTTTTGGCTCATAATTGTAGGGCTCTTTTCCACAGAGCTGATACACAGAGCTGTCCAGTCCTGAACTGTGAGAGGAAGAGAGGAAATGTGAAAGTGGGGTGAGAGAAACCTCGAAAGCTCCTCGAGCTGGCCATCTTGAAGAGGAGCCAGGTCAGGGACTGAGAAGTCAGAAATTCACACTTGTGGAAGGGTGTGTGCTGTGTGTGTGTGTGTGTGTGTGTGTGTGTTTGTGTGTGTGTGTGTGTGTATGTGGAGGGGTGTGTGGAAGGTGAAAGTAGAGAGAAGAGGCTATCTTGATTGGGCAACCAGTACCAAGCATTCTTTGAACTAAGTGTACACACTTCTCACATGTTTTAGTACCTGCTGTGGGATCCACTTCCTTCCACTCCCTACATTTTGCTCCCACAGTAGCTTGGTGATCCCAGAGTTAGAGTCTGTGGAAGTGTAATCCATATGCTCTATTGCATACAGTGGGTGGCACTTCATTGCAACCTTAGCATGCCCCCAGTCAAGGAGAGCTGATGTCCACTGCTGTACCACAGCATTCTCAGTGGCCTGCAATCCAGCTTCATCTCCATCATTTTTTTTTTTTACTACCAGCGGAAGCATGTAAGAATGAAATCCATGAGAATAATGTAATTTTAGGCCAGGTTTGCAAACTGGTGTCTTGTAAGTAGAATAGAGTGTTTAGCCATGCCTTTTAACAAAAATTCAATGGATTATAAATTGTAAAATTTGGGCATTTCATATAAACCTAAGTTTCTGGTTTTCCAAAAAATAAAAGGAAAGAAAAGAAGAGAAGAGAAGAGAAGAGAAAAGAAAAGAAAAGAAAAGGAAAGAAAAGAAAAGAAAAGAAAAGAAAAGAAAAGAAAAGAAAAGAAAAGAAAGGAAAAGAAAAGAAAAGAAAAAAGACCCAGAAGAATTGGCCCACACAGGCTCCTAATGCTGCATGGCAACAATGGGCCGGGTCAGACAGTGGCAGCTGGAGCCCTGCAGGGAGCTTGGTCTCTACTCTCAGCGTGTGTGCTGAGGCATTGCCAGGAGAATCTCATTAACTAACTTGTGTCACCTGGCTGGCTCCGATAGGCATGTACGCCTTTTAGGCTTTGTTTGAGAACTACCCTTAACCGAGTATGAGCCCTTCAGAAACACTTCTAATCCACTCCATGGTGTTTGGCACACACCCATGTGTCATGGCCTAATCATTGAGAATGACTGCCTTCAGGAAGGTCTGGCCTCAGATCTCCCTCATGGCAGGCATGTGGAGCTATTGGGTTACAGCCTCTCTAAGCAGGTGGGAGACAGGACGGGATAAACATCACCTGGTCTATAAATGTAGTCAGTTATGGTAAGGGTCCTGGCTTTCATATTTGGTAATCAGTTATTTTTAGTAATGTAACTAACTACCAAATAAAGAAATGGAAGCTTAACATTTTTGACATAAAACAAATCTACCTAAATAAGTAAAATAAATGAGAACCATTGATGGGCCAACAAGGTGAGCATGCCACAGCATCCAGTGATATGCCCTCGAGATAGGCTATGAGGAAAAACTCCTGACCTCCTCAGGCTAAACTCTCTGGCTAGCAGGGGTTTTCGGGTACTGTGTGCATGCAGCCAATGGCTCCCTCTTTCACTTTTAAGAGTGAACATGGTTCTATTCCTCACTTTTGCGTTGTGCCCATGGCTACTGGGTCAGATACTAGTCCCAAGTCCCCACATTCCTTAGTAGTGCCTTTTATCCTGTTTTGTGATATTTATAAACTAGATGGATGTGGATGGAGCCCTAGAATTTTCTAGACACTAACTCCTTTATTTAGAAGGTAAAAAGCTCACAAAAGGAGACGCGGCACACTTCTTTATCCATCAAGCCCTAATAGATCCTGAAATGGGGCTGTGAAGCTTAAAGAGAAACTCATATTTTGACATGATATTTAACTTTCCAGGAAGGAATGCATATGCCAGGAAGATGAGGGATGCGTATCATCTTATAAACATTTTTTATACCTTCCATAACTTACTGTATCAGTGACAATGGTGAGGTGGCATAATATACTGCACTATAAAATCACTATATTGCTTTCTGAAAGTTACATTAGATTTGATCAGAAAAAGATGTTGAATTGTGTATCAGTGAAAACATTCTTCATCGTTTTATCATGGAAAAAAGCCAAGCAGTAAAACTTCTCAACGTGCTTGCCAAGTCCATTAATACATAAATCTAATCACACAAAAAAGTAAAAAAATAAGCTTTATCTTACTCAAAAGTTTTTGTCTTATGAAAATAAGCCATATTTTCCTTTTACCCAAGAGAAGTGCTCTGGATAAAACCCTTTGCATTTGCTCTAATTTTGTTATAACATTATTCATAGTATTTGATGCACAAGCTCAACGTCAACATCGGTCATACCACACTGAGTTCTTTATTACCAGAAATACATAGTTTTTAAACCATAAATGTTCAGATTCAATAGGCAGATGGTAGCGACTGAATTCCCCAAACTGGCGCAAGTTAAATTTAAACACAAGTTGATGGTTCACACATTTGTGTAAGAAACTTGGATAAATCTGAATTGAATTTCATGACATTTATAAATATTTGAACTGTTTTATTGGATGGTTGCCTGATCCTGATGCGCTCTTTTTTATGCTTCTCCCTTCTTGAAGGTCTTTCAAGGGTGACACTGCACTCAGTGACCAACAGGAAATGCACTAACAGCCCTGGACCTCTATTGGCTCTTTCACTGACTTACAGGCTCTGGTTACGGAACAGGAAACGCTGCGAACTCCACCGACTGTGAGTTTTGAGGGGGGTCTGTGTGAGTGAGGCCACAGGGAAGAGAATATCCTTTTCCTTCTGCTTGGATGCTCATTCAGGACCGACACTTCTAAAAGGGCATTCCAGGAAACTCATATCATAGAAAAGGCCACTTGGTCAGGGAATTTGGGGCAATAATAATGCTTGCAGAGTTTTTATTTAATAGAAATAATCTTCATGGTGGAGCAGTTAATCTTATTTAAGAAGATTACGAGATTTTATGTAAAAATTCACATTGATGGTTCTCCTGAAAAATTAAAGCTATGATAATACAGCTAATCTATCCTCACACAGAAATAATGTCTTGTAGCTTCTCATTAGGCAGAAATGAGCTCTCCATTCATCAAGTGGCCCCTCCGCACTTCTGGGAGATTCGTGCTTGGCTCCTCTGGTGCCGGCTTCCCTG
Source organism: Myotis myotis (assembly GCF_014108235.1). Lineage (NCBI taxonomy): Eukaryota > Metazoa > Chordata > Mammalia > Chiroptera > Vespertilionidae > Myotis > Myotis myotis. The sequence continues at coordinate 4,378,079 of NW_023416317.1, forward strand.
AGGACACACAATGTCTTCTGGTGTATTACAGGCTCTGAAGATTCCCTCAGTAAACATGTCTATTTTATATTGTGTACAATTTTCCCAAAGTACATTTGATTATGTAATATTTTGGACTGTAGGTGCTCTAGACAATTCTTTGAGTTTTTAGTTTCAATTTATACTTTAAAGTGTCCAGACAAAAGTCAGTTTCTACTATATTACTTGGTATTTAAATTCAAATAATTCTTATTTTCTGGTATCAATTTTATGCTACCTCCTGACAAATATTTGTGAAAGCATTTGGAAAGCTTAGATTTTGCAATGAAGATTTCATTTGCATTTCTGGGCAATTTTGCAAGCATTCAAGGTGTAGAATCAACCCGTCTAGTTAGAGTGTTTTCACATTCAATCAAACCTCAAGCTACATGGCAGAGATGAAGGAGTTTCTGGATTTAACCTGAGGTTCAACGTTAAAACGTCCAGATGACGGGACCCACTGTGCTGCTGATCTAATACGAGGCTCTCACAATATGCGTTGCAGAAAAGGCTTTGGAGAAAAAACCAGATATACTTGTGTATGTATATGGTAAGTAATAGGAGTGTATAGTACTAGTGTGCTACCCTCGTAAACTAGAACTTAAGTAGGTATTTCCTTCGTATAAGCCTCAGTTGAGTAACTCTCAAAGAGATGAGCAATAATTGCTTTTTGGGGAGGCGAGCCCCATATGTACCATTCAATTGCTCACTTTGAAAGCCCCCAAATGATATTTGACTTTTCATCTTGCTGGCTGAGGACACTGCAGTTATAATAATGGGTTTCTGGTTTTTCCAATGTTAGGGTTGGAAAGCATGCTTTTATGGCTGGAAATATTTCATGGGAAAAATTCTGACTGACTACAAGTCTCTAGTGGAGTGTTCTCTGGATTTGGTTGAACTGGATTCAGGAAAAATAAATGGCAAATAAAGAGGACAAGTAGGTTTAGAAAGAAGTTATTTACCATTTTAATAGGGCTGTCCAACATTTGGTCACATAGATTATTCTGAAACCCAATTGCTTTAATAGTCTTGCTATCTAACCAGAGAGATCTGAATACTCTTAGAAAAAGCAAATCAAACATAGAAAAAGATGCCATGATGAGACTTGTTGCTACAGCACTCTACTTAATGATGCCAGACTTTGGACTAATCAAGGGCATTCCTGCAGTCTAGGACAGCTGTACAAAGCCTCAGGACACTGTATTTACAGGACTTATTAATACAGGGATCCATATCCTACCACAACTCCGCCAGTCTTAACAATGTGGTGGAGCAGCAACCGCCAGCATCCTCTCTTTCTTATCTGTGTAAACGCTAGTATTCTGAAAATATTTTCCTGGAAGAGGTTAAAACTGTTATTATATATCAGTTGAATATAAAGTATGGTTATGTAAGCCAAGCTTGCATGCTACTATTGCACAGGGCAGAAAGCAATAAAGCAGGACGCGTACTTCCTTGGGCATCTGATACAAACGGAAGGAAGCTCTTGATTCAGTATTGTGACGCTCAGATTCCAGGAGTCCACGGGGAGCTGGCCTTGCAGTGTGAGTGCCCTGCTGAACTCTCAAAAGGGCACGTCTTCCTTGCCAGTAGAAAAAGAAATGACAACAAAAAGCAACAAAGCAAAGCATCTAAAACTCAAAGTGATACACCAGCCGTCTCAAACTGTGGCACTGTTCATTTCTTGAAGAGAATATATAATATTTCAAAATATTATATATACATATATTTCAAATGGTACAAAGTAACTATAGATCCATAGTAGAAGACAGTTGCTTATTCTTCATAATCCCCATAATTTTCATTGAGAAAACCCTTTTTTTTTCCCTGGAACCCACTTTGCATGGTGTTGGCCAAATCTCCAGGTCTTCCCATTATAGGATACTTCATGACACACAGTAAAAGCACTGTGATTATCTGGTAACCAGTCAAAGTGCAAGTAAGAAATCCATTTGGCTTGTAATGTGCTAGATGTTTTAAATTCTTAAAAGGTATTTTCCGCAGAGTTGGTTTCCTTTATTACTATAATCAATGCTTCTGTTAGGTTCTTGGGTGAATCTGAAACCAAAGAAAGAAAGACATTTCAGGAAGAAAAGAACAAAATGAAGGTACAAAGAAAAGTGACCAAGCAGAAGATTGAGAACATCTTGAATTTTTAGGATGTTGAGTCTTTCAGGTGATCTGAAGTGCAAAATGTTAGTGTTTAGAGCAATAGTTCTCAAATGGTGATCCAAGTACATTGACAGACCACCATATTTTTAAAAATCAATTTATTAAATTGATTTTGCCGCAACCAAGGAGACAGACTCTCTGAGCCAGGTCTGACTGGCACTGGCTTTATGGGCGTGAGACTACCCAATAGCATAGTGCCCTGTGCTGACAGGGTCCTGCGTTTCGTTTGATGACCTTCTGCTGCCATCTTGAAATTATTAATTTTTGAAAAGGGGCCTTATGTCCCCATTTTGGACTGGACTCTGCACACTATGCCAGTGGTTCTCAACCTTCCTAATGCCGCGATCCTTTAATACAGTTCCTCATGTTGTGGTGACCCCCAACCATAAAATTATTTTCGTTGCTACTTCATAACTGTAATTTTGATACTGTTATGAATCATAATGCAAATATCTGATATGCAGGATGTATTTAGGCAGCCCCGGTGAAAGGGTTCTTTGACTCCCAAAGGGGTGGCGACCCACAGGTTGAGAACCACTGCACTATGCAGTCAATCTGTGTCTGATTAGAATTTGAACCGAGTAGGTTATTGTCCTTGTCATGTTGGCCTGTTGAAAGATGTAGAGGGGTGGCATAAGGTGAAGTCATTGCCAAGGTTTTAGGACATAATACATTTTTCTTCATCATCTCTTAATTATAGTATTAGAAACTGAGTGTCTGAGTACAGGGAGTATATTTGGCAGTACACGTGAAGCTTTTGAGTCAGGTAAGGACAGCAATAAAAGACTATATTCAAATGTGGAATCTACGAGAAATCACACATTTATCTTTTTCATCCTCTCCGTATAAATAACAGATCCTTTCAAAGCTTGGTTTCCTACATTCCAGTGGCATTTATCACTTTCTCTTTTCACTGTCTTTTTTTTTTCATCAAAGGAGAGAAAAAGTGACATTCACAAAAATAGCCTTTTTGTTTGTTTGTTTGTGTCTACCAACCCATCACCCTTACCTCCACCACCCAAACTTGGTCCCTATCCTCCATGGAAGACCAGGGGCTCTGCCATGTCCACCATCACATCTTCAAGACCTTCATACACTAACTTCAGATAGTGGAGGCTTAAATATACCAATTGGCTAAAGAAATAAATGAGTTCCCTTGGACCTAGGGATTATTGTGATACTGTGTTGGGATAAGTTGGTTCATTCTTCCTTTCTGCAATCTCCAAACATGTCTCTCTCTCTCTCTCTCTCTCTCTCTCTCTCTCTCTCTCTCTCTCTCTCTCTCTCTCCCTCCCTCCCTCCCTCCCCACCTCTCTTTTGCTACCTCAATTTTAAAATATTTAATACCAAATGAAATGGAGATCAGGATTGTACAGGATTATAAAGGCTCTCAGAGCACTTCAGACCAGGAGGAATTCTGAGAGAGGAAGATGAACTATATCAAAGCTACTACTTTATCTTTTCAATAATATAAAAACATCATGGAGATATGCATGCCGTGGGAGAGGTGCCATTAGGAGGATGGGCCAGATTTGTGTTGGGCTGATCACATAAAACAGGCATTTGACCAGAAGGCGATTGTAATTAGGTTTGCAATCTGAGTTCTGTTCACTTGCCCTGTTAGGGGAGGAAATTTGATTCTGCATTGCGTACTAGCTTGATTTTCTCACTGTTTGAAAGACATTAACATATGGGGTTGTAGGAAGCCCAAAGTTGCATGACGCTTCCCCAGGTATTATACCATATTATATTTTGCTGTTTTAATCTGCTTATTTTTCTTTCCAAGTGACTTTGATTTTCTCCTCATTTCTTTTCCTTCCCCTTTTTATCCCCAAACACCCAGTGTTCGCTTTTCACCCGTGAATTATTGCAGCATTGCCAAACGGCTGATTTCCTCTATGGAGAGCTCTGTCTTTCTAAACTAAGCCATTGTTCCTGCATACCCAGTGTAGAGATTTGTTCCTCAATGTATGAGCTATTGCCCTTCCAACTTTCAAACTTATATTTTTTGATATATGAGTTGAAAGAAAAGGAATAAACCAGCAGGTCTCTGAAACCATAGGCAAAATCTCTAGTTGATATCTAAGTTGGGTATTCTTGCAGTAAACTACCGACAAGTTAATTTTAATAAAGCAATTGAAGCAAAGATCAAGCAGGGATAGGGTTGAAATTCAGCCCTGAGACTTCACCCTGCCTCTTCGGGAGGTTGTCTGTCACCCACCAGCTTTCTCCTACTGGAGGTTTTCTATAGGCGGCATTCACTCAGGGAGCTTCCTCATCCCTTAAGATTTATCCTGTCAGGAGAACCCTTACCTAGCCCTACCCCTCTTCCTTCTGCATCATATTGTCACCCTGATCTCATCTCCCCAAGGTTTTCCTTCAGGTTGTGGCCTGTTATCCTGGCTATTGTCAATCAGGGGTTTAGAGGTTTAAATGGAACAGTGAATTTCTACTCTCTACCCATTTAAAAAGAAACATCATAAAAATATAAATTAGATTACACTCTGAAGCATCCATCTGCATTTCAAAGACTGCTGAGATTTTTGGCTTAGATGCTTATTTGGGAAGTAAGCCCTCTAATAGGAAGACTTTGACAAACAAACAAACAAACACAAAACTATATAGGAAAAAGCAAGGAGGTACCAGCAATCTTTTTTTTGCAAATATCTTTACATTGGATTTACTTTTAAAAATTACATATAAAGGAAACTCTCAGTTGTCATTAACAATCTGGGTATGTGTCTTCATCTTTTTTCCTGTAAGAGCACCCTCTTTGAATCAGTCTTACATACAAGAACAAAAATGGTGATTTTTCTTTATTTTCCCTTCCACTTTAAGAAGAACTTGAATAATTTATATAATAAAGATCACCTCTTAGTTAAGAACAGAAAATAAAACATGTGATTCAAATTAAAGTACATCTGTGAATTTAACTCTTTCAAAAGTTAGATTGCTAGAGTCCATAGTTGAAGTCTGTAGACATATCATTATCTAATGGGGAACAATCCCCATTAGAAAAATTGGTACAAAACCTATTTCCAGAGCAGATGATCTGAGGACTCTTGTTGGCATGTGATTTATACAGAATGGAGAGCTCCTGTATGCATCATCTGGGCTTAAATGGTGCCTTTGTGTTTAAAAGTGTTTTTTCATTGTGAATTTCTTGATAAGGAAGGGAGAGAAATTGTAAGTCAGTAGGAATGTCCGAGTCCTCTCAATGTTTAAAAAGTGCAGCCTTGCCTGGCTGGCATGGCTTAGTGGTTGAGCATCACCCCTATGAACCAGGAGGTCACAGTTCGATTCCTGGACAGGGCACATGCCCAGGTTGTGGGCTCGATCCCCAGTGGGGGGGGCATGTGGGAGGCAGCCAATCAATGATTCACTCATCATTGATCTTCTGTCTCTCTCTTTCCCTCTCCCCTTCTCTCTGAAATCAATGAAAAAGAAATGCAGCCTTTTTCTAGTGTCTTCTTTTTCCTTGTCTCCAGACAGACCTGAGAATTCTCAGCTGACTGGCGTGCCACTCACAGGGCTAAAGAGCAGCGTTTCATTTCCTCACTGGAAATGGATTCATACTGTGGTTCTGCTTCAGACCCAGGGCAAGGGCAGTTGTTTCTCTCGTACACTCAGCTGTCTGGGTTGCACTGCGCCCACCCAGGGTGGTAGCAGGCACAGTGCGCTCCAGCCTCCATTATTACCATGAGGATTCTGCATCCTACTACCCTGATGCCCGGAATGTCTAGGATGTATTTACAACAGGCCTGGCGCTTTTCCAACATATTCCACAGAAGGAGAGAAAGCCTATGGTCACAGGAAGGTGGCATTCACAAGTTCTGTGTTTTGTTTGTTGTTTATGCTCTAGCTTCCAAAGACTCTCATACTTGGGACTCTTGGAATTTCCCATATTTAAATCCTGAAATGACTTGCATTACTGCTCGTTACTGAGTTCCAAGACTCGAGGCATCATGAGAGCAGGGCTTATCTTCAGTAAAGGGCCACCTGTTATCATTCGGGATAGGGACTAAGATTTCAGAAAATACAGGGTGGGCAAAGGTAGGTTTATAATTGTAATAAAAGTAATGAGCACAATAATTAATAAATAATAATACAAGAATAAACTCTGTGTTTTGTGTACTCACAACTATAAACCTCCTTTTCCCCACCCCTGTATATCAGCAACATTTAAAAAATAATGGTGATCGGATTCCAGTCATAATTCTAGAATTACACCAGCCATGTGCAGAGTAGCTTAAAACTAACTTCTAAGGCAGTGATGGCGAACCTTTTGAGCTCGGCGTGTCAGCATTTTAAAAAACCTTAACTTAACTCTGGTGCTGTGTCACATATAGAAATTTTTTGATCTTTGCAACCATAGTAAAACAAAGATTTATATTTTTGATATTTATTTTATATATTTAAATGCCATTTAACAAAGAAAAACCAACCAAAACAATGACTTTGCATGTCACCTCTGACATGCGTGTCATAGGTTTGCCAACACTGCTCTAAGGACATCTTCAAATTATTTGGTAAAATCATTTTCAGGCAAAATGTAATCAAAGGCAACCCTGAAAGCCACTCTCCACCAGGTAATTAAAATGGTTACGATGGATAATTTGCATGAACCAAGTTTCTTTCTGTAGGTTTCTTGGGTAGGTGTTTCACTGACATGAAATACAAGAATCCAAGCTGAGCTTTTTGGGTGCTCAAAAATGTATGTTAAAAAGCCAAGATGGTTCAGAAATCTCTCCTGGCTGCAAGCCAGGGAGGTATGGCCATTTACTAGCTAATGTGATCAGTACAGGCAACTAAATTTGACAGGCAAAGCGTCTCCACTTACTTTACATATGAAAAAATAAGTGTTTAAAATGGTATCCTGTAGAATTACTTTTGTTTTCTGCATCACAAAGCTGTAAGAACCAATTTTATTTTTTGAAAAGATAATGCTGAGAAGAAAGATCAGATAAGACTCATAATATAGAATTGGAATCAGAGGTGTTTTCTAAATTCGAGTTACCCTTTTGGAAGATTGCAAGGTCAGCATTTTGGGATTTATAATTGGTGGAGTTTCCTTTAAAAAAATATCCAATACATTAAAATACACAAACACCTAACTACCAGGGCTGATATCCACGTGGTACAGATATATGTGACCATACTGGTTGTTAAAATAGTAACCTTTGAACTGTAAATAGATAGATTCTGCCTTAAATGTTTTGAGTACCCACCCTCTCCCTACCCCCTTCAGGACTCCCAGATCTTCTTGTGGTCCAGCACATGGAAGGTCAAGCACATGGCCTAGCTGGGCCTCCTCCTCCTGCTCCCACATTGTGACACCGATTCTTACCCGTTGGGTAAGCCCCTCCGTACAGGTTGTTACATATTTTGAAGATAACTTCTGAGTTAACCAGAGAAATCAAGGAATGATTATTCACATCACAAAACCTTTCCTTTCTCTATAAAATTATCATAGAATTCCTTTAAAGAATCTCTACTTAAATGCAGACCTTTTCAACACACTATGTGGACAAATTAAACATCCTCATTTAATTATCTGAGCACCATAGGTGTTGGACGAATTGTCCAAATAATTGCCTCACTGCAGCCTAACTTAATTCATGAGTCAGAAGCAGAAACACTCAGTAGAAAAGTTCAGTTCAATCTCTAGCTTCTTGCTGATGGCTGGACACTGGTCAGAATGGTTTCTGTTGGGAAAAGGCTTCCCCTGCTCCCCTGTTTAAGCTTCTCTGGATGATACTTGTACAGCACAGAGGAAAACAGAACAGTTGGTCACATGCACGAGACATTTGAGATAATGAACTTACTCTTGTGGTCTTAATCTTATTGCCTGTAGCGCACATCCAGCCGGAATTGTCAGGGAGCGTCTTGCATTCTTCTCCCTCAAGACAAGGCTCCATCTCACACCACCATTTCCCAATCACTATGGAGGCTGTTCAAAAACAGGAAACAAGTGTTTGCGATTCACTCACATAGCCCGGCTGCTTCGGCTGCTCCGCTGATACAGTGCTCTCGGAAGCAGCAGGGTCTTCTTTACCCTTCCGCGGCTGGCTAAGAATACTCTATTTAGAAGAATAGGATTTAAATGTACGCCTTACAATGCAAATGGAATTATGTCGTCTGGTTTCATCAAACAGCATTTGGTCAAAAAATCCCCTGGTATGATGAAATGATATGGACTGGAAAGACTTAATTTTTGGAAGAAGTTTTATCTTGTTATTTTTTTGTAAAATCAAAATCGTGTACTATTTCTTTCCAGTGAAGGGGACAAATTGCTAACTGCTGTTCAGAATGACAGCCATTTTTTTTTCTTTTTCTTTTTTTTTTTTCCCCAGAAAGACCAGTTCATCCATCCAGCTTTAGGGTTTATTCCCCCGCCTAGGGCCGGTGAGAATTTTAACGGCCTACAAAAAGGAAAAGATGAACCGACGGAAAGTACAAAAGAAAACCTGCAAAAAAAAGGAGTAATAATAAATGAAAATATTGTTTACAGTCAAAAGTATATCTGATACAGGCTGTGTTTTCTATTGAATATGTTTGACTTGAAGTGGGTGAAACTTTCAAAAGCTGAGTCCCTGATGGAACAGCCCTACCTTCCTGGCCACATCGGGGTGGGGGGAGGGGGGAAGCTGGCAGAGAACTTGGGGATGTGGACAACCCACTGTTCTTGACAATGAGGTTTTACACAAGCGCTAGGCTGACTCACTCAGCACGAGTGAGGGAGCTCCACGTTTTTCTTAGTGCCCGAGTGAAAGCCCTCTGTGGGCAAAATCCTGCTACGCTTTTCTTTCTTTTCTTTTTTTAAATTAAAAAAATTATTTATATTGATTTCAGGGAGGAAGGGAGAGGGAGAGAGAGATAGAAACATCAATGATGAGAGAGAACCATTGACTGGCTGCCTCCGGCACGCCCCCCACTGGGGATCAAGCCCACAACCCAGGCATGTGCCCTTGACCGGAATCGAACCTGGGACCCTAGAGGCCAATACTCTATCCCAGCGTTGCTCAACCTGTGGGTCGTGACCCCTCTGGGGATCGAATGACCCTTTCACAGGGGTCGCCTAAGACCATCGGAAAACACATATATAATTACATATTGTTTTTGTGATTAATCACTATGCTTTAATTATGTTCCATTTGTAGAGATGAAAATACCTCCTGCATATCAGATATTTACATGACGATTCATAACAGTAGCAAAATTACAGTTATGAAGTAGCAACGAAAATAATTTTATGGTTGGGGGTCACCACAACATGAGGAACTGTATTGAAGGGTCGCGGCATTAGGAAGGTTGAGAACCATTATTCTATCTACTGAGCCAAACCAGCCAGAGCCTGCTCAGCTTTTCCATTCAAAGTCTTCACAACATCCGATTGACTGATTTGCAGGACTGGAGTCTAGTCCTTTACATCATCACTATTAGGCACATTCTTGCCCCTCCCGGGATTTTCCTGTTATTCTCATTGTAGGTTTCAGGATTGAGGACGTTGGGCTCCCAGTAAGCCGCCTCACCCAGTTTCCAGTGACCGCCCCCACCTGCCCCCACCTGCGCCTGGTCCCACCCGCTGCTCTGGGGGACCTTTAGAAGAGACATAAATATCCGCTCCCCCTTCCCTGCTGCTCACACCACACCCTGGTCTCCCGGACAGCAAGAGAAGGTGATAATATTTCTTAACCACTCACAGCATCTCTTGCCTGGCTCCTTGGGGCAGGGGCCTAACCGTCACTCTTCACTCCTCGCGTGGGAGTCTCCATCATGGTGCTTCCTTCTCACAGACACAGAGGCACCGAGGCCCCTGCGAGGGCCGCAGAGCAGTGACAGGAGACAGAGCGGAGAAGAGCCCGCGGGGAGGGGCGGGCGCCTGACCCCTGTCCCCAAGGTCATCAGAGGACCAGGTGCGCCCGCAGAGGCTGCGCCCTCCTCCCCGCAGGCACTCAGGTCCCCGCCGTCAGGCTCCCTCCTCCAGCCCAGTCTTCCTCAGTCCTGGAGTGAAACGGCTGCAGGACCACGTGTGTCCACTCCGTACCTGGCAGGGACGCTCTTTCCCAGGGCAGTTTGCTTGTCTGTGATTTGTGCTTTATCTGTGGGTCGCACCAAACCACGTAAAATGCGACCCATTAGACGGGGCAGCCCAGGAAGTCAGACCCTCCGAGGGCACAGTCCTGCCCACGCATCCCCCGCGTCTCCGTCTCGGGCAGCGCGAGCAGCAGCGGGCGCGGACCCCAGGAGGCCCCGCATCAGGACGGGCTCAGGGACCACCCGGCCTGGGAAAGGGCTCTTACTGATGGGACTTGGCAGGCGGCAATACTAAGAGAAGCATGTGTGTGGGCAACGGGGGACACGCATGAGGTCCGAAAGGAACAGCGCCTCGCCCAGGCCCCGGCGGCTGGAAGTCCTGCCGGCAGGGTTCCCGGCGCCACAGGGGAGCCCCTCCTGCGCGGGGTCACACAGGCTGTCCCCCCACGCTGTCCACTGAGAGCCCATCTAACATTCAGCATCCCTGGCCTGCGTCCTCGCCGTCGACAATGGAACCCCCGGATCTTACTGCCTCGCCCAGCGCCTTGGGGAGCCTTCGCCACCCGCTCCCGCAGAGGCGCAGCGACACTGGCCAGAGGCCGCCTCCCTCCCCCCCTCCCCCCGCCCCCCCCCGCCCCGCCTGCCCTCGGGGCCCTGCTCCCCCCCCGCCCGCCCCCCCCCCCCCCCCCCCCCCCCGCCCGCTCCGAGCCGACCTGCTTGGCTGCAAGCTAACCCAACTGTTCCTCTTTCTCTGAGGTACACACATCCTCTCACTGGCCACGTAGACCGTGGGGAAAAGAATACGCAAAGCACAGGTATCCCTTCAACTCAAGGCTGTGGAGACCCAGGGGCTCAGGGGGGAAGAAAGGGCTTTTCTAAGAGTGAAAACGCCCGCAGGCCGGCCGTGCACTGGAAAACCCCCATCACTGCGCTCTGCACAGCTTTGGCCCTGCCTCTGGCCCACCAGCACCCAGCTCACTCTGGCTTCCCTCAAGATGCCTTCCACACGTTCGTGCCTGGTTTCTACACGACAGGGCCATTTGAGTGTGTCTCTTCTTGCTCCAGGTCAAGCTGCGGTCTTCAATCCCAGTTATTTTCATAAGTCGTCTACCCGGCACTGTCTCTAAAAAACTTCCCAAAGAGAGGATTTCAAAGCTGCCTCCTCTTCGCCCAAACTGGAAGCTGCATAAAACCTTCGGTTAACAAAAAGGAGCCAACAGCCATGCTATTTAACCGTTTTTGTGATGTTTCTCTTATGGCTACATTTATCATCATAAAAAATTAATATTAAAAAGTCTTAGATGTCCTGAATGATAATAAAAATGATAACTGACTTTTTGTAACCTTTTTAGATGTGTCTGTGTTAGGCACTTTAAAAGAATTGTATCAGTCTTCACAGCAACCTCGGAAAGTGGGGGGTACTCTGAACCCATTCTGCAGATGAGCAAGCTGAACCCGTGTCCTGGCTGACAGGGAGGGAGTGCAGGAGTCAACAGGAGCATCCAGGCGGGCCTGACCACAGCGCCCGGTGTCACCCTTCTAAGGCTGCCTCGTCCTCGCTTTGTGTTTAGGGTTCACAGAAGTTAACAAAGCATTTACTGACCGCTGAGTGGAGGAATGAGCGCTCTCTGCTCTATTACTGTGGAAAATAAATGTCAAGCCGACACACTTGTGGAAAAAAAATACATTTGGTTTCTTGTAAAATTAAGTTAATTTAAAAATAATTCAGGCAAGAAGGCAGTTTATATTATGCTTAGTTCTTCCTAGTCTGAGTTACACATGGCTTAATTTCATTAGTTGCAGCATTTTAATAAAATTCCCGCTAGTGAATACGTTTGGAAGCCAAGAGAAACTTTGGAGGTAGATGCATAATTCTGTAAAAACTTCCCTCCCTGAAATATCAGCTGGAAACCCCTCTCGCTTATCTGTGGCGATTACAAACGAGGGTCTTAAAGGTGCCTTAGCACCAGGGTTCTGGGATTTGCTCGATGACTGTGCCATGTTCAGAAAAATAGCTGATCTTCAACTTTTTAAAGAACGCTCAGCTTTCCTTGAGAGTCTCAAACCCACTAAAGCCACGTTAATCATGAGTCTCGATTTCGCCCTTACACAGGGTCACATTGCTGTAGAGAAAAAAGAGAGACTGTAACGGAGAACCAATCTGTCTTTCAGGGATAAACCTTAAATAGGCACAAATCCTTTCTATCTTATTGTTGGTCGCTTGCAGGCATTTCCCCGTGGGAGCAGAACAAGGTACTAATAAGCAGTGGGCTTAATAAACACGGCAAATACACACGGTATTGCCTAAGAAGTGTAGTCCCTTTCTATAATTTCAATAGAAATGATGTTTGCTTTTTAATTCAGTAGTTGCCTTATGTAAAGCACTCCAGTTTGCGGAGACTGTAAAATAAGGAACATGACCTAGCCCTGCCCTCAGAGCTTACACTTCAGCTCAGGTGTCTCAACATGGGCTATTGGCTGTGAGGCCTGCTTTACGGTAGGGGGCATAAATGAGCCAAGTGCTGGGCCAGCAGCAAGCCCTGAATTGTGTCAGGAGCGCAGGCTCCCAGTGGACAGCAGCCCGAGAAAACCTAAACAGGAGAGCTCTCAAAAGCAAGGAGCTTGAGCTTTAAAATTTTGTTTTAATTGTAATTTTTTAAAGGAATGGTAAGTCAGTAAAGATTCATATTTGGTGCCGAAACCGGTTTGGCTCAGTGGATGGAGCGTCTGCCTGCGGACTGAAGGGTCCCGGGTTCGATTCCGGTCCGGGGCATGTACCTGGGTTGCGGGCATATCCCCAGTAGGAGATGTGCAGGAGGCAGCTGATCGATGTTTCTCTCTCATCGATGTTTCTAACTCTCTATCTCTCTCCCTTCTTCTCTGTAAAAAATCAATAAAACATATTAAAAAAAAGATTCATATTTGGCGAGCAAAGGGAAGATGTGATTAAAGGGGTGGTTGGGGAAGCACTAGCAGAACATCTGGCATTAGCATATTTACTGTAAATGTTACCATCACCATCATCACCTTGGCAGTGACGTGCAAGATGGAAGAAGACAGAAGCAAGCCGCTGAGAGGTCAGTAAGCACCACAGCGTCAAACAGAGAAGGGAGAAGGGCTTCATTTTTGGATGCCTACTCTGCAGTTGTGAAGGGCGGCAGAGTTGCAACTGAGGAAACGTTATGGCCAGTAACTCAACCCCAACCACGTTGGACTCAGCCATTAGCTCGTGTGCCTGCCTACTCGCCAGGCAGTGAATTCCTTGAGGATCACGCTGCATTCATCTTTGAATGGCATAGAATTTGTCAAAACTGGTTTGCAACTTATAAATGAATAAAAAATGAAACAAAATGAGAGAGAAAACATAGTGCCTATGTCAGAGGATGGGGAGGATCACATGAAAAATGCATGCGAAGCACCAGCAGGCATCTGGCGCTAGTGAATGTACAATAAATACCAGCTATCATCACCAGCAGCGGCAGCCGCTGCCCATTGTTATCACTCCAAAGGATGAAATCACTCCCAAGCAGAGAAGGCATTCATCACAAAGTTAGAGAGAAAACCACTGTCCTTCGATATTATGCCAAACTCTTAGCTCACTTCTATGACTTATGAAAGTTTCAGCATAAATTAAATGGTTGAACATACCGTTTCATTCATGTTCCCAGACGTAGGTTATAAGTACATCAATCAAGAACAAGTTTGGGCTCATTTCTGTGCAACCTGCCATACAGTTTAAAGCAGTGGCTGGAACTCCATCAGCAGGGACTGGGCGGCTAGCTCTCTAGCCGCCCCTTGGCACAGGTGGTTGGAACAGGTGTTACAGTGCTCTTTTTCAAAAGACCTGCAGTGGCTCTCTGTGTGTTACTGTCTTCATCAAAGCAGAAAATTAAAGGCTTTGAATACTATGCCTGCAGTCATTCCAAACCCCCCTCTTTCCTCTGAGCCCACATTTCAGGACAGGATTTATACAGAGGCACGTGTAAAGACGGAGGTAAGCTCGTGGGCTGTGATAGAAGAACCTGGGTTTGGAAGTTAACCCTACCACTTCCTGGCGGTGTGCCTTGGGAAAATCCCCCAGTTCTAGTCTCAGGATCCAGAGTTATAAATGGAGTTAAAAAATCACTACGGCTTATAGTGAATTTTAGATGAGATAAAGTACTTAGCATAGTACCTAGTAAGCTTTATACTCAGCACATGGAAATTGTTACTATTATCTACCCATGCACTCTCTATCCAGCTAAGTATGCATCCATACAATTACTGTTTTAGAGAGCTAATGCCTTATCTTTAATGGAAGCGTATACTGATTCTTGGATGTATATATTATTTTTTTACTGACTAGACTGTATTGCTTTGTAGGATTTACAATATATTTCTTTTTTGTTGAATTTATTGGGGTGACATTAGTTAATAAAATTATGTAGGTCTCAAGTGTACAGCTCTACGTCATCTGCACATTGTGTTTTGTGTTTGCCGCCCAAGTCTGGTCTCCTTCCATCACCATTTATCCCCCTTTTACCTACAATATATCCCAAAGTCCTAACAGCTGATGAGGGGGTTATTGGCATTGCTCTCCTAGACCAGTGCTTCTCAACCTTGGCTGCTCATTAGAATCACCTGGCAATCTTTTTAAAATCCTGATTTCTGGGCCTCATCCTCCGGAAATTCTATTTCTTTGTTATGGGGTGGGGCCACAACATTAGTAAGAAAGAAACAGAATTTCCGGAGGATGAGGCCCAGAAAACAGGATTTTAAAAAGATTCCCAGGTGATTCTAATGTGCAGCCAAGGTTGAGAACCACTGTCCTATACAAATTCAATGCTTTTCAAACTGGGGCAATTTTATGTTGGTGAGGTTGCAGGTGAGGGTGTGGATTGCAAACTGGGCAGTATTTAAAACCAGAAGATAAATATGATACAATTTTCTTGAATGGTAGTTTTTCTTAAAGGTATTTAAAGACAAAAGTTATTTTTTATTCATTCAAAAGTTATTTGTTAGCTGCTGTGCTGGGAATAAAGACAGTTTATACTCTAAAGTGGAATGCAGTCTCTTATGGGAGATATACACTAAATGTAATGATGCAATAATATATACTGAGGAATAGCGATACCCAAAAAGTTACAATGTGCTATAATGGAAACTAAAAGGTGGGTGTGATTTAGGTTGTCAGGGTGATGGTGGTAAGAGAAGCTCTCCTTGATAAAATAATTTAACAACTAAGTAATCAACAAAATAATTCTTATATTAAAGCATATATGTATATGTAATAAGGAAAAAGGCTAACTTCACAGGAATTGGAAGTAATACGCAAACCATAAAAGAAATCTTTTCCTTGTCATGGGTTGTGCCAACCTGTTTTATTAGAAGACAGGGATACAGTTAATTGTTCTTTGACAAAAG
This sequence comes from Myotis myotis, assembly GCF_014108235.1. Classification (NCBI taxonomy): domain Eukaryota; kingdom Metazoa; phylum Chordata; class Mammalia; order Chiroptera; family Vespertilionidae; genus Myotis; species Myotis myotis. The sequence goes on from NW_023416317.1 coordinate 4,393,709, forward strand.
CTGTCTCCTCTGGTGAGAAGGAATTTTTAGGGACTTTTTGCAAAATCAGGGAAGTGCCCCTAATGCCTACCAAAAATAATACTCTTCTTCTGAAACTGCACACCAGGGCTGGAGCCCCTGGCTTATTCTGCATTGTCAATACAGTAGTCCCTCCTTATCCATGATTTTGCTTTTTATAATTTCAGTTACCTGGGATCAACTGTGGTTGAAAATACATGAATGGTATTTATTGAAAAATACACATATAAGTGAGCCTGCACAGTCCAAACCCATGTTGTTCAAGGGTCAAATGTGTATTCTTATAATTGCTGTACTTTTAGTTATTTTTGTTATTATCTTACTGTGCCTGATTTATAAATTCAACTTATCCTAGGCATGTATGTACAGGAAACAGACTAGGAAGGGTTTGGTACTAGTAGTGGTTGCAGGAATCACTGGGGTCTTGGAGTGCATTCCTGTGGGGAAGGGAGATGTCTGTACATGCAAATCTATTGCTCCATCCACTCATAAGTCAAACACTGGATGCTTGTCTTGCTTTCACTAAATTGATGATTTTATTTTAGAATAAATTCAGCATGTCTTCTTGCATTTGTATAGGTACGTAACTTTAACGTATGGTTAAATATTACGCTTATTAAGTAAATAACCTACTTTACATTCCCTGTATTTTTGTATTTAGCATTCTGTCTGTATTTAAAATATTTAAGTGTGGCCTTGAAGTTTATAACAGATAGTTTTTTTTTTTGTTGAGATACAAATGTTTTGATGTTCTCAACCACAGAAATCTTTACATTTCCCTCCACAGTTCTAAGTGTAGTATATATTCTTTTCTAGAATTCAAAGCACACTGATCATCAAAAGGAAATACACATCACCCATAATCCCATTGGGTGGAGGTAGACCGTTACATATGTTTTGCCTCAGACTTTCTCTCTGACTATTCTTGACATGGCATCCAGAATGATCTTTTAAAATGCAAATAATTTCATATTCCTCCTCTGCCTAAACTCTCCAATGGGTTCCATCACATAGAATAAATTATAAACACCTTGCTACATATCTTTCAAAGATCCATGCTATTTGAACCCTCCCATCACTTCGGTCATGTTTTCTACCATCCCCACTCCACTCCACATTTTTTCCAATCTTTCCACCCCTTGCAAAGGAGGAACTTTTTAAAATTTGTAAATTTTAAATTCATAAGACCTAGTAGTAACCTGTTCCCTTTTCACATTTCCTTATTAAATTCCTTAACAAGTGATAAAACATAAGCAGAATATTGCAAAATCAAAATCACTTTTTCTTTGATAAAGAGGTTTGTCGATCTTTTTTCTTATTTGGTTCACCCTCTGTCTTGGGCGTGTTCTCCCAGGGTTGACACTGACCTAGCCTAAATGCAGTTGTGCCTGTTTAGAGTGTTCTTTCTTGATCATTTACCTAAAATAATCCACACCCACCTCACCCTGCTACTTTCCCCTTCTACCTGCTATGACTTTCTTCATAACAGTACTACTCCCTGAATTCACACATTTTCAGTTTTCTTGGGTATTTTTCCTTCCCTCCCACTTGATTGTAAACTTCACGAGGCTTGAACGTTGTCTTCCCAAGTGTCTACAACAGTGCTGGCACATAGTAGGTGATCAATATTTATTTTTTAAAACAGTTGAATAAATGCATAGACCAACACAATTTGTGACATAAATTTTTTTATAAAAGTAAGATTATATTACTACTGTACTCTAATTTAAAACCTAACCACAGAATAATAAATATTTTTTCCTTGACTATAAATGAATTAAATGCATCATTATTTTAACACCTGAATGATATCCATAGCAGGACTGTGGATTTATTTATTTAACCACCTAATTTATTTAACCACTCCTTTCCTATTGGAAATTTAACGTTTGTGTGTATGGTTGGTGGTTTGTTGGTAGAAAGAACGTTTGTATAAATACTCTTGAACATATACTCTTTGCAAGTGTATTTAATTATTTTCTCAGGATGAATTACAAGGAATGAAATTTCTTAAAGGGGAAAAAGGGGGTTAGTACTTGAGATATATATAGTCATATTATCCTACAGAAAAATTGTACTAACTGCTATTTTCGCCACAAATACCCACTTCTCTGCACAGCTTCATCAACACTGAATTCCTAATGGTGTTAGTGAGGCGTGGATTTTTCTTTTGGGGATATGGAAACATGTGGCTTAGCCAGCTGGTGAACCCAGCCAACTGCCAGCCCTCAGAGTTCATCTGGACTATATATAGAGCAGATCTAATATAGCAATAAAATCTCAATTTCTTTGTGAATAACTTCTTCTCAAAGAAACTTAACTGATATGAAGGGAGAATGAAGAGGTCAAGCCTACTGGAGGCTCTAAGCCAGGGGTGGGGAACCTTCTCTCTTGCCAAGGGCCATTTGTATATTTATAACATAATTCGCTGGCCATACAAAATTATAACTTAAAAAGTAGCCAGCTATATTTGGTCAAACACGTAATTAAATCACCCCTAATGCCTTGGCAGGGCCAGACCAATTGATTTTGTGGGTCTTAAATGGCCTGTCGGGTGGACCCTCCCGACTTCAAGCCTAAGCCAAAACCAACAAGCCAACCAACTAACTAAAACACGCCATATTTGATGCCTTTGTGTTAATGGGTGTTTCTTGTTATTCTGATGGTACACATATCTTTTAAGTTTAGCCAGCTCAGTGAGGAGAAACTTGCAATTTCAGAACAGAACTGGAATTCTTATCATCGTGGTTGTCACTTCTTTTTTTTTTTTTAAAATTAAAGCTTTATTGTTGAAAATATTACATATGAACCCTTTTTGCCCCATGGACCCCATCCTGCCCGCCCCCCGCCCCCCCCCGCCCCCCCCCCCCCCGCACTCCCCCTCAGGCCATCACTGCTCCATTGTCTGTGTCCATGAGCCATGCATATTTGCATACAAGGTCCTTGATTGATTACTTCCCATCCACTCACTCTCCCCTGCCTTCCCTCTGAGATTCTGCACTCTGTTCCATGTCTCTGGATCCACTCTGTTCATCAGTTTATTTTGTTCATTCGGTTCCACATGTGAGTAAGATGATGTGACACTTGTCTTTCTCAGACTGGCTTATTTTGCTTAGCATAATACTTTCCTGGTCCTTCCATACTGTCTTAAAGGGTAAGAGATGCTTCATTTTTACTGCTGCATAGTATTCTCTGGCGTAAATGTACCAGGTATTTCTTATCCACTCATTTACTGATGGGCACTTGGGCAGTTTCCAGATCTTAGCTATTGTAAATTGTGCTTTCTGATTGGTGTTTTGGGTCTCTTAGATATATTCCTAGAAGTGGAATCACTGGGTCAAATGGCAGTTCCATATTTAATTTTGTGGAAACTCCATACTGTTTTCCATAATAGCTGCACCAGTCTGCATTCCCACCAGCAATAAACTAGGGTTTCCTTTTCTCCACAATCTCGCCAGCACTTGTCATTTGTTGATGATAGCCATTCTGATAGCTTTGAGGAGATACTTCATTGTCATTTTAATTTGCATCTTTCTGATGATCAGTGACTTTGAACATTTTTTCATATGCCTCTTGGCCATCTGTATGTCCACTTTGGAGAAGTGTCATTTAGGTCCTTTGCCCATTTTTTTAAATTGGATTGTTTGTCTTCCTTTTGTTAAGTTATATGAGTTCCTTATAGATTTTGGATATTAACCTTTCATCAGATGTGTCATTGCCCAATATGTTCTCCTATACAGTGGGTTCCCTTTTCATTCTGTTGATGGTTCCTTTGGCAGTGCAGAAGCTTTTTATTTTGATGTGGTCCCGTTTGTTTATTTTCTCCTGAGTTTCCTGTATTCTAGGAGATGTATCGGTAAACACATTGCTACAAAAGATGTCTGAGATTTTGCTACCTGTAGTTTCTTCCAGGATTTTTATGGTTTCACGACTCACATTTAAGCCTTTTATCCACTTTGAATGTACTCTTGAGTATGGTGTAAGCTGGTGGTCTAGTTTCATTTTGTTGCATGTATCTGTCCAATTTTCCCAACACAATTTATTAAAGAGACTTTCTTGACTGCTTTGTATATTCTTGCCTCCTTTATCAAATATGAATTGAGTAGAATGGCTTTGGTCAATTTCTGGGTCTCTCTTTTTTCACATTGATCTATATGCCTGTTCCTGTGCCAATACCAGGCTGTTTTGATTATGGTATCTTTGTAGTAAAACTTGATATATGGTAGTGCAGCTGTTCTCAACCTGTGGGTCACGACACCTTTGGCGGGCGAACGACCCTTTCACAGGGGTCACCTAAGACCATCCTGCATATCAGATATTTACATTACGATTCATAACAGTAGCAACATTACAGTTATGAAGTAGCAATGAAATAATTTTATGGTTGGGTCACAACATGAGGAACTGTATTTAAAGGGCCAGAAGGTTGAGAACCACTATGGTAGTGGGATCCCTCCAACCTTGTTCTTCTTTCTCAAGATTGCTGTGGCTATTTGAGGTCTTTTTTGGTTCCATATAAATTTTTGGAGTATTTGTTCTAGATCTGTGAAATATGCTGTTGGTATTTTAATAGGGATTGCATTGAATCTGTAGATTTCTTTGGGTAATATGGATGTTTAATGAGGCTAATTCTACCAATCCATGAACATAGTATACTAGAGGCCCAATGCATGAAATTCATGCAAGGGGCTAGGCCCTCATAGCTGCGGCAGCCCCAGCTTCATCTGGAAGGTTTTCCGGAAGGACGTCCGGAAGTTCCTTCAGCTGTCTGGTCTAATTAGCATATTATGCTTTTATTATTATAGATTCTTTGACTTGCTTACTAGTATATCTTCCTCTATTTCTTTTTTCAAAATCCTGTAGTTTTCTGAGTACAAGTCTTTTAACTCCTTGGTTAAGTTTATTTCTAAGTATCTTACCTTTTTGTTGCAATGGTAAATGGGATTGTGTGTTTAGTTTCTCTTTCTGAAAATTCAGCCTCTATGCCATTTATTTCTGCTCTAATCTTTATTATTCCCTTCCTTCTACTTACTCTGTGCTTTTCTTGTTATTCTCTTTTTAATTCTTTAAGTTGTGGACTTACATAGTTTATTATTAATTTTTCTTATTTTTTGAGGTAGGCCTGTAGTGCTAAGAATTTCCTTCTCAGAACTGCTTTCACTGTGTCCCATAGATTTGGGGTAGTTGTATGTTCATTTTCATTTGTTTCCAGGAAGTTTTTGATTTTTTTTTATATTAATGGTTACCCATTCATTGTTTAATAACATGCTATTTAGCCTCTATGTTTTTGGATATTTTTACTGTAGTTGATGTCTAATTTCATTTCATTGTGATCTGAGAAGATGCTTGATATGACTTCAATTTTCTTGAATGTGTAGAGACTTGTTTTGTATCCTAGCATGTGCTCTATCATTGAGAATGACCCATGTGCACTTGAAAAGAATGTATATTCTGGATCGTTGGGGTGAAATGTTCTATAAATGTCAATTAAAACGATCTGATCCAGGGTGTCATCTAGAGTCACTGTTTCCTTGTTAATTTTTTGTCTGGAATATCTATCCAGTGAATTCATTGGAGGAATTAAAGTCCCCTACCATGACTGTATTGCTGTTGATATCTCCCTTAAAGTCCTCTAGAAGTTTTTTTTTTTATATATTTAAGTGCTCTTATAATGAGTGCATATATATTCACCAGGATTATATCTTCTTGTTGGATCGATCTATTTGGTATTATGTAGTGACCTTTGTTGTCTCTTGTGAGGGCCTTCATTTTGAAGTCTATTTTATCAGGTATGAGTATTATTACCCCAGCTTTTTTTTGTTTTGTTTTGTTTCCATTTGCATGAAAAATATTTTTCCATCCTTTCACTCTCATCTTTTGTAAATCTTTTGTTCTGAGGTGGGTGTCTTGTAGATAGCATATAATTTGGTCATGTTTTTGTATCCATCCAGCTACCAGATGTCTTTTGATTGGAGCATTTAGTCCATTTACATTTAAGGTTATTATTGATAGGTACTTATTACCATTTTAATTCTGTATGCCTCTGTTTCTCTCTTTCTATTTCTTCTTCTCATTATGCAGTCCCGTTAGCATTTCTTGCAGTTCTGGTTTGGTGCTGATATACTCCTTTAGCCATTTTATTTTGAATGAGAGCCTTGCTGGATATAGTAATCTTGGCTTCAGATCCTTGCTTTTCATTACCTTGAATATTTCATGCCCTTTTGATCTATAGAGCTTCTGATGAGAAATCAGCTGGCTGTCTTATGGGAGCTCATTTGTAGGAAACAATTTGCTTTTCTCTGGCTGCCTTTAAGAATCTCTCATTGTCTTTAATTTTTGGCATTTTAATTATGATGTGTCTGGGTGTGGGCCTGTTTGAGTTCTTCTTGCTTGGGACTCTCTGTGCCTTCTGAACTTGTCTGACTTTTTCCTTCATTAGGTTAGGATAGTTTTCTGCCATTATTTCTTCAAAAACATTCTTTATCCCTTGCTCACTTTCTTCTCCCTCTGGTACTCCTATTATGCAAATATTGTTATATTCCCTGCTATCCCGTAGCTCCCTTGTCTTCCTGTTTTTTTTTATTGTTTTTATTTTCTTGTTGGTTCTCTGATTGAGTGATTTTTTCCCACCCCATCTTCTAATTCACTGTTTCCATCCTCAGCATACCTTAATCTGCTGAATGCTCCTTCCACTGTGTTCTTTATTATGCTATGTCATTTTTCACAGTTACTATATCTTTTCTCATGCTGTTGAGCATCTTTGGCATCATTATTCTGAAGTCTGTATCTGATAAATTTCTTATCTCCATTTCATTTACCTCTTCTTCTGGAGAATTTTCTTGTTCTTTCATTTTGGGCTTGTTTTTTTCTCTCCCCATATTGGCTGCCTGTTTTGGTTTGTGTCTATGTAACAGGTAGGTCTTCTCTGACTCTCCATCTCTAGTGCAGGACAATGTCAGATGCTGTTTCTGACTGGTTCTGAGTACCATTCAGAGCTATCAACAATCCATAGCTTATGGCTCCCTCTGCTGGGGCTGGGTCTCTTTGGAAAGGACCAAGATGTGCACCAGGGTCTGGTTTTCCTGGCCAAGGGCCCAGAAGTAGATCAGACAAAGACTCAAAGCCTCCAGAGATACCCCTCTGCCTGTAGTCTGATTGTTATCAGCCTTGATTTGCCTCAGATCACAGGATGATTTGGCTACAGATCACAAGATGAGGTGAGAGGTCTTCTAATAGGATATGTCAACTGCCTTTTCCCCAAGCAAAAATGATGTGGATAGCAAAGTTCCTCATGGATAGATGAGGGAATAACTTCTGCAGAGTGAGGGAATAGCTCAGCACAGGAAACTAGGGTGGTGCCCTCCGAGAGCCAACCCTAAAACCCCCAACCCTGGATTCTTCTCCCCCAGCTCCAGTTTACTCTGCCCTCCCTCTGTTGGAGCCAAAGGTGAGAGGGCTGCACATGAAATTGTGTGCATTGGCCCATTAAGAGGGTTCCTGCATTTCCAGACATCTCTTTCTGGCAGACAGCAACCCTGCTGCTTTTCACAGCCAGCTGTTATGTGGCAACACTCTCAGTTCTGGTGCTCTGGGCTGGGGAACTCAGCTTGGAGTTTAGACTCCAGAGTTCTCAGTGGGAACCCCCACAGCTGAGATATCCCCCCCTGGACTTAAGCTACTGTCTGTGGGAGCCTGGCCATCCCTTTTGCGCCTTCACACTTCCTATCCGTCTCTATGGGGTCTCCACTTTCTGTCCTTGGTTGTCCAGGTTCTCTCCAGCTAGTCCTAAGTTGATTTTTTCTGGGTGGTTCTTCTGTGTTTTAGTTGTATTTCTAGTGTGGTCTTGGGAGAGTGTCAATGTAACTTCCACTTACTGTGCTGCCAGTTTTGGATCTTCCCTTTGGCTGTCACTTCTATTTGATGCAGTCACATCCATGGTAGCAATATGGGGAGCCAGTAACCTGATTGTGGGTGTAAAGAAGAGCTCCAAAATGGCTTTGCATTTTAAATCAAAGGGAAGATCAGATTTAAAAAATGATATTTACAAGGAAGGTTTGAGCACCATGAACCTCTGTATATGTTTTGGTGCTAAGCTCTCTGTGTTCTTACAACTTTAGAGGCATATATTTATATTCAAGTATTTCCCCAGTTTGAAAAAAGTACTTTCTAAGATCATTAGATTCTATAATATAATTTTTGCTATAATTGCTAGAGATTTACTATAATCAGATGTCAGTTAAGTACGCTTCCTTCTTTTCATATATAAATTAATAACTTTTATAGTTACTGATATGTTGAAATATCACTTTTTGTTGATCCCACTTTGCAACTGATCCCAAATTAAATTACTCCCAGAAAACTCTTGGAATCAGGTTCCTTTGTGAAACCAGTGCTTACACAGTCCTAGCAGCAATGGGAAAGTTGTACACTGATTGTGCGGTCTTTCATTTTAATCTCACTTCTGCTAGAGAAGATTGACATTAATAAAATTTAAATAGAAAATGCATTTCAGATGCCAGCTGTGAAAAGGACTTTTTCAGCCTAATGAAGAAGTATCAATTTTCTCTACTTTATTCGATAAATTGTGAGTCATTTTCTAAATGAATTAGATTAAAGAAAAGTTCAGACTCCCCACGAAATGCTCTTGGCACTGATGGAGACTTTAGATCAGGGGAGAAAGAATAGGGCCTGTGAAACCTCTTAAGCCTCTTCAGATCTATAAAAACTGTTAGCAAGTAGGAGAGAAGTATCTCTAACCCTGAGCTCACCTACTGCCTTAGAAGCCATATCCCAGGGAATTGTTTCTCTTATTTTATTAGGATATCATGGGCGGTTGACTGAGTTACAACTGAGAACATGGGCATCTTAGGAGAGGTGAGGCCTGGGTAAAAGCTATGGCTCTCAGTGCTTTGTCTGCCTCTCTCACAGGTGTTTGATAAAATAAGAGAACAGCCAGCTCTAAAGCCATTGTACTCATGCAGTCTCTGGGGAGACTTTGATGCCTTCAGGTTTATTATAATAATTGAACTTCAGAAAACAACCTGACTATCTTGTGAGGATGAAATGTGTAAATCTTGATCATAGAGCATGCTTGGATCTAATTTATTTGTGTACATGTTTGAAATGGCAAGATAACTTCATAATTTGTTATTTTTGTAATTTCACAAGAACTGCCCAATAGCTCCTTGGCATATGCCTTCACCTACCAATGACCCGAGAAATAGAAAATGAGAAATAGGAAATGACTCACAATTTACTGCTTTCTTTATTTTCCCTCACACAATGGAACACAACTAGCATGGTTATTTTTGTGGAATTGTCTAGATGGTTTAGAAGAGTTTAGCTTTGCTTATCAGAAAATATTGATAGACTACAGGAAGTATGAACTACATAAAAGCATGCCAGGGCTTTTACATATGCATTTCAAAGTAGATAAATAAATGAGAAATAATGTAAGGTCCTTATTTTTAAATATTTCACTTATGTGTGTAATATAAAGAATGAAATGAACAAACAAAACAGATATAGATGCAAGGAACAGGTTGATGGATGCCAGGTTAGAAGTTGGGACTGAATGGAAAAGATGAAGGGATAAGAACTAAAAATTGGGCCCTGGCCAGTGCGGTTCAGTTGGTTGGAGTATTGTCCCTTAACCAAAAGTTCATGGGTTTGATTCTGGGTCAGGGCACATATCCAGGTTGCAGGTTCAGTCGCTAGTTGGGATGTGTACAGGAGGTAACTGATAGATGTTTCTCTCTCATATTAATGTTTCTTTCTCTTTCTACCTCTCCCTCTCTCTTTAAAGAAATCAGTAAAAACATATCCTCAGATGAGGATTACAAAAAAAAGTAAAAATTGGCGGTGACAAAATAGAATGAGGATATAAAGTACAGCATAGAAAATACAGTCAATAATATTGTAATAACTGTGTATGGTGCCAGGTGGGTACTAGACATATTGGGGGGAATCACTTTGTAAATTATGCAAATGTCTAACCACTATGCTGTAAACCTGAAGTTACTATAAAATGTCAACTGTAATTAAAATATAGAAAGAAAAGAAAACCTGCCAACATAGATGGGAAAAGAAAACTCATAATAGTGGCATTTCAAAAGTTATGTTGTTCATGTCAATAATGGTATCTGGAGAGCTAGAGAACCGAACGGGACAAGGGAGATAAACACGGCAATGTTTCAGATGTATCCATTTGCAGAAAGTTCAGAATTCTAGTTCTACTGCCTTGAGCTACACATCCTCTACTTTTCTGCCTGAACAATACTTCTCTTTAAAGAAAATTATATATTTGTTATTTCAGAGAAGAAGGGAGAGGAGAAACAGACAGAAACATGAATGATAAGAGAGAGTCACCCATTGGCCGTCCCCCGTATACCCCTCACTGGGGATTGAGCCAGAAACCTGAGCATGTGCCCCAACCAAGAATTGAACAGTGATCTCCTGGTTCATAGCTCGATGATCAACCTATGAGCAACACTGGCCAGTACTTCCCAATCTGAGGACTGAGGATCTCTGAACAGGTGAGGAGAGCTGTAGTTGTGATGATGGTTTGAAAAACTTCCTGTAATAGCAATAGTGACTTAGTTACGCTGATTCACTTTTATTTTTAGTATTTACCTTCTATTTATGTCAGTAATACTAATTTCCCATTTTTGGCTATATAAATGGCCACAAATTCTTCCTCTCTATATATACACCCCCTTGCACAGTGACTTTGTCTTTCCCCCATCAAGAAGTGAACTCTATTTCCTCCCTCTTTTATCTAGGTTTGGCCATGTGGTTTGTCTGGCCAATTAGACATTAGCAAACATGTGCTGGGGGCTTTTTTCTCTTTGGAACCCTGGACTGGCTGCCATGGAAGGTCGCATGGAGCACAGAGTAGCCATCCCATCTGAGGCTCTCCTGGACTAATAACCTGCCAATCATCAGACCTGTAACTGGGGCCATCCGAGGCTCCAGCTCCACAAAGTCGATGTTGGCCTGATCCTCAATTATCAATCCTCCCAATTCCTGTCTCAAATACTTAAATGACAGCTGCACATTCAGTGACTATCATAAAGGAAAGTTCAGGAAAATTGCTGAAATGCTGGCACTTATGTCATTGAACCAATGTCAATAGCCAATGCCTCCAGACTTCTTATATCCAAGAAAAAATAATTACTAGTAATCAAGGTACTGCAGCCGAAGGATGCTTGCCTAACTTTCCACCTAAATAAGACCAGGGGTGCTCAATACATGTATTTGTGGATTGATTGAATGGATGAATGGATTCAGATACATGACTGCCCCAAGGCCAGATCACGGCCATTTCTATCGACTTCTGTAAATATTCACTATGACCAAAGAATGTCTTTTGGTTATTTTTTTGCATTCAAATTAAAAAATTCAGATCGCCTATGGCCTGTAGACCATCCTGAGAGTGGCTTTCTGCTCTCATTCTGTTTGTCTCTACTTTGCATGCACAATCACACTATCCTTTAGAACACATCAGATGCAGAAGGTACAGAACTGGCACAGCTGTATGTGAGTTAGGCATCTCCCAGAGCACTTCAGTGCCAGAGGTAATGTTGAGTTCCTTAATTACAATCCAGATATGCTCACAATGGAGTGACACCAACTGTTATGGTCTAGAGAAGCTGAATTCAATTTTACAAAACTACTGAGATTCATTTAGATCTGGTGCTATTGGGTCAGAAAAGGAGAACATGTGGAAATCTCTCTCATGGTGAAGTGTCTTCTGAGGCTTGCTGTAGCACAAGAAAGAAATTTGGAGAGGACTAAAAATTGGCCATCAAAACATAAAGGAATATATAGCAACTAAAGTAAAGGATTTTACTACTTATTTATTTATTGTTTATTTAATATTATTGTCTGTCCTACATGTAGAAGCCAAAAGTCTCTCTTCCTGAGTATGAGCCATGGGGAAAATCTCAAAATCTTTTTGAGTTGATAATATTTAGGAAGAAGACAGGTCTAAAGAACATTTTTTTTTCTGTTCTGAGTTTTTTTAAGTTGACTCTAGCCTAAGTGCTGAGTTCAAAAACCATCTCTGTTCACTTTCCAGATGACAACTTTTCTAAAAGAAAAAAAAAATTACCAATGCAATATGACTTAATATGAAATTCTTCGTAAAGCCATACTACTTTATTGGGTCATAAAACCCCCTTTCTACAAAAAGAAATATATCAGAATTACTTCCTTTTAATTATGAATTTGAGTATGCACCTTTTCTTGAGTCATGTCCCCCTTTGTGCAAAGGGTAAATCATATAGAGTATGCAAGTCGTGGGAACACATATCCTAGTATCAGCTCATTTCTGAAATGCATGATGCTCTGCAAAGTAGTTGGTGCAGAATGATGAGGCAGCTGTAAGTCACCTTTTAAAGAGACCCTTCCTAAATTGTATTTTAGAGCAAAAAGCCCCATTTTATGAAACATATACACACATGTATCAACTCATTATTTGGGACTAGAATAATTGATATTTTACCATTTTTTAGTCTTATATTAGTATCTATTGCTAAGCTTGTTGTCATGTAAAGATCCAAGAAGCAGGCTTCATAGACAAAAATTAAACTGAAACCAGTGTTGTTCTCATCTGTTATTTGGCCTCTCCAGCAACAATTCTACTTCCCTGCCCCCCTGATAGTAATACTTGGGTTGACCTTTAAAGAAGCAACGTTTTCTCAGCTTCTCAATTTATATGATCCTGTGACCTAGTTCCAACCTCTTTGCCTCTCCCCTTCTTTGCCTCAGTGATTGGTTCAAATGTGAATAAAACTAACAAATGTGTTAATTCTAGGAATTTGATTGGCTCCTTTGAGAAAAGGAAGCTCTCTCATGAGAATGCTAAACTGGTTGGTCAAATTTGGAGTGTCCAGGTCTCTTACATAGGGTGGTCCTGCTTGAGAATAGGGACAACATACACAAAATCACAGTCAGAAGATGGTGACCAAGAGACCAAGTCTTGAGCTTTCTTCCATAGCCTGTGTCCAAGTGTATTTGCAGCTAACTTGACATTGGGACTTTTGATAGGAGCCCACTACATCTTCTGTTTTGCTTAAATTAGTTTGAATGGTGCCTCTGTAACTGACAACTGTCAAGAACCCAGATTAACATGATGTATACATGGTTTTGAAGAAAATGGGGGTATTGTGAGCTTTATTTAAAAGCTTATTTGAAATAAATTGACAACAATCTATTATATATACTCACCCAGACATACACCTATTAATGAGTTTCTTGAGCAGTGAATCATTACAGTGAGGTTAAGAGGGAACTCTCTGGAGTCAGATTCCCTTGCTTCAAATCCATAGTCAGATATTGTTTGACCTTGGAAAAAGGATTAATGTCTTTCTACCTGTTTTCTAATCTCTAAGATGGTAATAATACTAGGACCTCACTTAAAGGATTGTACAATTGGAGGGATTAACACACATAAAGCCCAAGACCAATGCCCAGTACAAAAACCTTAACTTTTGTTGCTATTATACAAGTAAGCATCAGCTGACCTCATCCAGATGTAATTCAACTAAACAAAACTGTATTGCACTCCTGGTACTGTGCTGGGGCAAAGGACCAAGTGAATAAATTTCAGTCCATGCCCTAAGGAGCTCCTAGGCTAATAGAAGTGATTATAATTTACTTGTAATCAATGTGGTCAGTGCAGTGGTTAACGCTTTGAAATCATAGCATTTATATTCCCGCCTGCCTGCATTGCTGAGCTGGCCGGGCAGGGTCCCTGTCCTCTGCCTCACATTGAAGAGCGGGCCCTGTGGAATTAATGGCTGGGACCTGGGGACTTGTGGAGAGGCTGTAGCCGAGAGACCCTGAACATCTGCCCGCAAAGCAGGAGACTCTAGGCGGGCAGCTGGGACCATCCTCCTCCCTGACAGGGAGGCCTGGGCACCAAGAAGGAGAGGACATTGAGCCCCCTTCCCCCACCCTCCCAGGATCCACAACACCATCGCCGCTTCCCTGCGCCCTCCTTGCCCGCCTCTGAGGGGTACGCCAACTGACCACAGCAGGGATTGAATGCTGGAGGCCCAGGCCCTGTGTTAGTTCTAATTCTAGAACTTCCTGCCTTACTCCGTCCCTCACCCTGGAGAAGGCTCTAGGAAAGGCCTGGGGCCTGGAGAGGCACCTGCTGCCGTGGCCCCTGCTTCGCTCATCTCCGCCAGCGGCTCCGCGGCTTGCTGGCCGGTCAGCCCAGAGAGGCCGGCAGAGGCGGAGCGCATCTCCTCCTGGGTCAATGCTCTGTTGGTTGTGGCCAAAATCAAATATAACAACTTTAGGATAAAAAATAAAATTAAATGAAGTGATGCGTGGATGGAGTAGATGGCAATACGGAAGCCACGAGGTCGTTTGTGCTGCGCTGGCCCGCGGCGAACTTTGAGGCCACTTTCAGTTCCCAGAGCAGAAGGACAGTGGCTCTCCCTCCTCCAGAGACGCGCCGTCTACCCAAAGAGCATTCCCCTCGAAGTCTTCACCAGGGACGCGGGAACTGTGCCTATTCTAAGACTGTGATGGGAGGGAATTGGGACACAGTGGATGAAGTTATCCACACATCACTACCAATGCCAGGATTACTGGCTTTGAGAGAGGCGACCAGTTATGGGTTCATTCTGGCAAAGGGACACCGTGTCCACTTATTGGGCACGAGTGTCCCTACGGAATTAAAATAGCCACCTTCCAGACACTGCACTCCTGCCACAGGCATCCGCAGACTTCACCAATCCTTCCACCCTCTGCAGCCCTTCCTCTCGCAATATCTGCCCCGGCAGATGTGGTGCCAGTTCACCCCGCAGCCCAGCTGCCTGGCGGTGGCCCCGCAGCTGAGCGATTCAGGCCAGGAGAAGGTCTGTCATAAAGCGGGCCTGTTGGCGGGGTTCTAGCACTCGCCTGGGTAACTTGTCCATGTCACCAACCTCTCCTGTGCCAGGACAGCACTGTGGAGTGTCTCTGCCAAGAAACTGTGTGAGTGACCAGCTGCCCAAACCTATCTCAGGTACACTTTCTTTTCTTAATCAGAAAGGACCCTTACAAAGGGCGTCTTCAGACAGCCAGCCAGTGTGAAATCTCGCAGGGAGCTGAAGGGGAAACTGAATCCTGGGATTGAATGACCTGGACTGTGACTCCGTATCTGTGATAGCATCTGTTTGAAAGGCTGTTGTAGGGAATACTCCTGGAAGCGTGTTTTCATCAGATCTGTCATCACTGGGTCTGTGCGATGGGTCAGAGAAATGATGAAGAGAAAACAAATGCAATTCAGGGGCTGCTAGACGAGCTTCCAAGGGCCTTTGTGGGGCAGTTCACAGCCTTGAGCAACACCCTCATCCAGTCAGATGACGGCATTTACCTTAGTGCTGTGCATCGCCCCAAGCATTCTGCGGCCTCTATTCCTCCAGCCCAGAACCAGAAAAGTAAGTTATACAAAAGGTCGCTCTGCTTATTCAATTTCCGATTGAAAACTGCTGCCGAGAACTTGGAGACGAGACCACTTCCCTCCTTGGAGAGCTTTAGATGTGTCCTAGAGAGAATGCCTCCAGGATCTCTTGCTTGGGGGTGACTGACTTCTCTCCCCCAGCTTGGAACCTGAGCTGAGTGCGGGCGGTGACGCTCCAGCAGGGACATGGTGAAGAGCCTCGGTCAGGGGAGCAGAAGCGTGGACTCCCTCTTTGCCCTCCGTGACCATGACCCTGACCAGCCTGAGTGGGTGGTCTTCACCCTGAGCAACTTTGACTTGGGCCTTTCTGAACGTGCAGACATTCAAATGGAACGGCCTCTGGAACCCTGGTGGCTACTGTCCCAACCCTGCACCAGAGGCCACTTGCAGGAGCACTTGGGCCACCTGGCACCACCACACCCAGCTCCCTGACCACAGCTGCAGAAGATGCTCCAAAAAGCCCAAGGCGACGCCGGTGCTGTTCGGAGCCCAACACCAACTATCTAGACTCAAGGCTTTCCTTTTCAGGCAGTTTTACAAGATAAAGCCATGCAAGTCCAGCTGTGATGCAATTCTCCCCCCAGAAGATAAGGACCATCTGAGGCAGAATGAACCCCCAGACAAAAATCACTTGGGTAGCAAGAGTCAGCAGGAGAAAGATGTCCTCCCCAGCGTGAGGGAAGGACTCAGCCCAGGAAACCGATGGCTGCCCTCCAAGCTCCAAGCCCAGAACCCCCAACCCTGGCCTCTCCTCACACAGCTCCAGCTCACTCTCCCCCTTTCCTCCCAGAGCCTAAGGTGAGTGACTGCACATGAAGTTTATGCATTGGCCCTTTAAGTGGGTGCCTGCTTTTCCAGACATCTCTTGCTGGCAGACAGCACCCCTGCTGCTTCTCCAAGCCAGATGTTCTGTGGGTATCTTTCTCAGTTCTGATTCTCTGGGCTAGGAACTCAGCTTGGGGTTTCAATCCCAGAGTTCTCAGTGGCAATCTCCCCCACAGCTGAGATACCCCTCCAGACCTTCAGCTGCTGTCTGTGGCAGCCTGGCCAACCCTTTCATGTCTTCACGCGGCCTACCAGTCTCTATGCGGTCACTCCTTTCCATCCTTGGTTACTGGGGTTCTCTCCAGCTGGTCTCCAGTTGATTTTTCAGGATGGTTTTTCTGTATTTTAGTTGTATTTCCAGTTTGGTCCTGGGAGAGTGTCAGTGCGGCTTCCACTTACTCCACCACCATTTTTAAGACCTTGATTGCACTTTTCAGGCTCAAAGCGTGCAGGATGAACTTTCTTCTGACTTTTGCAGCTCCAGTCTCATTTCTGGAATGCCTATTGCCTCTGCTGGGCAGGCCAGCAGCCACCTGGCTTATACAAAAATGACACCATAGAGAGTCACTCTCCAATGCATTCTGCTACTCTTCAAGCCAGCACATGGTTGAGAAATGGTTTAGCCAGTTTGAAAAACTGGTCCCTCAAAAAGAAAGCATGGGCATCCAGATCAGAGGAAGAGAAAATAGCTTCTCAAAAGGACTCATGGAGCAATCTCCCCATGCTCTGTTGTTCTAGAGCCAGCTCACTGCAAGAGAAACAGGAACACATGCCCCTGAGGGCAACAGAAGGACTTGGGCTGTGCAGACAGCCCAGCAGTATAGCTCTTATCCCAGCCAAGGCTCAGAGAAGCACAGCAGTTGTCCATTCAGCATAGTGGAAGACAGATGTGAGTTTTCTATGAAATCACATGAGGAAGGAGAGAATAGTGGGCAGTGGTGTCCCGGTAACCTGCTTTGTGAGAGATCCTCACCCAGCTCTGCTTCTGGATGATATGTCCAGCTCAGTCTCAGGGCCTACAGTAGTTAATGATGTTGGGGTCAAACATTCAAGCAGAAACATTTAACCACAAGAATCTTATTTCTATGAGAACAGACACTGGGATACTAATGGCATCAAGACAAAAATTATTATAATTTTTTGTATAAAATACCTGGGGTAGGGAGCATGAAGATAATCATTGCTAATATTTAGAACAACAAAATGATTCTGTTTATTGAGACTATTTGGCAAAAAAGTTTAGATGAAAAAATGGCACCACCCACCTCCATGTTTGGGAGGAATGGGATGGTCCCTGTCGTGTGATTGTAGTGTTACCAGCAAAGAGAGAACACATCTTGGCTGTCGGGTCCTCCTCTGTCACTGGACTTGGATTTCCTCACCCCCAGAAGTTTTTACACACATTCATTCTAAATGATTCATAACTTACAGATACTTTATTTCATGTCCATGGACATTCTCCTCTCTCACCCTTAGAGATTACATTGGTACATCTGCATGATCACCCTGCCAGCCAGAATGAAGGGGAAGAGTCAGGAATGGATGTGCATCTTCCTTCATTTTAATGTATAAGAAGTCGCTTAGATTTCATTTGGGTCTCTGTAGTCCACCATCAGATGGACCTTTCTCCCACAAGCTGGCTTATTCTGAATTATTTTTCTGAGCCCCCAGGAAACTCTCATGCTGTCTTTCCATATTGTCCTAATGTTGCATTTTTCGATTATAGGGGAAAAAAGTAATGTTTTCAGTAAGACATGAACAGTTTTTTCAGTATTAGCTACCAGTATACCTACCTCTAGGGTACATGGCCCTGTTTGTGCTAAGCATTATAATTAGCTTTTAGAACTCCTTCATGGCGCTGGCCATCTCAGTCACAGATGTGAAGTAGATGCCAACTTGTGTCCTACCACTCCTGTAGTTAGGCTCCTGAGTGTCTGTGTACATCTTGTGTGGTGTGTAAAGGCAGCAGGGATTTCCCTACCCTCAGGGCAATGCTGCGGTCTGACCATGAGCTGCGAATGAAGCTCTCCAGCCTGCAGGGCCTTTCTGGAAGAAATTTCTTCTCTACTTAACAAAATAATAGCTTGAACCTTCCTTTTTTTCTCATATTGATGAGTAGAAAATCAACCGCCCAGTTTGAAGCATAGAAGAACATAGACATTGAGGTTCTTAAATAACCACTTCCCTCTGTTTCCCTTAGATTCTCCTGCGAGGCTTCATGGGAATAGTTTGTTAATATTGCTGTAAAGTATTATATTGTATGTCGTGAAGAACATGTCATTTTATTATACTCTGTTAACCTATAATATATTAGACTGCTACTTTATCTAAAATGCTTTGAGTTGCATAATATATCTCGACAAATTTTAATGCCACATGTTATGTAATAAGTGTGTGATTTTGTACTTGCAGAAGCTGCTGCTTACTTTTAAAGTTGGTTTTTGATGGCACTGATAATGGACATGTATGAGGTCCACACTGTCAAACAAGAGTGAATAATCAAATAAAATGTTTATGGAATTCTTACTGTGGGCCAGGCGCTGTGCTCCTGGAATTGCATTGATTTTCTAATTTAATCCTGTGATGGCCCTGGGATGTGAGCACTATTATTATCCCATTTTAGAGAGGAGGGAATTAAACAGGGCTGTATAGCTTGCTCATGCTCACACAGCTGGCAACGGGCAGAATTGTGAATCAGAGAAGCAACTCCCTCCAGAGCTTATTAGAGGTTCATGTCTGAGATAAATGGTGAAGGATGCAAAGGAGAGTTGGGTAATCTCAGTGGAGGCAAAGCTATGCACAGCCCCGAGCTGTGGGCTGGAATGCTGTATTCTGGGAACTATTACTGATTTGGCATTCTGGAACGAAAGTGCATGTGTGTTTGTGAGTGAGTGAGGGCAGGTGAGGCTGGCGTATTTTAGGTACTGTGGAATTTTTCAGTCTTCTTCATTAACTAGGCTTTACGTAAATGCAGTTGCTGTACCAAGCATGCCAAACTCAAAGGCTAACATGGCCCAAATAAACAAGGCATGCAGCCCGCAGAGCAGAGTTTGACATGCTCGCTGTAGCCAATCAAAGATGCAATGAGGATACTGGAAATGATCACTTTTGATGAGAGCAAGTTCTCTCTCATCTCAAATAATGCTGTTTCTCCTCCTGGGCCATGGTTCTGTGTTTGGAAAGTGCAATTTAGTAGATTCTGGGAATGAATGAATTCTTTTGGCAGAAGCAAGCAGTCTGTCCTCACCAGACATTTCCTTCAGTTTACATATCCATCAGAGGTAGCCTGGAGAAGGCTTGCTCAGCATTTGTATCACTCCTCCTATTGCAGACCACTTGATTACAGGACTCGGTGTCACTGAGTGCTGTATCTGTAATCACCTCAGATGATCTTATTTATCATCAGTGCTGTGACTCCTACACACAGAACACAATGGAATAATCTCAATTGCTATCAGTCTCTTCCTCTCCTTCTCTGTTATTATCTCTTCTAGGAGCAGGAGGGAGAACTAGTTATGTCCTTAGAAGCCACACAATATCCTGGCTGCTTTCAATCTAAGACCACTTTTACTTAGGTTCCCGTAACTAGACACATTAATTGAAGAGATAAAGAACTAGACATATTAATTGAATATATAAATAAGTGAAATTGTAAAATATGAACGAGCTACAACATAAGTAGCTTAAGTTTCCCAGCTAGCACTCAGATTATAAAATGTGTAAAGCAAGGCAAGCATTACTTGAAGGACAGCTCAGTTTCAGTCCTGCCTCCATTATTAAAAATGCACAGACTGAGAAGTCGTCTTTCTGGTATTTTAAGACACATTTAATCACTGAATTGGGAAGACAGCTTCCAGTACTTGAATGTCCAGGAAATATGTTAAGAAATCAAGTTTTATCAGTGATGACCAATGAAAGAGGAAAGCTAACTTCAGCCTTAAATTTCATTGTTAAGATGGCTTGGGTGACCTCCAATATTCTTTAAAAGACTGATGGCCTGAGTGCTTAGGATTCCAAGAGAAATGAATTTTGAAGACAAAATAGGAAATAGTATATCATGGCGAAGATGCACAGAGGTACTCTCTCACATGAACAGGGACCAAAGTGAATCTATCTGCTTTTATTGATCAAAGTGAATAATGTGAATTGCATTTGAAAACGAATGGCCAGGGTAGCTTGTAAACAATGCTTGGTTTCAACATTTGAAACTCCCTGGGCTACTCCAAACTTTATAGATAAGAAAGGTAATGGTCAAATTTATGTAATTAGCTCAAGTTACTGATTGGCAGAGTTAGAATACAAATACAGGCCACAAATTTTGATGTCTATTTTATTTTACAATGCATGTTTGAATCAAAGGTTTGGTGATACCTAGCAACTATCTGCTACCTTGTCTTCGGGCAATCACACCCTAATTTTCCTTTGGCGAACTAGAGGTCTCACAATGTTAGTCAGATGCCTCAGATGGACCTGACCCCAACCCTTGAAACAGAGATGGCTCATGACGAGGCTTATCCAATCAGGTCACTCCATCTCCAGGTAGATTAAAGTTTGCTGCAAAAAGTTAGCTACTCGTCCCCTAGAGAAATAAAGTCTCACTTCCCTCATGCTGAGCCTCCGATGGCTCTCGTACTTTGCTTGACCAAAAGAATGTAGCAGAAGTGACTTCTAGAATTCCTTAGAGTAGGTCATAAAAAGCCTTGCAGCTTCCACCCAGCTCCTTGGATGCCTCTCTGGGAGTCCTGAGCCATCTCCGTAGGAGACACTGCATGGTCTTCAGTCAATCCATATGGAAGATGGTCATGGGAGTGAAACTGTACTTCTGATAGTGGGTAAAGAAAATTGTGAAGAGCTAATGGAACTAGTATCTAATTTTGTAAAGGACATTTTCTTAAGCTGGCTACTCATTATTCTTCATGTTGGAAAAATAGTATCTACTTATAAAATGGTAGTGACTGATGTTTTTTAAAGGTAAGTTTTTGGAAGTGCTCAGTTCTATATTGTGAAAGATAAATCTAAGTGCAATAAATGATGGAAGAAGCAGAATGAAGTTTGTAAGCAAATGGACAGGCCTGGTCACCATGGCTGTGCTCTGAGCAGCACTGTGATGTGGGTGAGAGTCACCTATGAAGTGAAATGTAGAATTGATGAGGCTTTGACTAAGTATGTAACTTCTTAACCTTGGTGTCCTCTCTCATCACATGGGGGTAACCACAGTGTCCCTACCTCAGAGTTGTTATGCTGATTATATATTAAACAGTTAATACAGAAGGAATTTGGAAGAGGACCTGTCATATAAAATGCTATATGAATGTTATTGATGATGATGATGATGACCATCATCATCACTTACATTACTTAGAACTATTCCTGGTATATGACAAACGCTCAATTAAATACTGACTAACACTAAAATTATCTACTGTAATTCTAAAATGATATATTTGATTTGAATTTGAATAAGTAAACTATATGGATAGTAATAAAGGCAGACAAGTGATTTCAGTTAATCTATGGTAACTATCAGTAAAATATTGAAAGATGATAAGTTTGATAAATATTATTTGCATTTAATAAATTGTATTCTTTTTTAAAAATAATTTTTATTTCTTGAAGTATTACAAAGAGTAATACGTATGTCTCCTTTTTCCCCCCTCTTGACACTCCCCTGGCCCCCAACCCCCAGTGTCTTGTGTCCACTGGTTATTCCTATATGCATGCATATAAGTCTTTCGGTTGATCTCTTAACCACCCCCCCCCCCCCCCCGCAAACCCTCCCCAGGCTTCCCACTGTAGTTTGACAGTCTGTTCAATGATGCTCTGCCTCTGCATCTACCCCTGTTAATCAGTCTATACTGGTCCCCATTATCTGTCCCAACCTCACTGGAGCCGTCCCATCCTCACCAGGGCCCTCTCGGCATCACTGGGGCTGTTTCAACCTCACCGGGGCCGTCCCGACCTCACCAGGGCCATCTCAACCTCACTGGGGCTGTCTCAACCTCCCCGGGGCCATTCCAACTTCACCGGGGCTGTTTCGGCCTCACCGGGGTTGTCCCAACCTCACTGGGGCCGTTTCAACCTCACCGGGGCCGTCTCGGCCTCACTGGGGCTGTTTCAACCTCACTGGGGTTGTCTCAACCTCCCCGGGGACATTCCGACTTCACTGGGGCCATTTCGACCTCACCAGGGCCATCCCAACCTCACTGGGGCCATGAAATTTAAAGGAATATATATATCCAAACATTCTTAAATTTAGAGAAGAGAGTCATCAGAATCATTTTACAGCATAAAATAATCTCCTGATATTTACCAAGCACACACTCTATTGACTCTATTCAATTAATTTAGGTTTTATTGTTTAGAATCTAAACTTTAGATATAAGAACAATGGTTACCTTTTCTAGTGTATTTCTAATTGAGCTTTAGAATAAATAAGTTATTTCAACTTGTCTACAAGTAGAAATATATGATTAGAATTCTATTAACTCTATGAAGATAATTATATTAATAACATTTATGGTAACTTCATTTGCTAATAGTAATATTTTCACATTTGTTTTCAAATGTGAAAACAAATAGTAATATTTTCACATTTGTTTTCATACTTTTTACTTCATGTTTAAATTTATCATCTCAACAGGCTGAACATTACTTCCATATTTATTGCTATAATGCAAACAGATATTTACATTATATGTTTATTTAAAAAATAACAATGGATATAATCTTGACTATGAAAAGCAAATGAAATACGATTGCAAAAGATCTAATGAGTTTTCTCCCTTTCAGAGGCAAAGTGGAGAGATGCTTTTACATCTGAGTATTCTTAATATACATTGTGGAAATTCAATACAATAGATACCTGACCTTTCTCTTGTTCTTCTGAATAAGTCAGAACAAATTGAAATCCAAAGGTATAAAATCTTAAGAACTGTACTGAGCTGGTTTACATCAAGGAACACATTTTTAACTTACATTTACCTGATAGCCAGAAAAGAAATAATGTATCTATTTCTTCCCTTTACTCTTTGGTAGAGCCCAATAAATCTGTCACCTTTCCACACTGTGTGAGCCCAAAATAATTTCGTCTAACAACATCTGTTTCTCCTTATGGATACTGCAGCTCAGCTGAATGGTAAGTTTAAAGGGTATGATAAAGCAAGAAGAGCTGAAAAATTCTAGTTACTAGTTTTTTGTTTGTTTGTTTTTATCCTCACCTGAGGATATATTTATTAACTTTAGAGAGAGTGGATGGAAGAAAGAGAGGAAGGGAGAGGGAGAGAGAGAGAAACATCAATGTGAGAGAAAAACATTGATCGGTTGCCTCCCATAAGCACTCTGACCAGGAATTGAATCCTAGGTGTATGCCCTGACTGAGAATCAAACTGAAACCTTTTGGTGCATGGGATGATGCTCCAAACAACTGAGCAACCTGGCCAGGCTCTAGCTCAGTGATGGTGAACCTTTTGAGCTCGGCGTGTCAGCATTTTGAAAAACCCTAACTTAACTCTGGTGCCGTGTCACATATAGAAATTTTTTGATATTTGCAACCATAGTAAAACAAAGACTTGTATTTTTGATATTTATTTTATATATTTAAATGCCATTTAACAAAGAAAAATCAACCAAAAAAATGAGTTCGCGTGTCACCTCTGACACGCGTGTCATAGGTTCGCCATCACTGCTCTAGCTACTAGTTTTCAGCAAATTTGTTTGCTCTGATGTGACTGGTAATCATAGATTATAATTTACAGATAATAATACTGATTTCATTTTTTTCCATATAAACATTATTTCAACAAACCTTTCTCTTCAGTAACATCAGTAGCAAGGATCTCTTCCCTACACTATCTCATCATTGTTCTCCATCAGCCTATGTTTGCAATTTGCTTTTGAGCAGATTATCTCATTTTTCGTGCAATTTTGGGGCCAAGAGTTGGTGCTATGATGAAGTAAATTAGATAAGCGACGGTAGGGTAAGTCCAGACAAAAGATGGTCAACAGGTTTTAACTCAATTTCTAATCCAGTCACTGTCTGGGACATAGAGTTTAAGATTTCAAAGCTCGGTCTCACCTCGAGGAGAATGAATACTGTGACTGATTACCAGTGTCTTCCATGGGTGAGAAGCCAGGATGGCAGTCTGAGAGCTCTAGATTTGGTGTGCATGGCCTAGAACCTCAAATGTCCAAGATTCTTCCTGTATCTTAGGCTTTGCCTGAAGCCATAGAAAACACCGTTTCAGTCCAGAGAAACAATGTAGAGTATTTATGGCCATAGGAGTACATGTTTCTAATTCATTTTCAGTATGGCTGCCTTTAGGAATGATTCAAATGAAATCAGTGGGTATATTTCAGTCATTTCAAAAGTAAGGATATTTTCAGGAATGTTTCATCTGCCAAATTCAATGAAATGGTCACTTTTAGGTACTATGAGCACCCTGGAAAATTAACTTCCATGAAAATTTTTCAAAAATATATAAAATTTTCTCAGTGTAAGGACAGTTATTTCACCCTGAATTTTTGGGCACTAGTAAGCCAATCAGGAACCAATCAGACTGCAACCAAACACAGACCAGTGGAACTCAGTATTGCTTCGATTATGTCCAAAGAGGGTTTAAACCAGCTCTCAGATATTGGAAATTACCCTGGAGCAGGGGTGGGCAAACTTTTTGACTCGAGGGCCACAATGGGTTCTTAAACTGGACCGGAGGGCCGGAACAAAAGCATGGATTGAGTGTTTGTGTGAACTAATATAAATTCAAAGTAAACATCATTACATAAAAGGGTACGGTCTTTTTTTTTTTTTAGTTTTATTCATTTCAAACGGGCCGGATCCGGCCCGCGGGCCGTAGTTTGCCCACGGCTGCCCTGAAGTATAAATTGAGAAAGCATGTTTTCTACATGTATGGTGTGTGGGGACACACCCTATGGTGACTGCCAATGATTCACGTTCTTGTACAGCCCCCTCTGCTTGAGTGCGAGCAGGACTGTGACTTGGTTTTAAGAAATAGGGTATGGAAAAAGGGGTGGAGAACCCTTTATGTAAAGAAACATGACATTGTTTCTTTATATAAGACTCCGTTCCAGTAGACTGGGCGAGAGTCTCCTGCTGGTCTCAAAGAAGCAAGCCACTGCTTTGTGAACAGCCCGTGGAGAGGAACATGTGGTAGGAACTGCAGGCAGCTCCTAGGACCTGTAAGTGGCTTTCATCTGGCATCCAGCAAGAGGCGAGAGTCCTCTGCT